>NC_041380.1:591590067-591665302 GCF_002162155.2 Triticum dicoccoides
AGCCGACGGGGCGTGCGGCGGCGAGCTAGCATGGCCGAGGACACGGAGACGCGACTAGCGTCGGCGGGCGCGAAGGAGAGGGAGTAGGGCGAGATTGAGGACGACGTCTCCGCTTTGGCGGCACCGCACGACGCTAGGATTTCTGGATGTTCTACGATGGGAGGAGATCGGGAGAAAGAGCAACCTGAAACATTCTCCGTGTAGTTAACTCCGGTGTGGTTCGCTATGCTGACGCCGTCAGCACGGAGGAACCTAGGACGAGAGCTCAGATCCAATCGCCCGTGAAGACACCGTGTGATTTGGTTTAGAATAGTGATCGTGGGTAGTTAGAAAGGGTCTTTAGCGGCAAGGATAAATAGACTCTATTTTTTTGTGGGAACACAAAATATTGGCGCAAACTACAGTTAACCAAAATTATATGGTGCGAAAGTAATTCTGTTTGGAGGGAATGTTAATATTTCAAAGCAATATGAGATATACTCCCTTCGTTTCTAAATATAAGTCTTTTTAGATATTCCATCATGAACCACGTACGGATGTATATAGATACATTTTAGAGTGTAGATTCACTCATTTTGCTCTATATGTAGTTTATAGTGAAATCTCTACAAGGACATATTTAGAAAAGGAGGGAGTATATGCTGCTAAATCATCTCACGACCGTCGTCTTCCCTCTGAACTAGATCGGGAGATTCCCGATGAAATCGTCCCACGTCCATCATCTTCCCTAAGTCCGGTGGTAGGCGGCATGTGGGAAGCTCGGACCAATGGCCGGTGGAAAGTTTCGAGCTCACGGGCGAAGATCAGGAAGAGGGACAACGGAACTGCTTGGTCAGCACCGAGGATGGAGGAAGCGGGCGACAGGAGCCATAGCCGACCAGGAGCGACATGCAAGGTCAGAGGGGCGGCTCGCCGGCCGGGGCTTGTCGCCCGGGTCAGGACGGCACGAGCTGCAGCCTGGTATGGATGGCTGTCGCGCGGAAGTAGGGGTCGCGACCGGTGCTAGCGCGTTGTCGTGGGACGCTCCGATTGTAGGTACAACCAGGTTTGCCCTACAATTTCGAAAAATCATTTCAGAAAAGCAGCAAAATCTTGGCCAGTTTTGAACGACAACTTACAGAAACCTCATGTGGCCCTCACTTTAAAATTACTATGTTATACTCTTACCTTGGAACACAAGTACAAATGGGATGGGTTGATGAGACGGTCGATCTATGTTAGTCTCGATCTCACATTTTGATCTTGAGATGGGATGATCTCAACATCTTTCATCTTACCGGACAGTCCGTGGAGGGTTCCTCCACACCAGAGTAAATCCAACATAACCATGTCATTTTTGTTTCAATGAAAACCATGAAGTTTCAACTGTGTAAATTATCAACCAAACCAATTTCCTTTTGAGATCTTTTGTGTTAGGAACGTGTTGTTTCAACATGGATCTACAATTGTGTAACTTTCTTTACTCCCAAGTTGCCATGACAAAATTGAAACTTGGGATATATGTCAAATATTTATGCCCTTGCTCGTCAGATTCGTCCTACATCGGATCCACGCACGAGGGGGCGAAGGAGACCTGCCGCCGCCACCGCTGGCCAGGCTTCACCCGGTCACGCCCTCTCGCAGCGACAGGGGAGGGGAGGAGCGGACGGCACAGGGCGCTGGGAGGTGTCTAGGGATCCCTCCCGTCGTCGTCCGCAGCTCGCGCCTCCTGGTGCTTGGGACCACGGATCTGGCGAGATCACCGCCGCAACAAAGACCCAACACACCCCACCACCGGAGGCCATATCCGCGTCACGCGCCTCCCAACATAGCTGCTAGGTAGTCGGATCGCACCGCCGCGACCCTCCGCATCCGACGCCCTTGTCCGTCAGATTCGTCCCTCATTGGATCCACGCGCGAGGGGGCGAAGGAGCCCTGCCGCCGCCATCCTTGTTGGAATATCATGTTTTAGTTGCTATATCAAGTTCTACTAGTATAATTGATGCTACTTTTGTAGTTTAATTTTAAAAAAGCATCAAATTTGAAAACAGTTCTTCGAATTTAAAAAAAGTTAATCAATTTGAAAAGGTTCATTTATTTCTAAAAAAATTCATCAAATTTGGAAAAAAGTTCATTGATTTTTTAGACAGTTCACAAATTAAAAAATTCATCAGTTTTGAAAAAGGTTCACGAATTTGAGTAAAAGTTCATGGATTTAAAAAAAAGCTTCATCGGTTTTAAAAAAGTTCATGAATTTGAAAGGAATGCGCGCATTTAGGAAAAAGGAAAAAAGATAAAAAAATGGAATAACAGAATAAAAACAGTAGGAGAAAAAACCATGAAATGACAGAACAAATAAAAGAAGTAAAAAAGCATGTATATCACAACCGATGGGATAGCCTAGTGGTTTGCGTTCTTTCCTTTCGTACGGAGATATCATCGGATCAATCCTGTCAGCTACACTTTTTTTTGTGAGTTTAACGAAAAGAAATACAAAAGTATATAACTTCGATCCCTGCGAGGCGGCATGCTCCGGTGTACGACAAGTAGGGCCGACGGCTCTGGCCTCCGTCCTCCCTTGTCGGATAGGCAATGGGAGGTGCGCACGCAAGTGCGGTGCCATGTCTCGCAGCACCGGATCCAAGTCCCGTGCGTGGAGGACCTTCCGGCGCCACGGCCCGCTCTTCGAATTTCAACTTTGTAATATTTTTGAATAATTCAAACATTTTCTGAATTTCTGTACGAATTTGGAAAACAGGAAAAAAAATCTGAAATTCCTGAATGTATTTTACTTTGTGAACAAATTTGGAAACCTGAGCATTTGTTGAATTTGTGAATAATTTTAGAAAACAGGAACAAATTTTTAGAATTCCATTTTTTTGAATTTGTGAAAAAAAATTAAAACATGAAAGTTTTTTGAATTTCTGAACAAATTGTGAAAACAAGAACATTTTTCAAATTTTGTGAACAATATCAAAAAAGAGGAAAAAAAGTTAATTCCTGAGCAATTTCTAGTTTGTGAACATAGTTTTAAAACACGGACATTTTTTGAATTTGTGAACAAAATTTAAAAATTATGAACAAGTTTTGAAAATGGGAACATATTTTTTTAACCGAACATTTGTTTTGAACAAAATTGAAAAATGCAATCACTTTTTAAAATTTAGAGTATTTTCCAAAATTAAGCCAACAGTTTTTGAAATTGTAAACTTTTATGAAATTTCTGAACAAAAAAATTAAAAACAGGAAAAATTTCTAAAAGATTGAACTTTTTTTGGAAATTAGTTTTTTTAATTTGTGAAACATTTGTTAAAAACAAATTGGCAAGAAGAAAGAACATAAATAATACATAAAAGAAAAAGGAAACAGAAAAAGGAAACAAAAAACAAAAATAAGATACGAAAAGGAAATATAAAAAGAAAAACCGACTTAGAAACCTTCTAGATGGTTCGCAAAATCGAGAAAACCGGCTAGGAATAGCATAGAAGTTTCCCAAAACCGGTATGAGTTAAACGCTAAACAGGTCAGCCCAATCCGGAGCGCTCGGCAGATAACCTGTGCGTAACTATTTGACGCAGAGAACGGCAAATTAGGGTTTCCGCTGGCGTATGGCCAGAGAGGCGACCGCCCAGGGCCCAGGCCTGCGGAGAGGCCCATAATCTGATATGCATGTAATGTATTGCCCAGCAAGCAAATAGGTAGGGAAAAAATAAGGGAGGAAACGAACAAAAGGAGGCCCAATTGCCTTTGGCTGATTGCTAGCGCTACGTGAAGCCGGCCGGCCGCACGCATCAATCGCATCGCTTTATGCCTTTGTCTCTTCCTCAACCGTCGGCCGTCGCTCGGGATTCTTCGTTGGCTAGGTCTTGCGCCGCCGCCGTGCGCCCTTGCCGGCGACCTGGAGTGCCGCCGTCGCGCTGCGTTGGCCCTCACGTCCGGCCATCCGCGAGACTACGGCCACGAGTTCATTGTCCAGCCTTTCACAAGTAATTCATCCACCCCTAGATTCAATGCAGATGATTAGGGTTCTAATGTGTAATTTTAGGACTTCGGGGCCATGTCGTCTGAGTTTGCCTTAGGGCATTCGAAAATATAGAACCGGCCCTGATTGAGCCTTTCCAAGTTGCAATGAATAACCAAATAAGTATATCATACTCATAGAATTTATTCAGAGTTTAACGAACCATATGATTCAGCCTTTTTAAATCAACTTAATGACACGAACCACTAAATGGACAAGAGACACTACTCATTGGTAGCTGAATTCTTGATCGGGATGGTACCAGATATTTACACGAGACCCCATTGCGTTCACCAACATTTGCAACACTGAGGACGAGCGTTTGAATCCCTGCGCACGCGAAGTCCTCCACATTTTTTGGTTACTGTGTGGTGGTCGGCCCCACTTGTCATCGCCCCTGGAGGTCACCGTGTATGCCACCCGCGCCAGTCAGCCCCAGCGAGGCCACGGGCCCGCAGGTCAGCGGTTGCGGCTATAGAAGTCCTCGGTCAGATTCAGCTACAGATCTGGATCTGACAATTTTCATACCAGGCCCCCTCTATTTTTGGCTTTCATTTGACAAGTCCCTGTTTTGGTAGAAAACACTCTAGTTTTAAAATGGCAACAACTTGGTCATTTCAAATCCAAATTTAACAAATTAAATATATATTCCTATCAAGAAAGTGTGTTCTATCCATTTATAAAATTTTCCCATTGTTTTGGTTAATTGAAATTGGTGCAATTAAAATATATATTAATTACATCTTAAAGCTTGCAAAAATCATAACTTAATATCTATAAATTCGAATAATATATTTTCCACTGTTTTACTTGTAACTAATGCAACGTCACACTGATGTTGCAATATATTTCTGAATATTACCACAAATAGTTATTCTGTTGAAATACCTAGTCTCTATTACAACAAGATTGTTGCCTCGCGCAACAAAATTTGTTTGTCGCAATATCGCTACCATATTGCAACGCCGATGCAGTTTGTTGCAATATGCAACCACCTTTTGCAACAATATTTATAACTAATGCAACATCACGCCGATGCTGCAATATCTTTTCAAATATTGCCATGAATAGTTATTCTATTGAAATACCTAGTCTCTATTACAACAAAATGACTTCCCCCACGCAACGGAATTTGTTTGTCGCAATACCGCTATCATATTGCAACATCGATGCAGTTTGTTGCAATATGAGGCATGTATTGCAACAAAGTTAGTATTTATCGCGACGAAACTAAGTTATGGCAATATGTGCAGCCTATTACCACAAGCGGGGAATTTGTGGTAATATTGCGTTTTATTGCAACAAAACGTAGTTGTAACAATAAATTTCGTTGCAATAGACCAGAATCCTTGTAGTGGGTACAGACTGGTAAATGGTGTTCAATCGGAGGTACTTCTTACTAAAATTAGTTCTTGTACGAGTAAACTTTCGAGTACATAAGAGGCAGCACAGACAATCTGAACTTTGCTTGTAGGTTTGTCCTCAAATAGTGGCCTCGTGCCGAGGGAGGTTTGAGCAACTTGGCCACTACTTTCATCCAACTAGTTTACTGGCTCATCTTGGTCCTGTATCTCGCCAAAATTCTACATTGCAGACGAGAAAGGAGGCGGTTGAGAAAATGAACCACCCAAATTTTTTGTGCAGTTCAACTGAAATGGAGCATCCTTGGCGTGCAGACTGATTAAGTGCTAGATGAATATACGCGTCAACCAACTTGTCTGGAATCTTTAGACTCCATGCCATATAGTTCGCTACCATATGTGCCGATAACCAAAAGGCACAAGTTGGGACCAAAGACTGGACTGCGTTTTTCTGGGCTATGCACCAAGCAATATTTTTGGCGTTCACTCTCCTAATACTTGGAGTTTGACAATTGGTTGATGTTGGTTGATACTCGAATGAATATAGGCACTTCTTGTCAACATCAATGCTTGTCTGAGTGAACTTTGGAGTACATAGCAGCAGCATAAGTACTTGTCCATCTGATCATTTTGTGCGGTTCTACTGAAATCACCCGATGTAATGATTTGCATGCGAGTTCAGGCTCCAAATTACTCCTTTATGAAATCAACAAACAGTAGCACAATACCAAATTACCAATACATATGACAAGCACAATAATCAGGATAAAGACCAGTACCAACCTGTGTGAGGTAGCATATCAATTACTATTTCCTTTGACTGGAAGCCAAGATAAGCCAAGCGACTGACAGCAAAGGAAGAAAGCAAGCGGAGATTAGTGACTGACAGGAAAGGACGGAAGCTGTCGAGGCAATGAAGCACCCAAAGTTTTTGTGCAGTTCCACCAAAATCGAGCATCCATGTTGGCACATATATTGAGAGAGTGAGATTACTGTAATAGTGAGACTAGTTGATGAAACATACACTAACAAATAGAAGCACCCTCATTATCTTAATGGGTAAAGTTAGCAACATAGTAGTCTTGCTTAAAGAGAGGTATTAGTTTATTTAATCAGTTCCAATTAGCTCAACTCAACACTCAAAGCATTGCCATTTATTATAGGTTGCAAAACTTTAACGTGCAATGATAAAGGAGTTTCTCATGACAGTAGCACGATACAAATAGAGATGACAACAAACTAATATGGATGAAGGCCTTAGGCCCGTACCAACCTGAGAAAAAAAGCTTATTCATGTAGTCCCATAAGAGATGATAAAGCACTCACTGGAATCACACAATAGTATATATTTTTGTGCACTTCAAATGTATGGTTGAAATCACTCTTGTTTATCAGTGCTGAGATTATATCAAAAGATTATCAAGAACTTCCAGCAGAGTTAAAGCATTGGCTGGGATACAGTTCATTGTATTGTCTTGTGTAGTTCCACTAAAATGTATGATTGGCACAACATGATCCCTGTTTGCACAAGTAGGAACAAGGTGAAACCTTCATTAGCTTAGTGAGAAAGGATAGGAAGACATTAGCATATTACTCAAACAATAGCATCAAATTCATGATGGACAATACGCAAAACATTGCCTCATTGAACCAATGGCAATAAATTGACATGCAAAACAATAGCACTATTATGTCATGACACTAATAATATTCCCTCCCTGCTCCACCACATGATTCACCTCCATAGACAAACATACACACGTACATGATTCAACATAGGGTCCTACTAAAGATTTGTTTAACTCCAACAGGGAAATTAGACAGTAATAAATTAGTGGTACTTAAGTACTCCTAATTAATTAAGTGAGACAGCAGAAGTGGAAGGGCTCCCTGGAGGATCGTCTCACATGTAAGGTAGTCGTTGCCGGAGCCCTTGAATGGCCTCGACTGAGGCCTCTAGCTTCAGCAAGATCGCCTTGGCACTGTTTATTCTTCTTCTTCCTCCTCTTCATGTTCTGTTTCTCTTACTCCTCACCAGTTGGTGAAACCAAGTACATGATTGGCCTTCTAATTTAGAATTGGTTTTGTCTGTGAGGGAGTACAAGTGTACTAGTAAAAAACAACATTATTTTCTCATGGCAGTCAGAAAATAGAGATGAACACATGCATTAAATATCATTCTTATCTAAAGGAAGGTTATGGCGCAAATATGGATGATGAGGATTGGAACAGAGATCTCCCTTTGTGCAGTTCCACCAAAATGAACCAACTATTCCATTCTGACATTCTAGTTAAACAGCATAAAAGTCACTTCTTTTAAGAAAAGTTCTGTGCAGTGCACCAAAAGGTCACAACAACAACCAGGTGAATTGGATATCCCTGTTTGCACAAAAAGGCACAGAGGAAACAGTCAGAGTCTCAAACAATTACAGGCAAAAACATTTGGCTAAACTTGTCATGGATTATAACAGTGGCATTGTTTCATTTTTACCAGGGACATTAGATTAAGATCAGCTAAGGTTGTGTTATCGAACGGGTTTGGTGCATGATTTTCATAGGAACACAATTCCTACGGTATTCTTTCCCTTCCAACCGTTCGGAACACGGGGAAGGTGAATAGTGTTTCATAGGAAAGCTGGTCTGGTAGTACTGATTCCATAGGATTAGAAACATCCATGCACTGCTCATTTTTTGGGCGGAAGCCCGAGGCAGGCGCTCGCTGCCATGCGTTAGACAGGTTGCTGTGTTGTGTTGCCGGAACAAAAAAATCAACCTATGTGTGGTACATGAGGTGAGGACAAGAGTAGTCACTGTGCAGCTGAATAAACAAATAGCATCTCATACTGCCAAGCATGCTACTCTAAAAAACAAATATGTACATTTCGTAGTCCATCGGAACACATTCTCTTGAGAGTTTCCTCCGGTTCGCTGTTCCATAGTTTTATACCTACATTCCTTTCCTATTCCTCTATTTTCATCAAGACCTATGTTTTCTGCCCCTTTATTCCGAACGGAGCCTAAATATTTGGTATAAGGGCATGGGACAGTGGGTGCACCAGCAGTCCAGCACCATGTACGTAAACAGGGGCATAAAGTGGTGATTCATAGTTTGTTGCCCCGAGAAACAAACATCCAAGAAACATATCTGGGTTGGTCCCATTTTTGTTCACTCTAGCCACCTACTCCTATGTGTTGATAGCAAATCTAGTCCTGGTCATACCACTGTGTATAGTGTTACCCCTATATTTCCCTTTTCGACCAAGAGACTGGTTGGATGACCAGTCTGTACTACTTTCACCCCCTTTCCTTCCTGTTTGTACCAAGTCCGATGTACATACTAAATTCCCCCACCCCTACTTTATTTCTTGTTTGAACCAAGTACTCCCTCCGTCCGGAATTACTTGTCATCAAAATGGATGTGTCTAGAACTAAAATACATCTAGATACATCCATTTCAATGACAAGTATTTTCGGACGGAGGGAGTACAAGATTCGACTCCATGAAGTCGCTTTACCTCTAACAATAGAAGAAGAAAAATATGTGACGTTGGACCATCTGATCGAGAGGGGCTGAGAGGTAGAAAATGATGCACATGCATCGACGTAGCGAGCTGGGGAAGTAGAGCTAAGGCGGTTTCAAACAAAGATATACCTGAAGGTCGTCGGGATGTGGATAGGTGGGTGGCGGGAGGCCGGATCCGCCCACAAGCAACGACGAAGGGATCGGAGGACCTCCCGCGTCGGCGCTCGCCAGAGATAACGGTGCGGCCGGCAGTGGGTCTCCTCCCTCGCTGTCGACGGCGGCCTAAACACTGCCCCTCCTCCCCTTCACCGGCGGAGGGGGATATGTCGTGGTTTTGTCACGGCAGATGTCCTAGAGAAAGGACTTAGTCGTGGAGCCATCGCGACGGGTTAGCTTGAAGGGGTTAAAGCGGACACAAGGACGCAAGAGAGTTTATACTAGTTCGGCCCCTTTGATGAAGGTAAAAGCCTACGTCTAGTTGTTATGGAATTGATGGGGTTTCGATGACTAGGGAGCAAACAAGCTTCGCCTATGTCTCGAGTTGTTGTCTGTTATCCTTGAACCGCCGCCGGGTCGTCCCCTTATATACACGGGTGACTCCCGTCGGCTTACGGAGTCCCAATACACGGGTGACTCCCGTCGGCTTACGGAATCCGCAAATCTTTACTCTGTGCAATGATGGTTGTTTGACCTTCGCCTTCACTTATGCATCTCAAACCATGGATCTATATGAACGTTTTGATCATTGGTTCGGTACTGCTCCTTTGAACCTCTAAGTATTTATCTCTTCTCTGAACTTGCTTCAGATCCAATGTTGTAAAGAAATCTTGTGAAACCTGTTTTTGCGTACTTGTCCATCCGCAATCTTAGCTTTTCAATGCTTAGATCAGGCGGTTTAACCTTATAGCAAATTTTCCAAACCGGTATATGCCATTAGTCCCCTTGTTGAACCGCCAGATGTTGGTTGCTTCATGAAACTCCGGTTCAGATAGTTCTGTCTCTGGTTTAACAGTGCACATACCAACGTTCCTTGATCAAATGCATTTTTGAACCGGGATCTTCTACCTTGTAGATTCCATCATGGCCAAGCAAGTATATGAGTGCAATTGGGTTCCTTCTCGCGTTACAGAGGATCAACTGGACGATTTAGTCCTGATTGGCGCTTTAGGCAGCAAAGATACCATCCATTGGAGGGCTCCTGGCAAAGAATGTCCTCCCACACCTCGAGAAGGAGAGGTTGTTGTTTTCGTAGATCACTTAGCCCGGGGCTTTAAGCCGCCCGGTTCTAAATTTTACCGGGATGTTTTAGCCGATTTCCAACTCCATCCGCAAGACACTGGCCCCAACTCTGTTACAAATATGTGTCACTTCCAAGTGCTCTGTGAGGTGTTCTTTCAAGAGGAGCCCACAGTGGAATTGTTCAGAGACCTTTTCCATCTAAACCGTCGTACTGAGTTTACTGATGGCTCTAATACGGAGTTGGGTGGCATGGCGATTCAGAAAAGGAAAGAGGTCACATACCCTCACGCCAAGCTGCACAGTCACCCCAAGGAGTGGAATCAGACATGGTTCTACTGCAAAGACACCTCCCCTGCTGGTGAGAATCCCTTGCCTGGCTTTCGTCCGGAGCGGCTCAGCAATACACACCCTTTTCCTCAAAGATTGACTGCCTAGGAGAGAAGCAAATATGCTCCCCAGCTGTCAAAGCTGAGAGCCTTTATGGCCAATGGTTTAACATGGGTTGATCTCGCTCGCTGTTGGATATCATGGAGCATACTGCCCCTTAGTCAGCGCTCCGGTTTGATGTGCGAGTATACTGACAGTGTTGATGACCCACTGCGACATTCAAAAATCCAGCTCTCCGATGAAGAAATCACAGAGGCTGTGAATAAGATGCTGAATGAACCGGAACACGTCTGCGCTAGAACCGGCCTGCTTCCCTTCTGTGCCACCAACAAACCGCCAGCTGTAAGACTTTGATTTTTTTTTGCTGAATCTGTTATTGATATGTCTGGTCATTGTTTAATATCAGTGTCTGCGTAATCAGGGCAATGATCCATTTTGGAGCAAAAAACTACCACAGGAGAAACCAGAAAAACCAGACAAACCGGAAAGAGCAACTCGGCAAAAAACTAAAGCTGTGAAGAAGACTGCCCAGAGGAAAAGAACCACTGCATCTTCTAATCCGGCCCCTGATGATGATGTGGATAATCCGGACTTTGAGGTAGATCTTGACTCACTTGGTTTATTTTTCATGCGTCTTATTGATGATGATATTTGTCAGGATTATGCCGAAGCCAGCCACGCGGATGTTGCAGAGGTAATTATTCTCTCTTCCGATTCAGAAACTTTGCCTTCACAAAAAATCCGCCAGGCAAACCGGAAAGTTAAATTTTCTCATCCTCGTGCTTATTTGGATCCTAAATTTCTTATAAAGACCCAACAACACGAAGCTCGTCGCGCAACCCGGCACAGCGGCCAGGTAGTTACCTCCGCCGATTTACCGAATAGTCCGGTTCGGAAACGCCATTCAGAGGTCTCTAATTTGCTTGTCAGTGCTTGTCCTAAAGCGGGCTGCTTTCGTCAACCTCTTAATCCGTCTGACTCCGATTACCAGGTTACTTCCCACTCATCTTCTGGCGAGTCATCGGCTACTCAGCTCCCACCGCTTAAAACGGTGCTTGGGTAAGCTATACTTATTGTGATGTTTGCAGTACATCGCCTTATAACATATGTTGTATTTGATTTTATTATTCTTCTCAGGGCCAAACCTAGGCCAAGCAAGAAGGCCCGCCTGGACAAAGCGGCCGAAGAAGATGTCGTTCTTGAAGCGGTCAAGACACCCAATGTTGAAGCGGCTATTCCTGAGGATATTCCCAACGATCCACCGTAGCAAGATGATGATCTTATTGCTGAAGAGAGACCTACTGATACCTCAGGTCCTGTCAATCAGCCCACAGGTTCCATCCGGATTGAAAGCTCCACTGGTCCAGCAAAACCTACTGACAAGCCAACAGCTCCAGTGCAAACCGGTGGTACCAAGGATGATGAGGTTGTCATTACTGGCACTGGCCATACTGAGCCAAGCAATCCTGTCGCTTTATCCAAACATTCTGCCAAGGAAGAATTTGCTGCCTTTGGCAAAGGCAAGTGGAACGCTGATCTGACGACTTACGCTGCTCTGAACGCCCAAGACATCCATTCCGGCTATCTGAACCGGCTGTATACCAGTCGCGACTATGAAGCCGATCTGGTTAATATGATGAAAGATAAATATGAGGTAACTTCCATATGCTCCTTCCTGCTTGTATGCTTTCATTCTTGCTGACTCTCCTAGTCCCCAAGGGCCGGTTTGTAATATTCTTTCAAACCAGGATTTAATAATATAAATCTTGATGCTTTGAAATTCGCTGATGTAGCCCCCAATGGACGGTTCAACTTAGCGTAGTTAAGCTGGTACTTTAAGTAATTGAAACTGTTGCATCAGAATATATATGAGCAAATAGCCATTAGCCCCTAAGTGCCAAGTTGAATACTTGTATTGATCTTGGGACTTTGTAAACAATTGAAAGATGAAGATCGAATATGCATTAGCCCCCAAGTGCTAAGTGCATAACTTGTTATGTGGTTGGTACTTGAATCCTTATACCAATTTGTTGAAGCATATATCTGTATGCATGCAGGCGGAGCTGAAGACGAAAGAAAACCAAGTCACCGATCTCCAAGAAAACCTGAAAACCCAACAGGCTGAAACCTCCAAAGCAAAAGAGGAATTGGCCAGCGC
This sequence comes from Triticum dicoccoides, assembly GCF_002162155.2. Classification (NCBI taxonomy): domain Eukaryota; kingdom Viridiplantae; phylum Streptophyta; class Magnoliopsida; order Poales; family Poaceae; genus Triticum; species Triticum dicoccoides. Next base: position 591,602,736 of record NC_041380.1, read on the forward strand.
TTTAAGCTCCATGGAACAACTTAAGGAGAACTTCAAGAAGAAACAGGCGGATTGGGCCACTGAAAAGTCCGCTTTGATCAAACGAGCAGAGGATGCCGAGGCTGCACTAAAACCAGTGGCGGATGAACTGACCAGCATAAAGCGGCACGTGCATGCCATGACCACTGCTATCTTTGGTAAGCCAGCTTGCCTTCTGAATTGGCTCTGCCTTCTTATAGAGACACCGGTTTATTAACCCTTTATGGTATTTCAGGGACACCCATTGGTCACTTGGGGTCAGATGTGCGGAAGAAATTGAAAGCCGCCTATACATTGGTTGAACAATTGTATACTGGTGCCCAGCGGATCATCTATACCGCATCTCATAACAAACCGGCGCCCACTTTGATTCAAGATACTCTGATGAAACTGTCAGTGCTTCCTGCCCGGGTTGAAGAGCTGAAGAAATCTGCTGCTCGAACCGGTGCAATCAATGCCTTAATCCGGGCAAAAGCCTGGGTGCCGGATTTTGATCCTATTGAAGCGGCTCAGGGCTATCCCAGCTTGAAGGAAGACGGGTCAGAATTTGGTGAAGCGGATCTGCGAGCAATAAACCGGGAGGTACGTCCGCTAGCTTGTCAGTTGGCTGAGGAAGCAGACTTGTCTCATTATCAAGCGCAATATGACAGTCAGAACAAGCGAATAGCTGCACCAATCCATGAATCGGAAAATCTGATCCCTCCAATCCGTAAGCATACTTATGCTCCCGATATTGACCCGTCATTGCTGATCCATGATGAAGCTGTTTTTCAAGCATTAATGGGAATCGACTGGACAACTGTGGATTTCCAGCCACTGGGTAGAGAAATGGAGGCTGAAGCGGCGCAGGATGACCCACAACCATCAGGCCAGGCTGGTGACCAAGCTTGAACCGGAAACCGGTTTTAAAACTGCCTCTCCTTTGCGAAAAACAATTATATTATTATGGGCACCATGTTGCCTTGTAATAGGCTAGCTGATACCTTTGATGTTGATATGCCTTCGCGCATAATTTGTTCTTCCTGTGGTAATGAGATTCGAAAACACTTTTACCTGCCATCGTTGAGTGTGAAGTTGGCTTGGCCAATCTTGAAGCGGAGTTTTGCAAACCCACACTGTTGGAGGAGATAACAGCTCCTGTATATATATATATGACGCTGGTTTACCATGTAAACCGTGCCGGGCTATAATAAACACCGTGTTACTCCATAAGAAGATGTTAACAACAAGGATCAAACCGGGCAAATAGTCTCCGGATTGACGTGAACTGTGTTCCGTCAATTGATTGGTTAAAAAACTTTGTCGGTTTAAGAAACGCAATAAAAAGCAAAAAAAAACTTCAAAGAAAAGTGTGAAGCAAAAGCAATGACAAAACCGTTTGCCAAAAAAGGTTTATTTAAGCTGATCAAATGGCGTTACCACGGCCAAACACGACCAAGCTCCCGTTAGGTGTAACTATGGTTCTAGTCAGCCAGGTCCCCAAATGAAATCGTGGCATTTATGCCGACCAAATGGCATGGTCATGGTTCGGGTTCGACCAAGCCCCCAAGTGATTCTGTGGCCTTAGGCCGATCAAGAGGCATGACTGGTTCAGACATGACCAAGTCCCCAAGTGATCTGGTGGCTCTCGCCTATCAAAAGGCATGGTATTGGTTCGGACACGACCAATCCTCCAAGTGATATAACACGATGCTTTTAGCAAGCGAACTCAAGGGGTAAACCGGAAGCCGCTTTAAAACAACTCCGTGTAACAACACATGATGTAAAAGAACAGATACCCCGCTTTAGCCGAGGTTCCAGTTTATTATAGTTAATATATACATCGCTGTAATATGTACATAAGTAGAACCAATGGCTCGGGTAAAATAAGGCCGAAGATGAGCTATGTTCCACGGCCTGTTGGTCTCCTCCTCTGATGTACGTGAATCCTTATGTTCTCGAATATCGATCAGATAGTATGACCCGTTGTGCAGATTCTTGCTGACCACGAAAGGCCCCTCCCAAGGTGGGGATAACTTATGCATATCAGTCTGATCTTGGATGAACCGAAGCACCAAATCTCCCTCCTGAAAGGTTCTGGTTCTGACCCGGCGACTGTGATAACGACGAAGATCCTGCTGGTAAATCGCCGATCGGGCGGCTGCGATGTCACGCTCTTCGTCCAACCGGTCCAAAGCATCTTGCCGTGCTGTCTTGTTGTCCGCTTCAATATAAGCCGTTACACGAGGTGAATCATGACGGATATCACTAGGGAGAACCGCCTCCGCTCCATAAACCATGAAGAACGGTGTGTATCCTGTTGATCTGTTGGGTGTTGTATTGATGCTCCATAACACAGATGGTAATTCTTCTACCCAACAACCCGGCGTTCTCTGCAAAGGGACCATGAGCCGGGGCTTGATGCCTCTCAAGATCTCTTGATTAGCTCTTTCTGCTTGACCATTGGACTGTGGATGTGCCACTGATGAAACATCGAGCCGGATGTGCTCCCGTTCGCAGAACTCCTTCATAGCACCTTTGGACAAATTGGTACCATTATCTGTGATAATACTGTGCGGAAAGCCAAACCGGAAAATCACCTTTTTGATGAACTGAACCGCCGTGGCCGCATCATACTTGCTAACAGGTTCTGCCTCCACCCACTTTGTAAACTTGTCAACCGCCACCAGGAGGTGGGTCTTCTTATCTTTGGACCTTTTGAAAGGCCCAACCATATCCAGCCCCCAAGTCGCAAACGGCCAAGTAATTGGAATCATTATCAATTCTTGAGCCGGTACATGAGCACGTCTTGAAAACCTTTGGCAACCATCACATCGTCTGACCAGATCCTCCGCATCAGCATGAGCAGTTAACCAATAGAAGCCATGGCGAAATGCTTTAGCCACCAGAGACTTTGAACCGGCGTGGTGACCACAATCTCCTTCGTGGATCTCACGCAAAATTTCACGGCCTTCTTCAGGAGACACGCAGCATTGAAAAGCTCCTGATACACTGCAATGATGCAACTCGCCGTTGATGATAGCCATGGACTTGGATCGCCGGATTATCTGCCGGGCCAGAATCTCATCCTCTGGCAACTCGCCCCGGTTCTTGTACGCCAGGTAAGGAAGCGTCCAATCCGGAATAACGTGAAGAGCTGCCACCAATTGAGCCTCCAGATCAGGAATAGCCAAATCCTCTTCACCAGGGATCTTGACCGACGGGTTGTGCAGCACATCCAGAAAAACATTGGGCAGGACCGGTTTGTGCTGAGAGCCCAGCCGGCTTAAAGCGTCCGCCGCTTCATTTTTCCGCCGGTCCACGTGGTCCACCTGATAGCCTCTGAAATAACCTGCAACAATATCCACCTCACGACGATATGCTGCCATGAGTGGGTCCTTGGAGTCCCAAGTGCCAGACACCTGCTGAGCCACAAGGTCCGAGTCACCGAAGCACTTAACTCGACTTAGATTCATCTCCTTAGCCATCCGGAGACCATGGAGCAAGGCTTCATACTCAGCTGCATTGTTAGTACAAGGGAACATTAAGCGGAGAACATAACAAAACTTATCACCTCGTGGGGAAGTTAATACGACCCCAGCCCCCGAGCCTTCCAATTGCCTGGATCCGTCAAAATGGATGGTCCAATACGTATGGTCCGGCTTTTCTTCAGGTGCTTGCATTTCCGTCCAATCATTGATGAAATCAACAAGTGCTTGAGACTTAACCGCTGTCCGAGGCACACACTTCAAACCGTACGGCCCCAGCTCTATAGCCCACTTTGCAATCCGGCCAGTTGCTTCCCGGTTCTGGATGATATCTCCCGAAGGAGCAGAACTGACCACTGTAATTGGATGCCCTTGGAAGTATTGTTTAAGCTTCCGGCTTGCCATAAAAACTCCATACACCAGCTTCTGCCAATGCGGATACCTTTGCTTGGACTCAATGAGCACCTCGCTGATATAATAGACTGGTCGTTGAACCGGATGCTCTTTACCTGCCTCCTTTCGCTCTACCATAATAGCCACGCTGACCGCCCGAGCATTAGCAGCAACATATAGCAGCAACGGCTCCTTGTCAATGGGAGCGGCGAGCACAGGCGGATTGGCCAATTGTCATTTGAAGTCCTCAAATGCTTCATCAGCAGCAGAACTCCAGACAAACTGATCCATCTTCTTCAACATCTGATACAAAGGGATTGCCTTCTCACCGAGGCGACTGATAAATCGGCTTAACGCGGCAATCCGGCCTGCCAGGCGCTGAACATCATTGATACACTTCGGTTTAGCGAGGGAGGTGATGGCTGTGATCTTCTCCGGATTAGCCTCAATTCCCCTATTGGACACCAAGAAGCCTAATAACTTGCCCGCCGGTACACCAAAGACACACTTGTCCGGATTAAGCATCATCTTGTATGTTCTCAGGTTATCAAAGGTTTCTTTCAAATCATCAATCAGAGTCTCCTTCACCCTGGACTTAACCACGATATCATCCACGTAAGCATGTACATTACGGCCAATCTGCTTGTGAAGACAATTTTGTACACACCGTTGGTAAGTTGCTTGGGCACTCTTGAGCTCGAAGGGCATAGACACATAGCAGAAGGCTCCAAAGGGAGTTATAAATGCCGTCTTCTCCTGGTCCTTAACTGCCATTTTGATCTGATGATAGCCAGAATACGCATCCAAAAAACTTAAATGCTCACAGCCCGCTGTAGCATCAATAATTTGATCAATACGGGGGAGGGCAAAAGGATCTGTTGGACAAGCCTTATTAAGATCTGTGTAATCCACACACATGCGCCAGGTGCCGTTTTTCTTGAGGACCAGCACCGGGTTGGCAAGCCACTCAGGGTGAAAAACTTCAACAATAAAGCCAGCTGCTAAGAGCCTGGCTACCTCTTCTCCAATTGCCTTGCGTCTTTCTTCGTTAAACCGGTGGAGGAACTGTTTCACCGGTTTATATTTAGGATCCACATTAAGTGTGTGCTCAGCGAGTTGCCTCGGTACACCTGGCATGTCAGAGGGCTTCCATGCAAAAATGTCCCGATTCTCACGGATGAACTCGATGAGCGGTCTTTCCTATTTCGGATCCAAGTTGGCACTAATGCTGAACTGCTTGGACGAATCACCAGGTACGAAGTCAACAAGCTTAGTTTCTGCTGCCGATTTGAACTTCAGGGCCGGATCATGCTCCGTAGTTGGCTTCTTCAACGGAGTCATGTCCGTCGGATCAACATTGTCTTTATAGTACTTCAACTCCTTGGTGGCACAAACCGACTCTGCATAAGCCGCATCTCCTTCCTCGCATTCCAAAGCGATTTTGCGGCTTCCGTGAACCATTATTGTCCCCTTGTGACCCGGCATCTTGAGCTGCAAATACACATAACAGGGCCGAGCCATAAACTTGGCGTAGGCCGGTCGCCCAAACAGGGCATGATATGGACTTTGGATTTTCACCACTTCAAACGTCAATGTCTCCGACCTGGAATCATGATCATCCCCAAAGGCCACTTCCAGAGCTATCTTACCAACGGGATATGCTAATCTGCCAGGCACTACACCGTGGAATACTGTATTAGACGGTTTGAGATTCTTATCTGTTAGTCCCATACGACGGAAGGTCTCATAGTACAGGATGTTAATGCTGCTCCCTCCATCCATGAGCACCTTGGTGAACTTGTAACCTCCCACCTGAGGCGCCACCACCAGAGCCAACTGACCCGGATTATCGACCTGGGGAGGGTGATCTTCTTTGCTCCATATGATTGGCTGTTCAGACCAACGTAGATAACGGGGTATGGCCGGTTCAACAGAGTTGACCGCCCGCCTCTGAACTTTCCGGTCTCGCTTGTCCAAGCTAGTGGTGAAGACATGGTACTGCCCATTACTCAACTGCTTTGGGTTGCTCTAGTAACCTGACTGTTGCTGTTGTTGGTTGTAACCATCCTGGTTGTTCTGACTATTTTGACCATTATGTCCGCCCGAATTACCATTGAATCCTGAACCGGAACTTCCTCCACCGTAACCCGGCCCGGATCCCGAGCCACCGCCAGACTTGTGATCATACCGGAAATTATTAGAATTCTTGAACTCCTGCATAATAAAGCAATCTTTCCAAAGGTAGTTTGCCGGTGCCTCCTTCATCCCATGTCTTGGACAGGGCTGGCTTAGCAGATAGTTTAGGCGGTTTGGGTTAGGGTTGGGCGCTCCATTACGATTTTTCGGCCTACCCTTGCGTCGCTGGCCATTGTCCTATGCGTTGGTATTAGCCACAAAGTCCATGTTACCATCCGCTTTACGCTTGCCTCCTCCACCATTGCCTGCCCAGTGATGCTGCTGACCTTTGGAGCTGCTGTTCTTCTTCCCTTTCCTTGTCTTGTCATCATTAGATTCGGGATCCTTGGTACTATCAGAATCAGCATATTTCACCAAAGTGGCCATAAGGGTCCCCATGTCAGTGCAATGACGCTTCATCCGTCCCAACTTCAGCTTCAGGGGTCCAAACCGGCAGTTGCCTTATAGGGTTAATACTGCGGTGTCAATGTTGATGCGGTCTAAGGAGTGCAACACTTGTGAAACCCGGCGCACCCAATGAGTCGTTGATTCTCCTTCCTCCTGGACGCATGCAGCTAAGTCCACTATCGACATAGGCTGTTTACAGGTATCTTTGAAATTGCTGATAAACCGGGCTCGTAATTGGGCCCATGAACTGATAGAATTAGCCGGCAAGCTTTTTAACCAAGTACGGGCCGTTCCTTCGAGCATCATGGTGAAGTATTTCGCACACGCCGCGTCATCCACATCAAGCATCTCCATGGCCATCTCATAGCTCTCCACCCATGTCTCTGGAGGTTGATCCGCCGTGTAATTTGGTACCTTGCGCGGGCCTTTGAAATCCTTGGGCAGGCGCACGTTGCGTAAAGCGGGGATAAGGCAAGGCACCCCCAAAGAACTAGAAGTAACACCAGGTTCAGTCAAGGTGGTTGGACGAACCGGCGTGAGCTGCCGAGCCTTATGCTGTGTGGCTAACTTGGCCTCCCTGCGCGCGCGGGCCTGGTCCACCACTCCCTGAGCGTTACCAGCACCACCCGCCGGGTTGTTGTCATGGGGTGCGCCACGTCGTTCATTACTCGACACTGCCGATTCATCCATATGTCTGCTATAGCTCCAGCTTGGACGAGGGGTCGAGTGGATCCGGTCGCGGCTGTACGAGTACGCTTCCTGTTGGGCAAAGCTGTCCTCAGAAGTTCCTTGACCCGTCGCGTCTCTACTGCCTGCGGCGAGTCACCTTCAATTGGAATGGCCTCCAGCCGTGCAGCAGTGGCAACAAGATTGTCCATTGGATTGGAGTAGTGACCCGGAGCAGCCTGAGGTAGAACGGTGATTTGACGAGGTGGGTCCATCTGACGAGGCTGAACCGGTGCACCAGTCCCAGGGGCTTCTGCCTAGTTTCCCTCCAGCGGATTGCCGGCTCTTGGTCCTGGAGTGTTGAAAAGGTCTCTGGCCTCGAAAACCGGAGGTAAGCGGGATCGGTGCTTCCTCCTCATGACTTCATGCGACACGCTCTGGTCCAACATAAGCTTGTAGGCCTGTGCGTCTAAAGCGGCCCGCTCTGCGGCCATCCTGGTGTCCTCAGCCGCCAGATCCGCCTTGGCTTGGGTGATCTGTTCCTTTACCTTTGCAATCTCCGCGTTGTGAACGTCCTGATCCGGCGGATTAACTTCCGCCATATGCACAGCCAACACATCAAATAGTTCTGATAGAACCTGAGCCGGCGGGCACACAGGGCCTCCTGCCCCGGCAGCCGTCACTGCTGCTGAACCGGAGATCGTTGCCGCAGCTGTCGAAGAATGAAGCGCTGCTTGTGTTCCGGCCATATTCCAACACGGTTGGGCAGATCAGAGGGGTCCGGAATACTATCGCCATCGGAACAACTCCCAATCCAGCCATCTTGTAGCTGATAAAGAGATTCGGTTTCTCCGATCGAAGATTCGTCACCGGAATAAATGACGGTCGCGCTGCGAAATTCCGATCCGTCCTCATAACTTCCTCCATGGATGACTCCCACGAAGGCACGCTTCATGGCCGGTTTAACCCGGGCGGATCGCGCACGCTGAGCCGTCTCGACGAGGTCGGTGCAGAAGTCCGGCTCAGGGCCCGGTTCACCGATCTTGCCAATGAAAACGTGAATGCTACCAAAGGGGACCCGGTACCCGTACTCAATTGAGCCGGCCTCGGGGCCCCAACCTGCATCGTCGATGTAGAGCTTGCCGCGATGACTCTTAGTCATCCGGCCTACAGCATAGCCCTCGAGTCCTTCAAAGCGGCCCTCCAAGAACCGGAAACCATCGTGCGATTGCCCCATGGTGGGCGCCAACTGTCGTGGTTTTGTCACGGCAGATGTCCTAGAGAAAGGACTTAGTCGTGGAGCCATCGCGACGGGTTAGCTTGAAGGGGTTAAAGCGGACACAAGGACGCAAGAGAGTTTATACTAGTTCGGCCCCTTTGATGAAGGTAAAAGCCTACGTCTAGTTGTTATGGAATTGATGGGGTTTCGATGACTAGGGAGCAAACAAGCTTCGCCTATGTCTCGAGTTGTTGTCTGTTATCCTTGAACCGCCGCCGGGTCGTCCCCTTATATACACGGGTGACTCCCGTCGGATTACGGAGTCCCAATACTGGCTCATAGATGTGTCCGGTTTGGTCTCTACTTATTCCTAACTTACAATACAGGTTAACTACTGACGCCGGTTTACGGCTACAGGCCTTGAACCGACCATGGGCCTTGAGCCCTCCTCTGTCTTCTTGGGCTTTAACATACTTAACTACTGACGAAGTTAACCCGGGCCAGATCGGCCGGTTTACGCCCAGTAGTAATATCCCCAACAGGATACGTCCCGATCTGTAACCATCGGTGAGGATAGAAAGCCAGTGTTTTTTGAAGGGAGAAAGACAGTGTTACTACCCCTATCTTGTTTAGATCTGGAGAGGATGAGAGTGTGTGAATAGAGCAACCCTAGCAAGCAAGCGCGGAGGCTCCGGCCTATATATACGTAGTGGGGTAGTTTTCCATTTTCACTCCATCAAAACAATCGTTTAAAATTGTGTACTACTACATGCCAGGTCGCGGTTTTTTAGTTGTTGATTGTTTTTTGAGATAGCTACCCGCTTGTTCCAAGTGGTCTTATGGTGTGCCAGGTCGCACTTTGTATCGTTCAAGTCTGGTACTACAAGTCCCTCCATTAAATGAACAACCACCCCCTCGTAAAAAATGTGAACAAGCCCATGGCTAAAATTAGCGGAAACGTGGGTTGCCCCAACATGCATTATTATTTATATTTTCTACTCCCTCCGTTCCTAAATATAAGTCTTTTTTATTAGCCACACCTAAGACAAGAATTTTTTATTAGCAGTGAACCCCACATGTCATAGACACAAAAATTGTGGCAAGATTCCCTTAGGCAAGCCAAAGTGTGTCTAACAATTTGAGCAACTCAGGTTAGGCAAGTGTGGCAAGTGTGGGAAAAATAATGTGGCAACATAAGACAAACATAGTCACAATCCAAACAGCCCCATAATTTTTTGTGACATGCATGAAAATTTGGTTAGTTAAATTTATAGTCAAAATTTGGCAAGGTGCATCAAATCAACACATGCAAGTATCAAAAGGAAAGTCACGACATGCATGCATGCGTTGTACTTCCTCCGTTTCCAAATATAAGTCTTTTTAGAGATTGCAACAAGTGACTACATATGAAGTAGAATATGTCTACTCCTACATATGAAGTAGCCCATTTGAAATGTGTAAAAAGACTTATATCGAGTGCAGTGCTTTGATGTGTCGCGTCAACTCGTACAAGACCGAGAAATTTGATTACTACAACGCCCTCTCCCTCGCGAACTGAGCTCCGGTGCCTTAACTACACCTGCCTTTGGCTGCATGACAAGAGGGCCAACCACCTGTTGGGCCCACCTGTCATAGACGCAAAGGCAGCAGCAGTAAGTAGAAGCTTTCGCTACACGCTATCCCTCCCGCACGAGGTGGACGGACATGCAGCAGTGGATTCGATACTGTAGAAGTAGGAGTAACATCATTGTTCGTCTTCTTGAAGAGGCGAAGAGCCAAGCGCAACCCGAACGTGGCAGTTGCGAACGCTCGCGTGGTGCGGTTCCTTGGAGTACTAGCCAGGCTCTTGCATGAGACAAAATTGCTATTGTTTAACAATTAAACTCCATTATCCATTGGTTGATACTCATTCTGCATAGGTCCACGCGCTTAGCACTGTTTCCTCCTGGGGTCACCAATGTTTATTTGCTAATTAATAGCATTGCATGCAATGAACTAGCCATTGCAAGTCATTAAAAGCATGCACACCTCTCATCTCTTATTGGTTGATTTGTCAAGAAACAAGAAACAAGGTAGAAGTTAATGCACCGCGCCTAGGTATATTTTGGGATTATTTGGTTTTCGTAAGATGACTTACACACCTAGACTGAGGGAGTAGTATAGCCCTGTAAACCGGAAAGGAGTATTTGCCTTTCTAGAGATTTCAACAAGTGACTAGACTACACCGTGTGCAGTACTCCCTCCCTTCCGGTTTATAGGGCTCAAATCTCATGAACCAAGGCATTTTGCGATTGGAGGAATGTATCTCATACTTTACAAAACTACCCTAATTAAACTCATGCATTAATTACGTAGTTCTCTTGTTTTCCTCTCCGCCTTGGTCGTGGTGGACAATATTGAGCACTCCTATATGACTAGCCGCTCTATCTACATGCAGGACATTTCCAAGCATCCGAGCCCGCGTGCCATCCACCAAATCACAACGAGGTTCTATAGTTGAGACTCACCTGTCACCCCGGTGTGTCCGTCATGACCCGTCATATCACAAAACCCACACCTTTACCAGCAGTGGTAAGGTGGCCTCCAAGTTGGACTGGACGAAGCAACCATCATTTCACTGGAACGCTCGTTCAAGCCCTTTCTTCCCTTTATTGAAGAAAACCTCACTCCAGGCTACTCACTTCTGCCATTTTTCTTCTGTACCGACGAAGGAAAGGTGGGCGAATCAGTTATGCTGCTATATTTTCATTCCAAGAATCTTCTTTTTGCGAAGCACCGACCGATTCTCACATCCTATTATTTTCCCGTTTTCATTGCGATTGTGGTTTCCTTTCGATTGCTTTTTGTTTGTCAGTTCATTAATGGATCCTGGAGCACTAGGCAAAGAGTTGTCGGTGGACAACCCACTAGAGACAGCGATCTCCAGGAAGCGAGCACCGACCAACGAGTTGACCATGTTGGCGGGCCAACCCATGGAGACGAAGAACTCCAAGAAACAAGCACTGGCCAAAGAGTTGAGGACGTTGGCGGACAAACTCCTCAAAGAAAGTTGGAACAACAGCAAGCGCCCCATTGTGCCTACCCCAGGAACTCTGATTGCCACCTATGTGAGGCTCAAGACCGAGTTTGAGGAGATAGTCGTCGTTGAGAAGCAGTATTCCCCTGGCAAAGTGATGGCCCTAATTGAGGACGAGGAGATGGCCCTCGGAGGGATGAGATCCCCCGGTGAGCTGCGCAAGGTAAAAAATAATGGCTTATTACCATAGTTGTGGTTTTTGATTATTTGCAATGTGCTTGCTAATATGTTAGGGTAGTGCAGGTGCCGGTGGACGTCCTTGATGATTCCGATGTCGTGGCCCGTCATGTTGGCATCGCCCCGGAGATCGATTCCGATGCCGCTGTCCATCCTATGGACATCGCCCCAAAGATTGATTCCGATGTCGTGGTCAGTCCTGTGGACATCGCCCCAGAAATCGATTTCCATGCCGTTGTCCGTGCTGTGGTCATTGCCCGAGAGATCGATTACAAGAAATAGTTGGTCGCGCTAATCCTTCAGGGTAGTTTGCATTGCCCTGTGTTTAATTACCAGAATGATGCGTGTTATCAAACCATCTTAGGGCTAGTGCACTGTCTTGTGTGGGCGGATTTTGCTACTTTTGTTTGATAGTGAATCATGCGATGAATCATGTGAACCCTCTCCGAGTTATGGAAACAGATGTATCCTCACCAGCTTTTGATGTAATATATGGCATGCTTAGATGTAAGTTTGAACTGTTTATCATATCAACAGGGCTTGTTTGATGATTCTTGGTGTTAGTAGGCTAGCTACTGTGCGAGCTATAGTACTTGCAAAACACTCACCGAAACGTTGGGGCTGATGAGCTCGTGGTACGCTTATACTTATCCCTCGTCGATCGACCAATAGCCCTAGCTCCTAAAATTGTAGGCTTAGCGATCGATCAGACAATAGTCGACATACATTCAGGCCTCATTTGGCTCATAGGGCAGGAAAATCGTAGCAAAAGTACAGAGAACGTGCAACACAAAATCATAGCAGTGCAGAGACGTACTCCCTCCGTTCCAAAATAGATGACCTAGGCGGGCTAGTTTGGCCTAGTGGGTTTCAGTGATATGACGTGGTATAGTGTCGTCCAGTCTTTGCGTGTGGTAGCAGTTGTAACGCCCCCGATTCAATCGTACACTAATCATACACGCAAACGTGTACGATCAAGATCAGGGACTCTTGGGAAGATATCACAACACAACTCTACAAATAAAATAAGTCATACAAGCATCATATTACAAGCCAGGGGCCTCGAGGGCTCGAATACAAGAGCGCGATCATAGAAGAGTCAGCGGAAGCAACAATATCTGAGTACAGACATAAGTTAAACAAGTTTGCCTTAAGAAGGCTAGCACAAACTGGGATACAGATCGAAAGAGGTGCAGGCCTCCTGCCTGGAATCCTCCTAAACTACTCCTGGTCGTCGTCAGCGGGCTGCACGTAGTAGTAGGCACCTCCCAAGTAGTAGTAGTAGTAGTCGTCGACGGTGGCATCTGGCTCCTGGGCTCCAACGTCTGGTCGCAGCAATCGGGTATAGAAAGGGGGAAAAGAGGGAGCAAAGGCACCGTGAGTACTCATCCAAAGTATGCGCAAGCAAGGAGCTACACTACATATGTATGCATTGGTATCAAATGGAAAAGGCTATCATATGTGGAATGAACTGCAGAATGCCGGAATAAGAGGGGGATAGCTAGTCCTATCGAAGACTATGCTTCTGGTAACCTCCATCTTGCAGCAGGAGAAGAGAGTAGATGGTAAGTTCACCAAGTAGCATCGCATAGCATAATCCTAACTGATGATCCTCCCCTCGTCGCCCTGTGAGAGAGCGACCACCGGTTGTATCTGGCACTTGGAAGGGTGCGTTTTATTAAGTATCCGGTTCTAGTTGTCATAAGGTCAAGGTACAACTCCAAGTCGTCCTGTTACCGAAGATAACGGCTATTCGAATAGATTAACTTCCCTACAGGGGTGCACCACATAACCCAACACGCTCGATCCCATTTGGCCGGACACACTTTTCTGGGTCATGCCCGGCCTCGGCAGATCAACACGTCGCAGCCCTACCTAGGCACATCAGAGAGCTCAGCATGCCGGTCTAAATCCTATGGCGCAGGGGTCTGGGCCCATCGCCCTTTGCACACCTGCACGTTGCGAACGCGACCGGAGCAGACCTAGCCTAGCAGGCGTTCCAGTCCAATCCAGCGCGCGCCGCTCAGTCGCTGACGTCACGAAGGCTTCGGCTGATACCATGACATCGAGTGCCCATAACTGTCCCCACGTAGATGGTTAGTGCGTATAGGCCAGTAGCTAGACTCAGATCAAATACCAAGATCTCGTTAAACGTGTTATCTTGAAATAACCGCGAACGCCGACCAGGGCCAGGCCCACCTCTCTCCTAGGTGGTCTCAACCTACCCTGTCGCTTCGCCACAAAGATCCACTCAAAGGGCCGTCGGGACAAACGTCCTTTCAGACCCAATCCGTGAATCACTCCCGAGTACTCCTACGAGCCGACCCGTCTTTAGTCACCACAAGATCATATATTATGTATAGGTATATACCCGTGATCAACTCCTGAGTGATCACGGCCCGATAGTATAGCATGGCAGACGGACAAGAATGTGTGGCCACTGATGATTAACTAGCATCCTATACTAAGCATTCGGATTGCAGGTAAAGGTAACAACAGTAGTAGCAAGGACAGGCTATGCATCAGGATAGGATTAACGGAAAGCAGTAACATGCTACACTACTCTAATGCAAGCAGTATAGAGGAGATTAGGCGATATCTGGTAACCAAGGGAGGGGCTTGCCTGGTTGCTCTGGCAAGAGAGAGGGGTCGTCAACACCGTAGTCGTACTGCATAGCAGTGGCGTCGGTCTCGATGCCTAGCGAGAGAAGAGGGGGAAGAAACAATAAATATAATGCAAACAAATGCATGACGATGCATGACATGACAAAGCGCGATGCTTGGCATGCCCTAACGCGGTACGAGGTGGTACCGGTGAAGGGGGGAACATCCGAGAAATTATCCCCGGTGTTTCGTGTTTTCGGGCAGAGGAGCCGGAGGGGGAAAGTTGCGTGTTCGCTATGCTAGGGATGTGTGGCGGACGAACGGGCTGCGTATCCAGATTCGTCTCGTCGTTGTGAGCAACTTTCATGTTGAAAATATTTTAATCCGAGTTACGGATTAAAAGATATGATTTTCTAAAGATTTTATTAATTTCTGGAATTTAATTAATTATTTAATTTAATTCGAAATTTGGATTTATGACATCAGCATGATGTCATGCTGATGTCAGCAGTCAACAGGGGTTGACTGGTCAACCTGACCAGTGGGTCCCACTGGTCAGTAACACATTTTAATTAAACAATTTAATTAACCTAATTAGTATTAATTAGGGGGTGGGCCCCACTATCATACTCTGCTAACTAATTAACCAAGTTAATTAGATTAATTAACATATTAGCTAGGTTAGTTACTTAATTAGGATTATTAAACACAATTAATTAAGTTAATTAATTTAATTAATTGATTAATTAATATATTTATTTTCTAAATTCATTTTTTTATTCGTTCTGGGGCAGGCCCCACTTGCCATAGGCACAGGGGGGCGCTTAGCGGGCGCGCGGGTTACGGGCGTCACCCGTTCAGGCGCAGTTCATAACAGGCGGCGAACGTGAATGTCAGGGGCGCACCTGACTGGGCGCCGGCGGCCACGGCAAGGTGATGGAGCAGGGGGAGGCCGGTGGCCTGGGGCGGCCTGGGTAGGCGCGAGCCGGTGGCAGAGGTAGGCGGGGGTGGGGAGCAAGCAGCGCACAGGCCGCAGCAGCACACCGAGCACAACGGCGCGGTTAGGCGAGGGGTGGCTCGGTGGCGCGGACTCGGCGGCGTGAGCAGCAAGCAGCAGCCATAGGCGGGTAGCGGTCGCGAGCTCCGGCGCGGGAGCGGAGAGCCACGGTGAGGGGCGCGCCAGTGAGGTAGAACAGCAGCAGGGGGCCAGCCACGGCGCGGGCGATGCGCGTGCGGGCGCGACGCCAGTGGGTGCCAAACGTGTTATCTTGAAATAACCGCGAACGCCGACCATCTTTAAGACACAATTGTTTTTTATGCCTTTTTTAGAATTATTTTTTATACCTAGGAGCACGTGTAGAGACGGGCTCTTGCAGAGCCCACTCCTTGACTTTGTCAATGCCTCTCTCTCCTTAACATAAGGAGTACTACTTGCTATGCATGCATGCGGCGGGCAGCTGGCATCTTGAGGGGCCAGGGCAGTGAGATCAGGCTCCGGAAGCGGTCCGGACTCGAGCATGGCCCACCTCACATTATCACCATATATTTCTTGGAGTCCGTGCGCGGCGGGTGGGCGATCTCTTCTCCCTCCCCCGTTTCTCTCTTCTCAGCCGACGCCCGCCGAGTGATTAGATTTCGACTATCGACGGTTTATTCAATCACGGTCCCACATGTTAGTGAAACTGCAAGACAATGCGTGTCCCCTCTGGTGAGCGGCGTGCGAGCCGTACTGTCGGGGTTGCGACGCGTACGAGTCGTAAGTGTGCCGCCTTTTCCTTTAGAACTTGCGAAGCGTAACATTTTCGCGCGATCGATCGATAGAAATCCAGAACAAAATGACGAGGGCGGTGCTTTCCCGCTCGTTAGGCGGGCTAGTTCGAGTGATACGACATGCTACAGTGCTGTCCACTTGCTCCATTTTTATGTAAGCAAGAGTTTACACTCTTACGCGGGAGGAGTGCGAAACACCGCAGATCCGATTTTGATCGAGGGATAACTGTCCCCTGCCAAATAATGGAGGATTGTTAGCGTTTATAGCATGATAGTTAGGGCATCTCCAGCGCTGGCCCACAAATTTACACCGGCATCTGTCCGAGGACACTGATGGATGCCATCCGATGCTGCCCACATACCTTTCGACAACTATAAGAACTAACCAGACGAAATTCGTGCAAACAAAGCAAATTTCAAATTAACCGGATGAAATTCATTACATTTGGAAAACTTTTCCTACAAACTGGACGAAATTCATTACATATTTCGCACAAACCGTACTAAAACCTTCTGTAAACCTAATATAAACGATCGCCGGCGCCCGACCACCATGTCCGGCCATGAACCCGAGAAAGCCGGCCATTGCCTTTGCCCCCTCCTCATCTGCGTCGATAACCTCCTCCTCCGGAGCACAATGTTGTGAAGATTTCCGCCTCCACGTCACCCTCAAGCGGCTAATCGGCCGCCGATGTTTACCCCACCAAGCTTGGCGTCGACTGAGTGGAGTAGCGGTGGCCTTCCCAGGACCAGAGCGGCGGCGACCTACCGTGTACTACTCTTCCTCGCTGCCGGCTACGCCCGCGCACGCGCGCCGACTTCATGGTCGTGGCGGCGGAGGGTGGCCGGGGGGGGGGGTGCCGGCGATCTCCTTCATTTGCTCCTGCGACAATACATCGAAGAGAGCTTTGGAGCGCGCTCGGAGCGGAGCCGCTGATGTCCCTCGTCTGCTCCTGTGACATTACGTCCAAGAGAGCGTCGGAGCGCCAGGAGGCCATGGTTGAAGTGGTGCCCACAGAAGGAAGGGACCTGAGGAGAATAAGTGTGGGTCTTTGGCTATGGCTGGGAGCTGGGGCTCAAGTTAATATAGCGGGCGAATGGCAATGAGCCATGGCAGACGGATGGACAACTGGCGCCGGAGTAGGTCCGTCGAGCGTGAATGCGGACGCTGCTTCAGTGACTTAACTGCAGATGCGTTTGGGTTACTGACATGTGGGCCCAACAGGCATCTGGCCCGCATGTCAGTGACACACCAATTGCACCTGCAGTTAAGTCCGGTGAATGCGGCATTGACATTCTGAAGATACTGTGACCATTTCAGGCAGGAAGCGCGCGCTAGCGATGGAAGGGGTTTCGGTGTGCAGTGGCACTAAGATCGGTCGCTCACGATAGTACATACTCCGTACAATACTACCATAGTACCCTCTCTAGCTTAGGTTGTTCTATAGATTGTCGTTGTGATGGACGATATACATGAGCAAGGCAGTCCGAGTATGACCGTTGGTGTTGAGCCATGTGAATACATGCTCGGTGTTCGCGTAGGCCTCCATCAAACGTCTAAACAATAATGTCAGGCACCGCCGGGGCGCGCAGGTGATGGGCTCGCCGTTTGCGTTGCGCCATGAGCAGGACTTTGATTTAGAGGGCGACGTGCATGCATTAGCATGCTTTGACAGTGTGAGCGTGAGTGTCTGACGCGAAGTATTTCATTTTCATTTGGCTGACGAGGGTGCGTTGCAGCGACGAGTCCGTGGTTTGATTCCCCACATACGCATAATTTCGGTTTTTACAGTATTTCTTTCTCCATTGACAGGTAGGCCCGCGTAGATAGATAAAGAACACGAGCTGATGAGGCGCATGCGGACTGTTTGACTGGTCAACCAGACAAATACGAAGCTATACGCTGAGCCAGTGACCGTATAATCACCATATCTCGTATACAATGATCAAAGTGAGCTATCAAGACAAGTTCGATGACCGCCAATGCATTTTACTCGGTAATAAATGACCAGGATTGAAGGGGAATCCAAATTTGCTTCGTCTTCTGTCCTTGAGCTCTTGACAAACCAATGCACTATACGGTTGTCCGGCCACTCCACCCCAGAGCTCTCACCAAGCGTCGTTCATGCCACCGCGCCGCACACTAACCGGTAAGGCAGCGATGGCATCCCGCCGCGCCGAGTTCCTCGCCGCCCACGACCGCACACAAAATGGTAGGGAAGCGATGGCATCCCGCCGTGCCGAGTTCATCGCCGCTCGCGACCTCACAACTATGCGGGAGGAATTTGAAGATGCCAAGGCCGAATGGGCGGTAGAGCAAGAGGAGGCCAAAGCCGCACAGAGGGAGCGGAAAAGTCAGAAAGCACTCAAGAAAAGAGAGGCCCGCCGCCGCAAGAAAGAAAAGGACGCACGCGCTGCTTCGGAGAGGTCGGCGGAGATCCAAGCACGGTGGGGTGTCGCCGACAAAGCCGGGAAGGAGAACGACGGCGTCTGGCCAGCATGTGAGAAGTAGTAGTACTAGTAGTTAGTGTGTGTGTCTGTGTCTGAGTATGAGCATGTACCAATACTACTAGTTACTACTGTAGTTTTTAGAGCAAATTACCAGTACATTAGCCTAGACTAAATGGAAAAATTCCTAGGGAAGAGAAGGTGTGTGCACGTGAGAGGAGTCGACATCGAGAGAATGTGTTTGTTCGAGAGACACCGAGGAAGACTACTATATATCGATGGTGCATGTAGGCGGGAATTAAACAAAGGGATGGTCTTATTGGTTTCGGGGATATAGGGGAAGAGTGAGAGGCGGGGGGTAGCTAGAAGGAGATTGTTAAGTGTGAGTGTGTGTTTTACCCATCCAGGCGGAAGTTATGTGCACAAAAGAGGAGAACGATTCGATGTGGCGTTAGGATTGAGGGTAATTAACTACGTATGGAGACATAGAGACCTTGAACGTGCATGTGTGAGAGGTATACATGTATACGTGGGATGTGTGTGTGCGCGCGCGCATGATCGAGATAAAAGAAAGAAGACATAAGTCATAAGATCAACGACATGGGAGAGACGGATCGGTATGACAATATGCATGCATGTGAGAATGTAGGGAAGAAGGCCCGAGAATTGAGCATGTGTTTTTGTCTTTAAGAGATAGTGGCGTGGGCTGGAGCATGCATCTATGGCGAGCAGAGGGAGTGAGGCGCAACGATTGTGCAAAAGAGACCAACCTATAAATGCATATGTATGAAGAGACATATATAGTGTGGGTGATAGGAAGCAAGACTCCGTGCGAGAAAGAAATGTTGACGGAGAAACTACAGATAGATATAGAGATGGAGATGCTAGCTAGAGGGACATCCGCTAGTTTGGGTGTTGGAGATGACCGTCGGGTGGTTCAAAGTGTGAAGTTATATATGTGTGAGAGAGGGCACTTGACTGCATGTAGAGAGAAACATATGTAGTGTGCGTGATAGGAATCAAGAGTGAGGGCGAGAAAGAAGGTTGATGGAGAAACAGATAAATAGAAAGATAAAGATGCTAGCTAGTGTGCGTTAGAGATAGGAGTCGAGTGGATCAGAAGGCTGGGTTATGTGTGTGGGTGTGAGACAGATAGAGAGAGGGTGCATGTGAGTCACATACAAACAGATATCAGAGAGAAATGAGATCCAGAGAGACGGAGTTTTGTGTCTGTGAGAGAGAAAGATATTTCACAATGAGAGTGATAGCTAGAGAGACATACGAGCAAATGCAAGATATCTCTAGGGAGAGAGGGTGTGTGTGAGCGACATACAAGAGAACAATGGAGAAATATGAGACCCTGGGAGACAGAGTTTGTGTTTGTGTGTGAGAAAGAGATATTGAAGAGGAAGAGTCGTAGGTTCTCATATCTAAGGAGCGAAAGACATCTCTGTATGAGGGGTGTGCGAGTGGCACACATGGGAATAGTAGAGAGAAATGAGACCCCGGGAGACAAAGTTTTGTGTTTGTGTGAGAGAAAGAGATTCCACATGGAGAATCATAGTTAGAGACACATAGCAGGGAGCGAGATATACTTAGAGAGAGATAGAGTGATGAAGGTCGAGGGAGAGAGTACCGTCAGTGTGTTACGAAGATAAAAGATCATTGTCGACATACAGGTAGCACGAGAGATACCTGAGAGACGATGAACGCGTATAGGTCCAGAGAGATAGTCCTATATAAGCATGAGTGATAGCTATATGAGACGAATATCTGGATTAAAGGGGATTCAAATATTTAAACTGGAGATCACGACATCGATAATATCATAACGCAAATTGATGTATCAAACATGCATATTCATTTGAATTTGGGCACACGTGTAATGTTATATAGTTTATCAATATTGGTGATCCATAGATTCTTCAATTACAAACAATGCATGGTTTATATGCAATTAATGTCTAAACGGGATTACACTATATGTTTGCGTCTGTGAAACACATTATACATGTTTGAGAAGTAAAAAACCACATGAAACACACATTAATTGGAGACAGTTAGCGAGGAATGCATACATTGGATTTCAACATAAAGTGGTTTCAAATATTTGAAAATCCAAATTGATGGATACAACCTTATGAATCTGAGATCATGCCATTTGTAAACCATATTTATGTATAAATGGTGTTGTGCTTTTGAAAGTATATATATATAAAAAATGATGTATATAGAATGCAATTCCAATTGAAAATGGATCCCACCCAGAAAAAAATAGAATACAAACGGGATTCGAATTGAGTTGGCACGGTAAACATGCACTCTGCAAAATTTGAACGAAGCGGGGAAAGTCGCAGTAACCGCCCGAAACCAAAATCTGCGAGATGGAAATCACTACTGCCTAACCATGCCACGCAAAGCCTATCTGCTGGATTTCTATAGGTTTCGATAGGGGTAGG
Source organism: Triticum dicoccoides (assembly GCF_002162155.2). Classification (NCBI taxonomy): domain Eukaryota; kingdom Viridiplantae; phylum Streptophyta; class Magnoliopsida; order Poales; family Poaceae; genus Triticum; species Triticum dicoccoides. Next base: position 591,623,616 of record NC_041380.1, read on the forward strand.
TTTGTAATTTCACCCAAACATGACGTAACCGCCTCTCACCCGGATTCATACATGATGGGCGCCAAAACACAGTGTGTCCTAGGTCGAAATCGACTCCCTCCCCGATTCATATTCATACATGGTGGGCGCCAAAAACAAACTCTCGTCGGCTAATATTCGGTGTATGCGAGATTACCGTCCTATCCCCGACCGACTAATGTTGCTGTGACGTAGTAGAAATTTGAAATGGGGGAAAAGTTTGTAAATTTCCTCGCATTTGAGACAAGCGCACCCTGAATACATGGTTCCCCCTTCCTCTCTACCTCCCTTTTCCCCATTCGTACTGCATGGGCGCCAAAACACCCTCTTCACCCCACCCTCCTCCGTCCGCCACCCCATCCGCGGCCGTCCTCCTCCACCATGCCGGAGCTGATACCCCGACGTTGCCGTCCATTACAAGAGATCGACCTCTCTCATCCACGGCTTCGGACCAGGATCCTTGCATCCCGTCCTCTCGCTTCATCCCCGCCGTCGTCCACCTTGCCGGCGCCGCTCCTATGACCGTCTCGTCCACCGCGCCCCGCCGCCATCGTCTACCCTCCTAGATCTGCTTCCACGCCGCCGACAGCTATCGCTACCGCAGCACTGTCAAATTCTCAGTAGATGCGTACACGGTGCCGCACCAGAGGCGGTACTCTTTCATATCTGCTCAACTTATTTATCACAGCAACAAAATAGATCGCCACTGCTTTACTCTGATTTCTTGTATTGGTTGCGAAGTTGCCTTTGTCCGGTTTGCACCTTCAGATCCGCCATGGCACGCTCAACACTATACTCCCAATGCTTATGGTTTTCCACTTTTATATTCCACACTAGTTAAATCACAGTAGACTAAATTTCAAAGTTGGGTCGGTCGATTTTTCAGAGCTCGCCGGAGTTCTCTGGTGCGATCGAAGGGGCTCGGGTGGTTGTGGGGCCTCGCCGAACGAAGAAAACTCGACGCTGGTGGGGGTTGGGGCGGGGGTGGGGATGGGGGTGGCAGAGGAACACAGGCGGTGGGGGCCGGTGGTCCGGCCGGCGGCCCGTGCGGTGTTCTGTATGGGAAGAATCAGAGACGAGGACGAAGAAGGGTTAGGAGACGTAGGATCTTCATCCAACCGCCTGAAATGGTCGAGAGACAGCTGGGAGTTGCATTCTTAATGCGCTCTGGTTCATCATGTGTGGGCACTGCGCAACCAACATTTTATTATCCAAAATTTGCTTGCTCTTCTTTACCATGTTCCTCTTTTGTTCTTCTTTAATATGTACTCTCTCTGTTCCTAAATACAAGTCTTTGTATAGATTCCACCATGGACTACATATGGAGCAAAATGAGTGAATCTACACTCTAAAATGTATCTGGATACATCTATATGTGATCCATAGTGGAAATCTCTACCAAGACTTATATTTTGGAACGGAGGGAGTATGATAGTAGTACAGTATGTTCCTTGTACTAAAGATGAGCAGGGACATTTGCAGTGTAGAGGTCTATACGGTCGGTTGTGATGGACACTTTGAGCCTCTTGATTCGTAGGATCTTGTAAACATAGGAATAGGATTTGTAGTGGCCTGCCCACTTGAATCCTATAAGAATAGCAAGGAAATGCGGGGAGGTGTGTCGCCTTTGAGAGTTACACTGATATTAACAGTACCGCACCTTCACTTGAAGAGAGCTGGTACCCGAAGCCTTTCTAGCCGTACCGCCAATACTAGCACATATATTCCAGCAAGTTCCACTTTGCTGATTTTACTCTGATGCTTAAGGTTTTCCCTTTATATCTACACTATCATCTGTGTAGCTGCTTTGTGTCGCACTAGCAGCAGTCCACTCTTGAAGCTAAACACTGCAATGACTTACAAAATTGGCACCAAGGCATTGATTGACATTCTGGATGCAATGAAACTCATACGCTCCCCACCTGTTGATTCTTGTTCGGAATATGATCCTAATGACTATTCTAACCTCGAGTAGTCAAAGGCAGATGGCCTGTCCTGTTCACCCATCAAGGTGCCTGTTCTAATTTGGCAATGTTTTATTGATTGCGGGTATCTTGCATATGTTGTCTTGCATTTCTTCTACTTTGTTGCACCGCCATCTACTTAGTTTACTCATCATATGTGTCGAGATGCCATGCCCATCCATTATCAATACATATTCCATCTGCCATCATACCATGTTTTTCCACTCAAATGATGTTCTTGTGGATCAGACATCAAAAAGGAAGAGGGTGATTGCCGAACCTGAAGGAGCACCAGCAAAGTCCTTGAAAAACGTGGTGGTGCCGGAGAAATCAGACAGCAACCCGCTTATATTGGCTGTACAACTAAGGTGCACACAACGTAGGACCGACTCCAGCAGACTGTACCCATACTTCACTGGCCACACCACTAGCCCCACCACACAGGACCTACACTCCAGCAAAAGGTATACCGATTTCATTTGCCATAGCACCAGCTGTACCACAGAAAAATCCCACTCCAGCAAAAAGTACAGCAAGTCCACCGGCCAAAGACCTATCCCAACTGCAAAGACGGCCAATTCCTGCAGATTGGAACCCCATTCCATTTATTCCCAGTTTAAAAGACAATGCTTTCAATGTTGTTAGGGACTACATGCATATATTCCCATCATGGGAAGATTATTGTGAAGACAAACACCATTTTCACATCTTCCTGTCTAACTTACGTATAAGTGCTATTATTCATGATTATTATTTTCCTGTTTTCTGCTGATTGAACACATCAATGATTTACATTACATTGTTGTAACTAGGCGAGGGCCAATCTGGATAGTCATGATGAGCAAAGCTTGCTTGTGCTTTTCAAGGACGCATTGCAGTAGTATCGGTATTACCTGAGGAAATCACACTTTGATGGCAAGTCTATAAACGAATTTCCGGTGAAGTCTCATGTGCTAAATTTAGAAGACATTGAATGGAAAAACCTTGTTATGCACTGGTCTCGTTCCCAGGATGAGGTACTGTCTATGAAATCACTTGACAATTTGAACTTCTACTTTTTCGCATGTGCCTTACGGATCTTTTTTGCAGGAAATCTGCTCGAAGAAGAATTCCGGTTTGACAAGAACGACAGGATATCGCAAATATGCTGCCCGCTGCTTTGCTCTTGTTAGTACCTGTTGTCCTGTATCATTGTACTTGCATACATACCTGGTTCATTATGTGACAACAGTATGCGTGATATCTTGCTTATCAATTGTTCGCTCCAAATTATCTGATCTGTATGAATGGTTACATTAGTGTAGAATATATCCAATGCCAATGTTTTTTAGCTCTACAATGTTCTTGTAAGTACATGCTGTCCTTTATCAGTGTATTTATAATGACAGGTAGTTGTTCATGTACCATCACTCTGCAGCTTATTTTCCTTTGACCTCCATTTTCTACACATCAGATCTATATTTACTCTTACCATAAGGTTGGTACTGAAGAAGTTTAGCTATGCATTGCTCTTGGCTGTACCTTTTGCCTGTATCGCTACACTTACATTTATAGCTACTTGGTTATGTAGCATCACTCTTCATCTTATCTTAAATATTCTCCATTTTTCATATATTATCACATCTGTATTTACTCTTAACAAAATGTAGAATAAAGGCAATGCTTTTGAAGAAGATTCTGTGGTAAACTTCTTGAATCCCCCCCCCATCAGCATGGACAAGGCCTTTATAGAGCCTGTCTTCACCAATAATGTAAGTTTGTCCATCTCAAGCCTTCAAACTTTGTTGTATATATTTGGTTAGGCATGACTGCAACAGCTGTTTATTTTTGGTGTTTGCATCAAATTGCTTGTTTAAAGTTTATTATGTCGTTCATAAAAAAAGTTTGTCCTTTCTCAATTTAAGTTTTCAGTTGTACAACCAAGTTCCTTCTTTATACTATGTAAATTAAACTATACAGAGCAAGTGATCTTCTTTTGCACTCCATGTATGCTTTTGTTCTTCATCCGTAATCCAGTGGTGTGGTGAACCTGCCCACTACAGCACAATGCCATATTCTGCAATGTCTTAACTATGAACAATGTCATATCATTCTACTATTATTTAAACTGTTTCTTTATTTGCCAATCTGAAATGGTATAAATTGACAGCACACTAACCATTGATACTTATGAGTTCTTGATCTGTAATCCAGTGGTGTCGTGAAGTTGCCAACTCCTTCACAATGTCATTTCCTGCCATGTCTTGACCTGAACAATACCATATTGTGTTAATGCAATTTTAAACTGTGTCACTTTATTCGTCAGTAAGAAATGTGATGAATTGTCAGCACTAATACTTTTATGTGCAAAACCTGTCATCTGTCTGCTTGTTTATCTTTTAGAGTGAGGAAGATATAAGTGTTGAACAAGCGCAGTCTCATCATCTTGCTCAGCTGCTTGCGCTCCAGCTCCCTAGCAGGGCTAACCTTTCTTGAACTCTATTGAAGTGCTGTCGGTTTTGTATATTATTTTGTCGGTGTGTTTATTTGCACTGGTGGTGATCTTTGATGCCCAGTGTATGTAATCTGTTGTCTGCTTGTGCTTTATTATCATAGTGGCGAACTTTGATGCCCAGCGGATGTAATATGCCATAATTTCTTTATTGTATAGTCTAGGTTTTTTCTTATTCATGATGCTGCAGTTATTTTACTATATATACTAGCACATATGCCTGTGTGTTGCAACGGAGAAAATTGATGTTTTGCACAAGCATAATGTCCCACAACATCGGATTCATTATGAAGAATATGTTGCAACGCAACATCGCCCTTCTACAAAATGAACATAAAAAAATACGTTGCAATTTAGTCGTGTTCATATTTTCTTTGCGGGGCATAATCTCCCACTGATTCCATTTAAGTACAATCATTTTTAATGGAATTTAAGCATAACCCTTTCATTAATTACCATGAAGTCCTCACCCGCTTTAGTCCTCTCCCTAAACATGAGCCTTGGACCTTACCCTTCCCCATCTACAGGAACAAAGGGCGATTTGTGCGAACCCCAGGCTCTCCACCTCACCGTTGCCGAATCGGCGACTCCCTCGCCCTCCGCCAGCCGCTCCGGCGGCAGGAGGACGGGGGAGGCCCTATTTGCAACATCTACATAGTGTAGGCGTGCCTAGGGAGCCAGCCGGTGGCGTCGTGGAGGCGGCGGCACGACTGGTCGGCTTTTTGCAGGTATTGGTCTCCCCTTCGACGACGAAGTTCCGGTGGAGCTCCGCTGTGGACCAGCTCCTTTCTTTGTGCTCGCTGCTCGGTGAAGCGGCCGTGCACGGTTCCCCCGTGCTGGAGATCGAGGGATGGCAATTCCGACGGTTGAAGATCTGGAGAAGGAAGGCGATGTTGAGCGGTGCGACGACGACGACAGCCATGGGTGTAGGTCCTCAGGGAGCGTTGATCGGAGACTTCCCATTTTGCCTGGGGGCTGCTTTGATCCAAGGCGTCAGCAAGCAGCCGCAAACGACACGTCATCGGCTCGTCCATGGTGCCGGCGTAGTCGGGTTGCAAAGGGGCTTGGCTGTAATTTCCTTTTTTGTGTGGACCTTTCTGTAATTTGGCTATTTTAATATCAACTCCTTTTCTCGCAAAAAAAATTAAACATGATGACTGCCGCTCGTATATTTAGAGTGAGTTGGGATTAGTTACATCTAAGAGATAGACAAGAGGCCTTGTGTTCAATTCCCAAAATGTTGATTTATTTTGACCTAATTATTTTTCGCGGTCTCTCTATGAAAGCCCATAAAAGGCCCATCAACATACAAGTACCTGGCCCAGATCGCTTAACGTGTGTAAACCAAACGAAAAGGACTAAACCAAACCAAGAATACCTATTCCCTTTAATAGTAGGTATAGATATCCTGTCTTCACAGTAAACCAGCAAAACCGTAAAATTACGGTACATAATCGGGCCGTCATGCAATCACGATGTAGGTTGGGCCTGAAACGTGCCGAATAGCTCACGGGCCAACATCAGCCCAAAATGAACCCCGACCCATGATTGTGCGAATCAAATCATGGGCGTTTAACAGGCCAAAATTGTCTTGGTCCTTGTTTGGCCCAAACAGATATCGGCTGCGTGCAGGCCGGATGCAAACCGGGTCGTAGTTAGGCCCAACTATATGACGGGCTTTTAACAGGCCGAAATTAATATAGGGCCGAAATGTTAAATGGACCCTTAACAGGCCGAAGTTAATATAGGGCCGAAATGTTAAACAGGCCCTTAACAGGCCAAAACTAATATCAGGCTGAATTACTAAGTGGGCCTTTAGCAAGTGGGCCCAAAAGCATAGTGTCCAATTGACGGGCCGAATCTGATATGGGCCATAATTGAGCCCAAAGCCTCTTAAAGGGTCGGGCCTGATCTGGGCCGTAATTTGGCCCAGAACGTGGTAGGCTTTTAACGGGTCGGATCTCATATGGGCCACTATTAGGCCCGGAGCGTGGCAGACCATTAATGGACCGGATCAAATATGGGCCGGCATTTGGCACAAAACATGGCAGCCAGTTAATGGGCCGGCCTACTAGGGTCATCAAAATCTTGTGGGCCTACAGCTGGGCCGGCCCATTAATGTCGGCGAAATCTCGTGGGCCTTTAGCTGGGCCGACCCATTATGATCCGCAAGAATCTTGTAGGCCTTTACTTGGGCCGGCCCATTATGGCACACAAAAATCTTATGGGCCTTTACCTGGGCCGACCCATTATGGCCCGCAAAATCTTGTGGGCCTTTAGCTGGGCCCGCCCATTATGGTCCGCAAAATCTCGTGGGCCTTTAGCTGGGCCGGCCCATTATGGTCCGCAAAATCTTGTGGGCCTTCAGTTGGGCCGGCCCATTTAAACTTGATGGGCCGGTCCACGTGCCTACATATCATAGGCGCGTCTGGCCCATTGGATGAGTGACACCTGTGCCAACGCAGACCTGACACGTGTCTCCTCCAGCCAATGATGATTTTACACGTGGAAAATCCCCATTGGTCGGGGCTATTAACGGGTTATCGGATCCAAAACCCGACCCGATAGCTTAACGATGTTCCGTTACGGTGGATGCCACGTGTCGATCACCCTTGACGAAAGCACTTCTGTGACGCGTGATTTATCGTCATGGAAGTGGACACTTCCGTGATGATAATTTTGGTAATGTCATGGAACACTTCTATGACAGCTCGGGTATGACTATCTTGATTCTGTCATAAAATCGTCATGGATGTACATGCATGACAGAAAATGTGACCTACTGTGACAAACACGTATCATCACAGAAGTGTATTTTTTTGTAGTGTTGTGACTGTTACATGATGAACCGCATCCGGCATAATTCTCCATCACCGATCCGTTGCCTACGAGCTTTCCATATATTGTTCTTCGCTTATTTACTTTTTCGTTGCTATTGTTATAATCACTACAAAACACCAAAAATATTACTTTTGCTACCGTTACCTTTTACCACTATTACCACTACTATCATATTACTTTGCTACTAAACACTTTGCTGCAGATACTAAGTTTCCAGGTGTGGTTGAATTGACAACTCGGCTGCTAATACTTGAGAATATTCTTTGGCTCCCCATGTGTCGAATCAATAAATTTGGGTTGAATACTCTACCCTCGAAAACTGTTGCGATCCCCTATACTTGTGGGTTATCAAGACTATTTTCTAGCGCCGTTGTCGGGGGAGCATAGCTCTATTCTTTGAGTCACTTGGGATTATATCTTATTATCATTATGAAGAACTTGAAAGACGTGAAAACAAAAAAATTATCCCTCAACTGCGAGGGAAGGTAAGGAACTGCCATCTAGCTCTGCACTTGATTCACCTTCTGTTTTGAGTAAGCTTGTGACACCTACACCTGCTATTCATTCTGATATGTCGCATGTTATTGATGATGCCACTTCTGCTATGCATGATACTTATGATGAAACTACTTCTATGCTTGATACTACTGTGCCACTTGGTGAATTTCTTGATGAACAACTTGCTAGGGCTAGAGAGAATGAAATTATGGAAACTGATAATGTTGATGAAAGTAATGATGAAGACTCTCCCCCTAGATATGAATTACCTGTTGTTCCTGAGGGTTATGTTATGGATGAAGAAACTGCTAGAGATTTTCTTGCTTGTAATGATAGGAGTGATCTTAAGAAATTATTAGCTAAGCTGAAACAAAAAACTTCGAATGCTAGAATGAAATATGTGAAGGAAATATGCCCTAGAGGCAATAATAAAGTTATTATTTATTTCCTTATAATCATGATAAATGTTTATTATTCATGCTAGAATTGTATTTACCGGAAACATAATACATGTGTGAATACATAGACAAACAAAGTGTCACTAGTATGCCTCTACTTGACTACCTCGTTAATCAAAGATGGTTATGTTTCCTAACCATGAACAATGAGTTGTTATTTGATTAACGAGGTCACATCATTAGTAGAATGATCTGATTGACATGACCCATTCCATTAGCTTAGCACCCGATCGTTTAGTATGTTGCTATTGCTTTCTTCATGACTTATACATGTTCCTATGACTATGAGATTATGCAACTCCCGTTTACCGGAGGAACACTTTGGGTACTACCAAACATCACAACGTAACTGGGTGATTATAAAGGAGTACTACAGGTGTCTCCAATGGTCGATGTTGGGTTGGCGTATTTCGAGATTAGGATTTGTCACTCCGATTGTCGGATAGGTATCTCTGGGCCCTCTCGGTAATACACATCACATAAGCCTTGCAAGCATTACAACTAATATGTTAGTTGTGAGATGATGTATTACGGAACGAGTAAAGAGACTTGCCGGTAACGAGATTGAACTAGGTATTGGATACCGACGATCGAATCTCGGGCAAGTAACATACCGATGACAAAGGGAACAACGTATGTTGTTATGCGGTCTGACCGATAAAGATCTCCGTAGAATATGTAGGAGCCAATATGGGCATCCAGGTCCCGCTATTGGTTATTGACCGGAGACGTGTCTCGGTCATGTCTACATTGTTCTCGAACCCGTAGGGTCCGCACGCTTAAGGTTACGATGACAGTTATATTATGAGTTTATGCATTTTGATGTACCAAAGGTTGTTCAGAGTCCCGGATGTGATCACGGACATGATGAGGAGTCTCGAAATGGTCGAGACGTAAAGATTGATATATTGGAAGCCTATATTTGGATATCGGAAGTGTTCCGGGTGAAATCGGGATTTTACCGGAATACCGGGAGGGTTACCGGAACCCCCCGGGAGCTATTTGGGCCATAGTGGGCCTTAGTGGAAAAGAGAAGGGGCTGCCCTAGATGGGCTGCGCCCCCCCCATTCCCCTAGTCCTATTAGGACTAGGAGAGGTGGCCGGCCCCCTCCTCCTCTTTTCCCCTCCGAGGAATCCTAGTTGGACTAGGATTGGAGGGGGAATCCTACTCCCAGAGGGAGTAGGACTCTCCTGCACCTCCCCCCTTGGCCGGCCAGCCTCCCCTCCTCTCCTCCTTTATATACGGAGGCAGGGGCACCTCTAAACACACAAGTTGACACAAGTTGATCCACGTGATCGATTCCTTAGCCGTGTGCGGTGCCCCCTGCCACCATATTCCTCGATAATACTGTAGCGGAGTTTAGGCGAAGCCCTGCTGCTGTAGTTCATCAAGATCGTCACCACGCCGTCGTGCTGACGAAACTCTTCCCCGACACTTTGCTGGATCGGAGTCCGGGGATCGTCATCGAGCTGAACGTGTGCTCGAACTCGGAGGTGCCGTAGTTTCGGTGCTTGATCGGTTGGATCGAGAAGACGTACAACTACTTCCTCTACGTCGTATCATCGCTTCCGCAGTCGGTCTGCGTTGGGTACGTAGACAATACTCTCACCTCGTTGCTATGCATCACATGATCTTGCGTGTGCGTAGGAAAATTTTTGAAATTACTACGAAACCCAACAGTGGTATCAGAGCCTAGGTTATTGATGTTGATGTTATATGCACGAGTAGAACACAAGTGAGTTGTGGACGATACAAGTCATACTGCCTACCAGCATGTCATATTTTGGTTCGGCGGTATTGTTGGACGAGACGACCCAGACCAACCTTACGCGTACGCTTACGCGAGACCGGTTCCCTCGACGTGCTTTGCACAGAGATGGCTTGCGGGCGACTGTCTCTCCAACTTTAGTTGAACCAAGTATGGCTACGCCCGGTCCTTGCGAAGGTTCAAACGGAGTCTATTTGACAAACTATCGTTGTGGTTTTGATGCGTAGGTGAGATTGGTTCTTACTTAAGCCCGTAGCAGCCACGTAAAACAAGCAACAACAAAGTAGAGGACGTCTAACTTGTTTTTGCAGGGCATGTTGTGATGTGATATGGTCAAAGCATGATGCTGAATTTTATTGTATGAGACGATCATGTTTTGTAACCGAGTTATCGGCAACTGGCAGGAGCCATATGGTTGTCGCTTTATTGTATGCAATGCAATCGCGATGTAATGCTTTACTTTATTACTAAACGGTAGTGATAGTCGTGGAAGCATAAGATTGGCGAGACGACAACGATGCTACGATGGAGATCAAGGTGTCGTGCCGGTGACGATGGTGATCATGACGGTGCTTCGGAGATGGAGATCACAAGCACAAGATGATGATGACCATATCATATCACTTATATTGATTGCATGTGATGTTTATCTTTTTATGCATCTTATCTTGCTTTGATTGACGGTAGCATTATAAGATGATCTCTCACTAAAAATTATCAAGAAGTGTTCTCCCTGAGTATGCACCGTTGCCAAAGTTCGTCGTGCCCAGACACCACGTGATGATCGGGTGTGATAAGCTCTACGTCCATCTACAACGGGTGCAAGCCAGTTTTGCACACGCAGAATACTCAGGTTAAACTTGACGAGCCTAGCATATGCAGATATGGCCTTGGAACACGGAGACCGAAAGGTCGAGCGTGAATCATATAGTAGATATGATCAACATAACGATGTTCACCATTGAAAACTACTCCATCTCACGTGATGATCGGTCATGGTTTAGTTGATTTGGATCACGTAATCACTTAGAGGATTAGAGGGATGTCTATCTAAGTGGGAGTTCTCAAATAATATGATTAATTGAACTTAAATTTATCATGAACTTAGTACCTGATAGTATCTTGCTTGTTTATGTTGATTGTAGATAGATGGCTCGTGCTGTTGTTCCGTTGAATTTTAATGCGTTCCTTGAGAAAGCAAAGTTGAAAGACGATGGTAGCAATTACACGGACTGGGTCCGTAACTTGAGGATTATCCTCATTGCTGCACAGAAAAATTACATCCTGGAAGCACCGCTGGGTGCCAGGCCTGCTGCTGGAGCAACACCAGATGTTATGAACGTCTGGCAGAGCAAAGCTGATGACTACTCGATAGTTCAGTGTGCCATGCTTTACGGCTTAGAATCGGGACTTCAACGACGTTTTGAACGTCATGGAGCATATGAGATGTTCCAGGAGTTGAAGTTAATATTTCAAGCAAATGCCCGAATTGAGAGATATGAAGTCTCCAATAAGTTCTATAGCTGCAAGATGGAGGAGAACAGTTCTGTCAGTGAGCATATACTCAAAATGTCTGGGTATAATAATCACTTGATTCAATTGGGAGTTAATCTTCCGGATGATTGCATTATTGACAGAATTCTCCAATCACTGCCACCAAGCTACAAGAGCTTCGTGATGAACTATAATATGCAAGGGATGAACAAGACTATTCCCGAGCTCTTCGCAATGCTGAAAGCTGCGGAGGTAGAAATCAAGAAGGAGCATCAAGTGTTGATGGTTAACAAGACCACTAGTTTCAAGAAAAAGGGCAAAGGGAAGAAAAAGGGGAACTTCAAGAAGAACAGCAAGCAAGTTGCTGCTCAAGAGAAGAAACCCAAGTCTGGACCTAAGCCTGAAACTGAGTGCTTCTACTGCAAGCAGACTGGTCACTGGAAGCGGAACTGCCCCAAGTATTTGGCGGATAAGAAGGATGGCAAGGTGAACAAAGGTATATGTGATATACATGTTATTGATGTGTACCTTACTAGAGCTCACAGTAGCACCTAGGTATTTGATACTGGTTCTGTTGCTAATATTTGCAACTCGAAACAGGGACTACGGAATAAGCGGGCACTGGCAAAGGACGAGGTGACGATGCGCGTGGGAAACGGTTCCAAAGTCGATATGATCGCAGTCGGCACGCTACCTCTACATCTACCTTCGGGATTAATATTAGACCTAAATAATTGTTATTTGGTGCCAGCGTTGAGCATGAACATTATATCTGGATCTTGTTTAATGCGAGATGGTTATTCATTTAAATCAGAGAATAATGGTTGTTCTATTTATATGAGTAATATCTTTTATGGTCATGCACCCTTGAAGAGTGGTCTATTCTTATTGAATCTCGATAGTAGTAATACACATATTCATAATATTGAAGCCAAAAGATACAGAGTTGATAATGAAAGTGCAACTTATTTGTGGCACTGTCGTTTAGGTCATATCGGTATAAAGCGCATGAAGAAACTCCATACTGATGGACTTTTGGAACCACTTGATTATGAATCACTTGGTACTTGCGAACCGTGCCTCATGGGCAAGATGACTAAAACACCGTTCTCCGGTACTATGGAGAGAGCAACAGATTTGTTGGAAATCATACATACCGATGTATGTGGTCCGATGAATATTGAGGCTCGTGGCGGATATCGTTATTTTCTCACCTTCACAGATGATTTAAGCAGATATGGGTATATCTACTTAATGAAACATAAGTCTGAAACATTTGAAAAGTTCAAAGAATTTCAGAGTGAAGTTGAAAATCATCGTAACAAGAAAATAAAGTTTCTACGATCTGATCGTGGAGGAGAATATTTGAGTTACGAGTTTGGTGTACATTTGAAAAAACTGTGGAATAGTTTCGCAACTCACGCCACCCGGAACACCACAGCGTAATGGTGTGTCCGAACGTCGTAATCGTACTTTACTAGATATGGTGCGATCTATGATGTCTCTTACTGATTTACCGCTATCTTTTTGGGGATATGCTTTAGAGACGGCCGCATTCACGTTAAATAGGGCACCATCAAAATCCGTTGAGACGACGCCTTATGAACTGTGGTTTGGCAAGAAACCAAATTTGTCGTTTCTTAAAGTTTGGGGCTGCGATGCTTATGTGAAAAAGCTTCAACCTGATAAGCTCGAACCCAAATCAGAGAAATGTGTCTTCATAGGATACCCAAAGGAAACTGTTGGGTACACCTTCTATCACAGATCCGAAGGCAAGACATTCGTTGCTAAGAATGGATCATTTCTAGAGAAGGAGTTTCTCTCGAAAGAAGTGAGTGGGAGGAAAGTAGAACTTGACGAGGTAACTGTACCTGCTCCCTTACTGGAAAGTAGTTCATCACAGAAAACTGTTTCAGTGACACCTACACCAGTTAGTGAGGAAGCCAATGATAATGATCATGAAACTTCAGATCAAGATACTACTGAACCTCGTAGATCAACCAGAGTAAGATCCGCACCAGAGTGGTACGGTAATCCTGTTCTGGAGGTCATGCTACTAGATCATGATGAACCTACGAACTATGAAGAAGCGATGGTGAGCCCAGATTCCGCAAAGTGGCTTGAAGCCATGAAATCTGAGATGGGATCCATGTATGAGAACAAAGTATGGACTTTGGTTGACTTGCCCGATGATCGGCAAGCAATTGAGAATAAATGGATCTTTAAGAAGAAGACTGACGCTGATGGTAATGTTACTGTCTACAAAGCTCGACTTGTCGCAAAAGGTTTTCGGCAAGTTCAAGGGATTGACTACGATGAGACCTTCTCACCCGTAGCGATGCTTAAGTCCGTCCGAATCATGTTAGCGATTGCCGCATTTTATGATTATTGAATTTGGTAGATGGATGTCAAAATTGCATTCCTGAATGGATTTCTGGAAGAAGAGTTGTATATGATGCAACCAGAAGGTTTTGTCGATCCAAAGGGAGCTAACAAAGTGTGCAAGCTCCAGCGATCCATTTATGGACTGGTGCAAGCCTCTCGGAGTTGGAATAAACATTTTGATAGTGTGATCAAAGCATTTGGTTTTATACAGACTTTCGGAGAAGCCTGTATTTACAAGAAAGTGAGTGGGAGCTCTGTAGCATTTCTGATATTATATGTGGATGACATATTACTGATTGGAAATGATATAGAATTTCTGGATAGCATAAAGGGATACTTGAATAAAAGTTTTTCAATGAAAGACCTCGGTGAAGCTGCTTACATATTAGGCATTAAGATCTATAGAGATAGATCAAAACGCTTAATTGGACTTTCACAAAGCACATACCTTGACAAAATTTTGAAGAAGTTCAAAATGGATCAAGCAAAGAAAGGGTTCTTGCCTGTGTTACAAGGTGTGAAATTGAGTAAGACTCAATGCCCGACCACTGCAGAAGATAGAGAGAATATGAAAGATGTTCCCTATGCATCAGCCATAGGCTCTATCATGTATGCAATGCTGTGTACCAGACCTGATGTGTGCCTTGCTATAAGTTTAGCAGGGAGGTACCAAAGTAATCCAGGAGTGGATCACTGGACAGCGGTCAAGAACATCCTGCGTATATGGAGGTGACAAAGAGCTCATCGTAAAAGGTTAAGTTGATGCAAGCTTTGACACTGATCCGGACGATTCTAAATCGCAAACCGGATACGTGTTTACATTAAACGGTGGAGCTGTCAGTTGGTGCAGTTCTAAACAAAGCGTCGTAGCGGGATCTACATGTGAAGCGGAATACATAGCTTCTTCGGAAGCAGCAAATGAAGGAGTCTGGATGAAGGAGTTCATATCCGATCTAGGTGTCATACCTAGTGCATCGGGTCCAATGAAAATCTTTTGTGACAATACTGGTGCAATTGCCTTGGCAAAGGAATCCAGATTTCACAAAAGGACCAAACACATCAAGAGACGCTTCAACTCCATCCGGGATCTAGTCCAGGTGGGAGACATAGAGATTTGCAAGATACATACGGATCTGAATGTTGCAGACCCGTTGACTAAGCCTCTTCCATGAGCAAAACATGATCAGCACCAAAGCTCCATGGGTGTTAGATTCATTACAGTGTAATCTAGATTATTGACTCTAGTGCAAGTGGGAGACTGAAGGAAATATGCCCTAGAGGCAATAATAAAGTTATTATTTATTTCCTTATAATCATGATAAATGTTTATTATTCATGCTAGAATTGTATTTACCGGAAACATAATACATGTGTGAATACATAGACAAACAAAGTGTCACTAGTATGCCTCTACTTGACTAGCTCGTTAATCAAAGATGGTTATGTTTCCTAACCATGAACAATGAGTTGTTATTTGATTAACGAGGTCACATCATTAGTAGAATGATCTGATTGACATGACCCATTCCATTAGCTTAGCACCCGATCGTTTAGTATGTTGCTATTGCTTTCTTCATGACTTATACATGTTCCTATGACTATGAGATTATGCAACTCCCGTTTACCGGAGGAACACTTTGGGTACTACCAAAAGTCACAACGTAACTGGGTGATTATAAAGGAGTACTACAGGTGTCTCCAATGGTCGATGTTGGGTTGGCGTATTTCGAGATTAGGATTTGTCACTCCGATTGTCGGATAGGTATCTCTGGGCCCTCTCGGTAATACACATCACATAAGCCTTGCAAGCATTACAACTAATATGTTAGTTGTGAGATGATGTATTACGGAACAAGTAAAGAGACTTGCCGGTAATGAGATTGAACTAGGTATTGAGATACCGACGATCGAATCTCGGGCAAGTAACATACCGATGACAAAGGGAACAACGTATGTTGTTATGCGGTCTGACCGATAAAGATCTTCGTAGAATATGTAGGAGCCAATATGGGCATCCAGGTCCTGCTATTGGTTATTGACCGGAGACGTGTCTCGGTCATGTCTACATTGTTCTCGAACCCGTAGGGTCCGCACGCTTAAGGTTACGATGACAGTTATATTATGAGTTTATGCATTTTGATGTACCGAAGGTTGTTCGGAGTCCCGGATGTGATCACGGACATGACGAGGAGTCTCGAAATGGTCGAGACGTAAATATTGATATATTGGAAGCCTATATTTGGATATCGGAAGTGTTTCGGGTGAAATCGGGATTTTACCGGAATACCGGGAGGGTTACCGGAACCCCCCGGGAGCTATTTGGGCCATAGTGGGCCTTAGTGGAAAAGAGAAGGGGCTGCCCTAGATGGGCTGCGCGCCCCCCCCTTCCCCTAGTCCTATTAGGACTAGGAGAGGTGGCCGGCCCCCTCCTCCTCTTTTCCCCTCCGAGGAATCCTAGTTGGACTAGGATTGGAGGGGGAATCCTACTCCCAGAGGGAGTAGGACTCTCCTGCGCCTCCCCCCTTGGCCGGCCAGCCTCCCCTCCTCTCCTCCTTTATATACGGAGGCAGGGGCACCTCTAAACACACAAGTTGACACAAGTTGATCCACGTGATCGATTCCTTAGCCGTGTGCGGTGCCCCCTGCCACCATATTCCTCGATAGTACTGTAGCGGAGTTTAGGCGAAGCCCTGCTGCTGTAGTTCATCAAGATCGTCACCACGCCGTCGTGCTGACGAAACTCTTCCCCGACACTTTGCTGGATCGGAGTCCGGGGATCGTCATCGAGCTGAACGTGTGCTCGAACTCGGAGGTGCCGTAGTTTCGGTGCTTGATCGGTTGGATCGAGAAGACGTACAACTACTTCCTCTACGTCGTATCATCGCTTCCGCAGTCGGTCTGCGTTGGGTACATAGACAATACTCTCACCTCGTTGCTATGCATCACATGATCTTGCGTGTGCGTAGGAAATTTTTTGAAATTACTACGAAACCCAACAATATGATCCTGCTTATGTTACTTCACCTATCTTTGTTACTGATAAGGATTATGATTTCTCTGTTGATCCTGAGATAATTACTTTAGTTGAATCTGATCCTTTCTATGGCTATGAATCTGAAACTGTCGTGGCGCATCTTACTAAATTAAATGATATAGCTACCCTGTTCACTAATGATGAGAAAACTTGCTACTATTATATCCTTAAGACATTTCCCTTCTCATTAAAGGATGATGCTAAGATATGGTTTAATTCTCTTGATCATGATTGTGTGCGTAGTCCCCAGGATATGATTTATTACTTCTCTGCTAAATATCTCCCCGCTCATAAGAAACAAGCTGCTTTAAGGGAAATATATAATTTTGTGCAAATTGAAGAAGAGACTCTCCCACAAGCTTGGGGGGCTTCTCCAATTACTTAATGATTTGCCTGATCATCCTCTTAAGAAAAATGAAATACTTGATATCTTTTATAATGGACTAACCGATGCTTCCAGAGACCACCAGGATAGTTGCGCTGGTTGTATTTTCAGGGAAAGAACACCAGATGAAGCTGAAATTCTATTGGATAATATGTTGACTAATGAAAATAATTGGACACTTCCTAATCCAATTCCTGATCCAATTCCTAAGCCAACTCCGAAGAAGAGGGGTATTCTATTTCTCAGTCCTGAAGATATGCAAGAGGCAAAGAAATCTATGAAGAAGGAAGGTATAAAAGCTAAAGATGTTAAGAATTTACCTCCTATTGAAGAAATACATGGTCTTAATTTACCGCCTATTGAAGAAACACATGGTCTTGATAACCCGACACAGGTAGTAAAGGTAAATTCTCTCTATATATATGATAAAGCTGAAATCCCATTTACTAAGTTTGCTAGCCCATGCTTGGATGAGTTTGATGACTTTATGGTTAAACAAGAAAACTTCAATGCTTATTTTGGTAGAGAATTAAAACGCAATGCTGATATGCTTGAACACTTGGGTGATTATATGGCTAATGTTAAAGGTGAACTTAAACTTATTAGTAAACATGCTTCTATGGTTACCACTCAAGTAGAACAAGTACTTAAAGCTCAGAATGATTTGCTCAATGAATTAAATAGTAAGAAAAATGATAATGTTGTTAGAGTTATGACTACAGGTGGTAAAATGACTCAGGAACCTTTGTATCCTGAGGGCCATCCTAAGAGAATTGAGCAAGATTCTCAGACAAATAATATTGATGCACCTAGTCCTTCTAAGAGGAAGAAAAAGAAAAATGATAGAACTTTGCATGCTTCTAGTGAACCTGTTGTAGACACACCTGAGAATCCCAATGATATTTCTATTTCTAATGCTGAAACACAATCTGGTAATGAACATGAACCTAGTAATAATGTTAATGATGATGTTCATGTTGATGCTCAACCTAGTAATGACAATGATGTAGAGATTGAACCTGTTGTTGATCTTGATAACCCACAATCAAAGAATCAACGTTATGATAAGAGAGACTTTGTTGCTAGGAAGCACGATAAGGAAAGAGAACCATGGGTTCAGAAACCCATGCCTTTTCCTCCTAAACCATCCAAGAAAAAGGATGATGAGGATTTTGAGCGCTTTGCTGAAATGATTAGACCTATCTTCTTGCGTATGTGTTTGACTGATATGCTCAAATGAATCCTTATGCTAAGTATATGAAAGAAATTGTTACAAATAAAAGAAAGATACTGGAAGCTGAAATTTCCACCATGCTTTCTAATTATACTTTTAAAGGTGGAATACCTAAGAAACTAGGAGATCCCGGAGTACCAACTATACCATGCTCCATTAGAAGAAACTATGTTAAAACTGCTTTATGTGATCTAGGAGCCGGTGTTAGTGTTATGCCACTCTCTTTATATTGTAGACTTGATTTGAATAAGTTGACACCTGCTAAAATATCTTTGCAAATGGCTGATAAATCAACTGCTATACATGTCGGTATTTGTGAGGATGTGCCTGTTGTGGTTGCAAACGTTACTATTTTAATGGACTTTGTTATTCTTGATATTCCCGAGGACGATGGTATGTCTATTATTCTTGGAAGACCCTTTTTGAATACTGCAGGGGCTGTTATTGATTGCACCAAAGGCAATGTCACTTTTCATGTTAATGGCAATAAGCATACGGTACACTTTCCGAGGAAACAACCTGAAGTTCATAGTATAAACTCTATCGGAAAACTTCCATCGATTATTTTTGGAGGTTTTGAATTTCCTCTTCCTACTATCAAGAAGAAATATGATATTCTTATTGTTGGGGATGTGCATATCCCCGTTGAGGTAACCTAGTGTTATTTGAAAATTATCCGGTTCCATGATATTCGGAATAAGTTTGTTAACAAGACCTGATCAACCTTGTTAGTGGATTCCTTTTGACGAGCATGAGATGGATGAATTTAGAAAACATAGCTCTCTATACCCTCTTTTTACTTTCTGTTATTTATATTAAATAAAGCAAAAATAATAGTTTCTGTCTGTTTTCTGAATTATCCATGCAATAAAAAATACCCCGAAAATAAAAGTTCTCCAAATGCCCTGAAAATTACATGTGATTTTTTCTAGAATATTTGAGAATATCTGGCACTGAGAACACAGCAGGGGGAGCAAGCATCTGGCCACGAGGGTGGAGGGCGCGCCCTACCCCCTAGGCGCGCCCCCTGCCTCATGGGCCCATGGTGGCTCCCCTCCACTTATTACAGCTACCACACACTCCTTCTTCCTCCCACAAACATCACTAACTAGCTCAAACCCAAGTCCAAGCTCATTTGCTGCCATTTTCGATCTCCTTGCTCAAAGCACCTCTCACAAAACTGCTTTGGGGGATTATTCCTTGGTATGTGACTCCTCCAATGGTCCAATTAGTTTTTGTTCTAGTGCTTTATTCATTGCATATTTTTGCTGCTTAGGTGACCCTGTTCTTGAGCTTGCATGTCAAGTTTATGTGGTCAAAAGTAGTTTTGATGCATGATATTGCCTCTAGGCACTTGTAGGAGTAGTTGCTATCAATATTGTTGAGTTTGGAGAACTTTTATTTTGAAGTTACTAAAATTTCAGAAATTTTTCGGAGGAAGAAATATGTTTAGGAAAATGTACCAAGGTGGTCCTTCAAGGAAGCAAGGACCCAGGCTCGCAATGCGCGATGCCGACGAAGAACCACCGAGGGAAGCTCAAGTGCGGGCTTGTGAATGGCCTTCAGAGGACTTTATGGATCGAGCAGGAATCAAGGAAGAATTTAACGCATATGTGTGTAATGCTGATCTTGAGAGCTTCGAGGCAGATAAATGCCGCCAGTACCACTATCTCACTGATTCCTTTGTGAGGAGGTTTGAATTTTCATCATCACGCAATTCTCAAACTGTCCTGTTTGATCTCTATGAAAATTCTTATACTATGGACTTAGAGGATTTTAACACTACTTGCAAACTTCCACAATGGGGTAGTCCAAATGAACCTCGCAAATCTGAATTTAGAGATTTTCTTGCTAGTATAACTGTGGGGGAATCTAGAGACATAACATAAGCTACTATAGGGAGCATTCATTTTCCTGCTATACATTATTTTGCTCTCTTCATGGTAGGTGCATAAATGGTAAGGATGAAGCATGTCACATGTGTGTCCCTGACCTCAGTGTTCTCAGGAGTGCTGTATTAGGAGATAGACATTATAATTTGGGAGCCATTGTTGCACGTAGGTTGCATAATAATAGATTCAGTGGAGATTTCTTCGATGGAATTTATGCAACTCGTCTAGCTAATTTTGTTGATATACCCATACGTTGGTATGATATTGAGTTGCCTCCTGTTTATTTAGATTATGAGGCCATGGTTCGTCATCAGTTTGTTGAGAGGAACGATCAGTCCCTACAATACCGACTAATCTTTGACAGACGATGCACCTACCACGTCGCTCTCCTTGCTCCTGCTTTCTTTGACTTTCAGGCAAAAGGGAGATATGTTATAACCAGGGAGGAGGCGGACGAGTATAATAGGAGGACGGAGACGGCCCGTCTCCAAGCGGCAGCTCATGAGGCAATAGCTGCTGCATCTCAGTATGACCCCAGCTACAACTTTGGATATCCGCCAGGCCAGCCGTGGCCATAGACCAACTTAGGCCAAAAGCCTAAGCTTGGGGGAGTACGTATTTCTCATTGACATTACATTCATGTTCACACACTCATTGCTAGTTGTCGGTGCTCATACTTTTTCATTGTATCATCCATGCTAGTTTATTTTCCTTTTTATGCTTTCTTCTTGTGTGTTTAATAAATCTTAAGAAAAACAAAAAATAGGTGTGGCTTTTAATTAGTTTACTTTCCATGCTTGTAGTGGTAATTAAAAAGAAAACCCAAAAAGATTTCTCGTTCTTCTTTTGCTTGTTGGGAGCTTTCCCGTGTAAATAGTTTTATGTCTTTTCTTTGCTTTGGGGGTCGAGAGGAGAAGACCATGATTAAAATGTTAAAGTGGCTCTTATATGCATTAGCGTTGATCTAACAAAGAGCCCATATTACTTTGTCTTCTCTCTTGAATTGAATGCTTTGCAGATTCCAGCTTAGTCCAATGCACGTGCACTATTATTATTATCCACACTATTCGGTCATGCAAGTGAAAGGCAATAATGATGATTATATGATGAACTTATTGAGATGAGAAAAGCTGGTATGAACTCGACCTCTCTTGTTTTTGTAAATATGTTTAGTTCATCGTTCTTGATTCAGCCTGTTATGAATAAACATGTTTGCAATGACAATTAGAGATTATAGTTGCTTATGCCATGCTGAATTATCTAGGAGCTTATAATGGTTTACCTTGTGTGCCAACATGCTATTATAATGGTTGTGATGTGGTATGATAGGGTGGTATCCTCTTTTGAATGATTCGAGTGGCTTGACTTGGCACATGTTCACGCATGTAGTTGAAACAAAATCAACATAGCCTCTATGATATTTATGTTCATGGTGCATTATATCCTACTCATGCTTGCATTCGGTGTTGATTAATTTTAATGCATGTTCGTGACTGTTGTCGCTCTCTAGCTGGTCGCTTCCCAGTCTTTTGCTAGCCTTCACCTATACTAAGCGAGAATACTACTTGTGCATCCAATTCCATAAACCCCAAAGTTATTCCATATGAGCCCACCATACCTACCTATATACGGTATCTACCTGCCGCTCCAAGTAAATTTGTATGTGCCAAACTCTAAACCTTCAAATAAATATCATGTTTTGTATGATCGAATAGCTCATGTATCAACTAGGGCTGTCCGTATCTTCCATGTTAGGCGGGTTATTCTCAAGAGGAGTGGACTCCGCTCCTCACTCATGAGAAAAATGGATGGTCACCGGGATGCCCAGTCCCATGCTTTATGCAAATCAAATCAAAATAACTGCAAACAAAACTCCCTCGGGACTCTTGTTAGTTGGAGGCACTCCTTGTTCCAAGCAAGCCATGGATTTATGCTTGTTGGTGGAGGGGGAGTATAAACTTTATCATTCTGTTTGGGAACCGCCTATAATGTGTGTAGCATGTAAGATATCACCATCTCTTGGTTGTTATGTTGACAATGAAAGTATACCGCTCAAAATATTATTCATATCTATTTCAAAACCGAGCTCTGGCACCTCTACAAATCCCTACTTCCCTCTGCGAAGGGTCTATCTATTTACTTTTATCCTAAGTCATCATCCTCTTATTAAAAAGCACCAGTTGGAGAGCCGCTGTCATTTGCATTCATTACTGCTAGTTTACATTGAGTATGACTTTACTGGATCTCTTTTACCATGAATTACAATGTCTAGTCAGTCCTTGATCTTTAAAGGTGCTCTGCATTTATGTTTTGCGGTCTCAGAAAGGGCTAGCGAGATACCATCTTGTTATATCATATCATGATTGTTTTGAGAAAGTGTTGTCATCCGAGATTTATTATTATTGCTCGCAAGTTGATTATGCCATTGATATGAGTAAACATGAGACCTAAATGTTATTGTGAATATGGTTAGTTCATAATCTTTGATGAAAACTTGAATGTTGGCTTTACATATTTACAACAACAAGAGCAAACAGAGTTTGTAAAAGTTTTTTTCTTTATCACTTTTAGTTTATCAACTGAATTGCTTGAGGACAAGCAAAGGTTTAAGCTTGGGGGAGTTGATATGTCTTCGTCGTATCTACTTTTCCAAACACTTTTGCCCTTGTTTTGGACTCTAACTTGCATGATTTGAATGGAGCTAACCCGGACTGACGCTGTTTTCAGCAGAATTGCCATGGTGTTATTTTTGTGCAGAATAAAATTTCTCAGAATGACCTGAAAATCAAGGGAGAATTATTTTGGAATATATAAAAAATACTAGAAGAAGAATCCATGTCATGGGGGACTCCACCTATGCATGAGGGTGGGGGCGCGCCTGCCCCCTGGGCGCGCCCCCTGCCTCATGGGCCCCCCTGACGCTCCACCGACCTCAACCTGGACTCCATATATTCACTTTCGGGGAGAAAAAACATGGAGAAGGATTCATCACGTTTTATGATATGGAGCCACCACCAAGCCCTAAACTCTCCCAGGAGGGTTGATCTGGAGTCCGTTCGGGGCTCCGGAGAGGGGAATCTATCGCCATCGTCATCATCAACCATCCTCCATCACCAATTTCATGATGCTTACCACCATGCGTGAGTAATTCCATCATAGGCTTGCTCAACGGTGATGGGTTGGATGAGATTTATCATGTAATCGAGTTAGTTGTGTTAGGTTTGATCCCTAGTATCCACTATGTTCTGAGATTGATGTTGCTATGACTTTGCTATGCTTAATGCTTGTCACTAGGGCCCGAGTGCCGTGATTTTAGATCTGGACCTATTATGTTTTCATCAATATATGAGAGTTCTTGATCCTATCTTGCAAGTCTATAGTCACCTATTATGTGTTATGACCCGTTAACCCTGAAGTGACAATAATCAGGATACTTACCGGTGATAACCGTAGTTTGAGGAGTTCATGTATTCACTATGTGTTAATGCTTTGGTCTGGTACTCTATTAAAAGGAGGCCTTAATATCCCTTAGTTTCCCCTAGGACCCCGCTACCATGGGAGGGTAGGACAAAAGATGTCATGCAAGTTCTTTTCCATAAGCACGTATGACTATATTCGGAATACATGCCTACATTACATTGATGAATTGGAGCTAGTTCTGTGTCACCCTAGGTTATGACTATTACATGATGAACCGCATCCGACATAATTCTCCATCACCGATCCATTGCCTACGAGCTTTCCATATATTGTTCTTCGCTTATTTACTTTTCCGTTGCTATTGTTATAATCACTACAAAACACCAAAAATATTACTTTTGCTACCATTACCTTTTACCACTATTACCACTACTATCATATTACTTTGCTACTAAACACTTTGTTGCAGATACTAAGTTTCCAGGTGTGGTTGAATTGACAACTCAGCTGCTAATACTTGAGAATATTCTTTGGCTCCCCTTGTGTCGAATCAATAAATTTGGGTTGAATACTCTACCCTCGAAAATTGTTGCGATCCGCTATACTTGTGGGTTATCATGTTCCAGGTGGCGTGAGTTGCAAAACTATTCCGCATTGTTTCAAATGAAGACCAAACTTGTAACTCAAATATTCGCCTCCGCGATCAGATCATAGAAACTTTATTTTCTTGTTACGATGATTTTCCACTTCACTCTAAAATTCTTTGAACTTTTCAAATGTTTCAGACTTATGTTTCATTAAGTAGATATAACCATATCTGCTCAAATCATCTGTGAAGGTCAGAAAATAATGATACCTGCCGCGAGCCTCAACACTGATCGGACTGCATACATCAGTATGTATTATTTCCAACAAGTCTATTGCTCGCTCCATTGTTCCGGAGAACGGAGTCTTAGTCATCTTGCCCATGAGGCATGGTTCACAAGCATCAACTGATTCATAATCAAGTGATTCCAAAAGCCCATCAGCATGGATTTTCTTCATGTGCTTTACACCAATATGACCTAAACGGTAGTGCCACAAATAAGTTGCACTATCATTATTAACTTTGCATCTTTTAGCTTCAACATTATGAATATGTGTATCACTACGATAGAGATTCAATAAACCATTCACCTTGGGTGTATGACCATTGAAGGTTTTATTCACGTAAACAGAACAACAATTATTCTCTGACTTTAAATGAATAACTGTATTACAATAAACATGATCAAATCATATTCATGCTTAACACAAACACCAAATAACATTTATTTAGGTTCAACACTAATCCTGAAAGTATAGGGAGTGTGCGATGATGATCATATCAATCTTGGAACCACTTCCAACACGCATCGTTACTTCACCCTTAACTAGTCTCTGTTCATTCTGCAATTCCCGTTTCGAGTTACTAATCTCAGCAACTGAACTAGTATCAAATACTAAGGGGTTGCTATAAATACTAGTAAAGTACACATCAATAACATGTATATCAAATATACCTTTGTTCACTTTGCCATCCTTCTTATCCGCCAAATACTTGGGGCAGTTCTGCTTCCAATGACCAGTCCCTTTGCAGTAGAAGCACTTAGTCTCATGCTTAGGTCTAGACTTGGGCTTCTTCACTTGAGCAGCAACTTGCTTGCCATTCTTCTTGAAGTTCCCCTTCTTCCCTTTTCCCTTTTCTTGAAACTAGTGGTCTTGTCAACCATCAACACTTGATGCTTTTCTTGATTTCTAACTTCGTCGATTTCAGCATTACGAAGAGCTTGGGAATCGTTTTCGTTATCCCTTGCATATTATAGTTCATCACGAAGTTCTAGTAACTTGGTGATAGTGACTAGAGAACTCTATCAATCACTATCTTATCTGGAAGATTAACTCCCACTTGATTCAAGTGATTGTAGTACCTAGACATTCTAAGCACATGCTCACTAGCCGAGCTATTCTCCTCCATCTTGTAGGCAAAGTGCTTGTCAAAGGTCTCATACCTTTTGACATGGGCATGAGTATGAGATACCAATTTCAACTCTTGGAACATCTTATATGCTTTGTGACATTCAAAACATTTTTGAAGTCCCGCTTCTAAGCCGTAAAGCATGGTGCACTAAACTATCAAGTAGTTATCATACCGAGCTTGTCAAACATTCATAACGTCTGCATCTGCTCCTGCAATAGGTCTGTCACCTAGCGGTGCATCAAGGACATAATTCTTCTGTGCAGCAATGAGGATAATCCTCAGATCACGGACCTAGTCCGCATCATTGCTACTATCATCTTTAAACATAGTTTTTCTCTAGGAACATATCAAAAAATAAACGAGGAACTACATCGCAAGCTACTGATCTACAACATAGATATGCAAATACTATCAGGACTAAGTTCATGGTAAATTTAAGTTCAATTAATCATACTACTTAAGAACTCCCACTTAGATAGACATCCCTCTAAACATCTAAGTGATCACGTGATCCAAATCAACTAAACCATAACCGATCATCACGTGAAATGGAATAGTTTTCAATGGTGAACATCAATATGTTGATCATATCTACTATATGACTCACGCTCGACCTTTCGGTCTCAGTGTTCCGAGGCCATATCTGTATATGCTAGGCTCGTCAAGTTTAACCCGAGTATTCTGCGTGTGCAAAACTGGCTTGCACCTGTTGTAAGAACGTTGAGCTTATCACACCCGATCATCACGTGGTGTCTCGGCACGACGAACTTTTGCAACAGTGCATACTCAGGGAGAACACTTGTACCTTGAAATTTTTAGTGAGAGATCATCTTATAATGCTATCGTCAATCAAAGCAGAATAAGATGCATAAAGGATAAACATCACATGCAATCAATATAAGTGGTATGATATGGCCATCATCATCTTGTGCCTTTGATATCCATCTCCAAAGCACCGTCATGATCACCATCGTCACCGGCGCGACACCTTGATCTTCATCGTAGCATCGTTGTCGTCTCGCCAATTATTGCTTCTACGACTATCGCTACCGCTTAGTGATGAAGTAAAGCAATTACATGGCGACTGCATTTCATACAATAAGGCGACAACCATATGGATCCTGCCAGTTGCCGATAACTCCGTTACAAAACATGATCATCTCATACAATAGTAAAATATAACATCATGCCTTGACCATATCACATCACAACATGCCCTGCAAAAACAAGTTAGACGTCCTCTACTTTGTTGTTGCAAATTTTACGTGGCTGCTACGGGCTGAGCAAGAACCGTTCTTACCTACGCATCAAAACCACAATGATAGTTCATCAAGTTAGTGTTGTTTTAACCTTCAACAAGGACCGGGCATAGTCACACTCGGTTCAACTAAAGTTGGAGAAACTGACACCCGCCAGCCACCTGTGTGCAAAGCACGTCGGTAGAACCAGTCTCGCGTAAGCGTATACGTAAGCGTAATGTCGGTCCGGGTCGCTTCATCCAACAATACCGACGAACCAAAGTATGACATGCTAGTAAGCAGTATGACTTGTATCGCCCACAACTCACTTGTGTTCCACTCATCCATATAGCATCTACGCATAAACCTGGCTCAGATGCCACTGTTGGGGAACGTAGTAATTTCAAAATTTTCCTACGCACAAGCAAGATCATGGTGATGCATAGCAACGAGAGGGGAGAGTGTCTATGTACCCTCATAGACCGTAAGCGGAAGCGTTATGACAACGCGGTTGATGTAGTCATACGTCTTCATGATCGACCGATCCTCAGTACCGAACGTACGACACCTCCGCGTTCAGCACACGTTTAGCTCGATGACGTCCCGCGAACTCATGATCCAGTAGAGCTTCCAGGAAGAGCTTCGTCAGCACGACGGTGTGGTGACGGTATTGGTGAAGCTACCGACGCAGGGCTTCGCCTAAGCACTGCTACGATATGACCGAGGTGGATTATGGTGGAGGGGGCCACCGCACACGGCTAAGAGATCAATGATCAGTTGTTGTGTCTCCAAGGGGTGCCCCCCTCCCCGTATATAAAGAAGTGGAGGAGGGGGAGGGGTCTGGCCTCCTATGGCGCGCCCCAAGAGGAGTCCTACTCCCACCGGGAGTAGGACTCCCCCTTCCAAGTAGGAGTAGGAGAGGAGAAGGAAGGGAGAGAAGGAGAGAAGGAAAGGGGGGTGCCACCCCCTCCTTGTCCAATTCAGACTAGAGGGGGAGGGGGCGCGTGGCTGCCCTGGCCGCCCCTCCTCTTCTCCCACTAGGGCCCATTAGGCCCAATATACTCCCCGGGGGGGGGGGGTCCGGTAACCCCCCGGTACTCCAGTATATGTTCGAAACCTCCCGAAACACTCCCGGTGTCCGAACATAGTCGTCCAATATATCGATCTTTACGTCTCGACCATTTCGAGACTCATCGTCATGTCCATGATCATATCCGGGACTCCGAACTACCTTCGGTACATCAAAACACAAAAACTCATAATATCGATCGTCACCGAACTTTAAGCGTGCGGACCCTACGGGTTCAAGAACTATGTAGACATGACCGAGACACGTCTCCGGTCAATAACCAATAGCGGAACATGGATGCTCATATTGGTTCCTACAAATTCTACAAAGATCTTTATCGGTCAAACCGCATAACAACATACGTTGTCCCCTTTGTCATCGGTATGTTACTTGCCCGAGATTCGATCGTCGGTATCTCAATACCTAGTTCAATCTCGTTACCGAAAAGTCTCTTTACTCGTTCCGCAATGCATCATCCTGTAACTAACTCATTAGTCACATTGCTTGCAAGGCTTGTAGTGATGTGCATTACCGAGAGGGCCTAGAGATACCTCTCCGACAATCGGAGTGACAAATCATATTCTCGATCTATGCCAACTCAACGAGCACCATCAAAGACACCTGTAGAGCACCTTTATAATCACCCAGTTACATTGTGACGTTTGGTTCACACAAAGTGTTCTTCCGGTAATCAGGAGTTGCATAATCTCATAGTCATAGGAACATGTATAAGTCATGAAGAAAGCAGTAGCAACAAACTAAACAATCATCGTGCTAAGCAAACGGAATGGGTCAAGTCAATCACATCATTCTCTAATGATGTGATCCCGTTAATCAAATGACAACTCATGTCTATGGCTAGGAAACTTAACCATCTTTGATTCAACGAGCTAGTCAAGTAGAGGCATACTAGTGACACTCTGTTTGTCTATGTATTCACACATGTACTAAGTTTTCGGTTAATACAATTCTAGCATGAATAATAAACATTTATCATGATATAAGGAAATAAATAATAACTTTATTATTGCCTCTAGGGCATATTTCGTTCAGTTTCAGCATCAGAAATAGAAATATCATTGGGATTCTCAGGTGTGTCAACAACAGGTTCACTAGAAGCATGCAAAGTCCTATCATTTTTTTTCTTTTTCTTCTTCTTAGAAGGACTAGGTGCATCTACATTAGTTCTATGAGAATCTTGCTCAATTCTCTTAGGATGGCCCTCGGGATACAAAAATTCCTGAGTCATTCTACCTCCTCTAGTCACAACTTTAACATCATTATCATTTTTCTTATTATTTAATTCATTGAGCAAATCATCTTGAGCTTTAAGCACTTGTTCTACTTGAGTGGTAACCATAGAAGCATGTTTACTAATAAGTTTAATTTCACCTTTAACTCTAGACATATAATCACTCAAGTGTTCAATCATATAAGCATTACGTTTCAATTGTCTACCAACATAAGCATTGAAGTTTTCTTGTTTAACAATAAAATTATCAAACTCATCCAAGCATTGGCTAGCAAACTTAGTAGACGGGATTTCACATTTATCAAATCTATAGAGAGAATTTACCTCTATTACCTGTGTCGGGTTATCAAGACCATGTGTTTCTTCAATAGGTGATAAATTCTTAACATCTTCAGCCTTATTACCTTTTTCTTTCATAGATTTATTTGCCTCTTGCATATCTTCAGGACTGAGAAATAGAATACCCCTTTTCTTCAGAGTTCGTTCAGGAAGTGTCCAATTATTATCATTATTCAACATATTATTCAATAGTAATTTAGCTTGATCAACAGTTCTTTCCCTGAAAACACAACCAACACAACTATCTAGGTGGTCTATGGAAGCATCGGTTAGTCCATTATAAAAGATATCAAGTATTTCATTTTTCTTGAGAGGATGATCAGGCAAAGCATTAAGTAATCGGAGAAGCCTCCCCCAAGCTTGTGGGAGACTCTCTTCTTCAATTTGAACAAAATTATATATTTCCCTTAAGGCAGCTTGTTTCTTATGAGCGGGGAAATATTTAGCAGAGAAGTAATAAATCATATCCTGGGGACTACACACACAACCGGGGTCAAGAGAATTAAACCATGTCTTAGCATCACCCTTTAATGAGAACAGAAATAACTTAAGGATATAGTAGTAACGAATCTTTTCCTCATTAGTGAATAGGGTGGCTATATCATTCAATTTAGTAAGATGTGCCACAACAGTTTCAAATTCATAGCCATAAGAAGGATTAGATTCAACCAAAGTAATTAACTCAGGATCGACAGAGAAATCATAATCCTTATCAGAAATACAGATAGGTGAAGTAGCAAAAGCAGGGTCATATTTCATTCTAGCATTCAAAGACTTTTCTTTCAGCTTAGCTAACAGTTTCTTAAGATCATATCTATCTTTGCAAGCAAGAAGATTTCTAGCAGTTTCTTCATCTATAACATAACCCTCAGGAACATCAGGCAATTCATATCTAGGGGGAGAATCCTCATCATCACTTTCATCAGTATTATCAGTTTCAATAATTTCATTCTCTAACCCCAGCAAGTTGTTCATCAAGAAATTCACCTAGTGGCACAATATTATCAAGCATAGAAGTAGTTTCATCATAAGCATCATGCATAGCAGAAGTGGCATCATCAATAACATGTGACATATCAGAATCAATAGCAGGTGTAGGTGTTGCAAGTTTACTCAAAACAGACGGTGAATCAAGTGCAGAGCCAGATGGCAGTTCCTTACCTCCCCTCGTAGTTGAGGGAAAAATCTTGGTTCTTTCATCTTTCAAGTTCCTCATGGTGATCAACAGATACAAATCCCCAATGACTCAAAGAATAGAGCTATACTCCCTGGCAACGGCGCCAGAAAATAGTCTTGATAACCCACAAGTATAGGGGATCGCAACAGTTTTCGAGGGTAGAGTATTCAACCCAAATTTATTGATTTGACACAAGGGGAGTCAAATAATATTCTCAAGTATTAACAGTTGAGTTGTCAATTCAACCGCACCTAAAAGACTTAATATCTGCAACAAAGTACTTAGTAGCAAAGTAATATGGTAATAGCGGTAATGGTGGCAAAAGTGACAGTAGTAGTTTTGTAGCAATCGTAACAGTGGCAACGGAAAAGTAACTAAGCAAAGATCAATATGTGAAAAGCTCGTAGGCAATGGATCAGTGATGGATAATTATGTCGGATGCGATTCCTCATGCAAAAGTTATAACAGAGGGTGACACAGAACTAGGTCCAGTTCATCAATGTAATGTAGGCATGTATTCCGAATATAGCCATACATGCTTATGGAAAAGAACTTGCATGGCATTTTTTGTCCTACCCTCCCGTGGCAGCGGGGTCCTATTGGAAACTAAGGGATATTAAGGCCTCCTTTTAATAGAGTACCAGACCAAAGCATTAACACTTAGTGAATACATGAACTCCTCAAACTATGATCATCATCAGGAGTGGTTCCGATTATTGTCACTTCGGGGTTACCGGATCATAACACATAGTAGGTGACTATTGACTTGCAAGATAGGATCAAGAACTCACATATATTCATGAAAACATAATAGGTTCAGATCTGAAATCACAGCACTCGGGCCCTAGTGACAAGCATTAAGCATATTAAAGTCATAGCAACATCAATCTCAGAACATAATGGATACTAGGGATCAAACCCTAACAAAACTAACTCGATTACATGATAAATCTCATCCAACCCATCACCGTCCAGCAAGCCTACGATGGAATTACTCACGCACGGCGGTGAGCATCATGAAATTGGTGATGGAGGAAGGTTGACGATGACGATGGCGACGGATTCCCCTCTCCGGAGCCCCGGACGGACTCCAGATCAGCCCTCCCGAGAGAGATTAGGGCTTGGCGGCGACTCCGTATCGTAAAACGCAATGCATCCTTCTCTCTGATTTTTTTCTCCCCAAACATGAATATATAGAGTTGGAGTTGAGGTCGGTGGAGCCTCAGGGGGCCCACAAGACAGGGGGCGCGCCCCCCACCCTCGTGGACAGGGTGTGGGCCCCCTGGTGTTGATTCTTTCGCTAGTATTTTTTATATATTCCAAAAATATTCTCCATAAAGTTTTAGGTCATTCCGAGAACTTTTATTTCTGCATAAAAATAACACCATGGCAATTCTGCTGAAAACAGCGTCAGTCCAGGTTAGTTCCATTCAAATCATGCAAGTTAGAGTCCAAAACAAGGGCAAAAGTGTTTGGAAAAGTAGATACGTTGGAGACGTATCACTCCTCGTGCACTAGACATGCTAGACTTTTTTCACCAACGCCGTTGTTTGCTACATAAAAGAGTGACATTGTCGAGAATCGATCTTAGCTATCGGAGGAGATGATCTCCATTCTTAGTATGTATCAGTCGGTTACCCTTGTCTCCCATGAACCCCAGGCACCAATTACCACAGATCGAGGCCAATGAACACTTTTTCTTCCCCTTTTACCATGCTAGGTTTGCAAGTTCCTAATGACGGTGTCTTGAAGATCAAGACAGTTTTACACGAAAATAAAAGACACAATACTTCACTCATACACTACAGGAATCAGCTACTTTGCCGTCTGCCACGGCGGACGGCAAAGGCATGAACGGCAGACGGCAAAGGCCTTTGTCGTCAGCCGCGGACGACAAAAGGCTCTGGCAAAGTAGGCTTCGGTAAACAGCTACTTTGCCGTCTGCTACTGATGGCAAAGTCTTTGCCGTCCTCCGCAGGCGGCAAAGAGAGCGCGGCAGACGGCAAAGAAGGCGGACGGCAATAATTGCGCTGTCAGTCCGTTAAGTGGCTAACGGCAGGCCTTTGCCGTCCGCCGCTCACGGCAAACTTTCTAGTGTCTTTGTCGTCCGCCGTATGATGTCATCTACACGTCACTACATGGCAGGTTCTTTGCCGTCTGCCACTGATGGCAAAGTCTTTGCCGTCTGCCACTGTAGGCAAACTGACCAAACGGGTCAGCTCCCAGGAAGCACAGCTGGATGCCACGTGCCTTCTTTGCCGTCCGCGGCAGACGGCAAAGAGCCCGTTGCCGTCGGTGGCAGACGGCAAAGAGCCTGCATATTGGCTCTTTTATCTGTTTTTTATTAAATCCAACAATTTTCATCACAAATATAGATGACATATATAGATATATTTCAAAAGGCCATTACAGAGCAAACATATAAGATATCCAACACATAACTTCATCATCCAACCATATATATTACATGCATAGTTCCATCATACATAATAAGTTCAACATAGAGGCATCCAACCATATATATTACAATAGTTTCATCCAACAATACATGCATAGTTCAACGATACAAAAGAAACAGAGAAAGGGATAAGGAGCACTCCATCTATGCAAGCTTTCGTCAAGTGAATGAACTCTGCAAAATGAAAAATAAGAAAGTTAGAACAAGAAGAGTAGAACAAGAAGAAGAGTAGAACAAGAAGAAGACTAGAACAAGAAGAGTAGAACAAGAAGAAGACTAGAACAAGAAGAGTATGTCATTTATGAGCTAACTTACGTGAAATGGATCATATATGAGCTAACTAAGTTGAAATGGGTCGTTTATGAGCTAGCTAAGGTGAAATTGATCATTTATGAGCTAACTTAGTTGAAATGGGTCGTTTATGAGCTAACTAAGGTCAAATGGATCGTTTTTCAGGTAACTAAGGTGAAATGGATCTTTTTTAGCTAACTTAGATGAAATGGATCATTTATGAGCTAACTTAGTTGAAATGGATCGTTTTTGAGCTAACTTAGGTGAAATGGATCATTTATGAGCTAATTTAGTTGAAATGGATCTTTTTGAGCTAACTTAGGTGAAATGGATCATTTAAGAGCTAATTTAGGTGAAATGGATCGTTTTTTAGGTAACCTAGGTGAAATGGATCGTTTATGAGCTAAATTAGTTGAAATGGATCGTTTATGAGATAACCTAGGTAAGATTGGTCATTTTGGAGTTAACCTAGGTGAAATGGGTCATTTTAAAGCTAACGTAGGTAAAATGGATCATTTAGGAGCTAATCTAGGTAAAATGGGTCATTTTTGAGCTAACTTGGATGAACTGGATCATTTATAAGCTAACCTAGGTAAAATGGGTCATTTTAGAGCTAACTTAGGTAAAATGGATCGTCTATAAGCTAACTAAGCTAATTATGCAATTTTTGACATAAGTAAGCTAAGTACAGATCGTTTTAGAGCTAACTTAGGTAAAATGGATGGTTTTGGAGGTCAGTAAGCTTATTAAGTCATTTTGGAGGTGAAGAAGCTAAGTCTAGGTCATTATGGTAAGCATTGGAGGAAATAAAGCTAAGTCTAGGTCTTTATGCATGTGTTAAGCAAAACACTAGATAAACTTACCAAGATGTAGGAGGTGTAGGAGCGGGGTGGCTCGTGTCGGTAGCTGGAGAAGGATCGTGCGATGCTTGTCTGGAGTTACGCTGCACCAAAGATCATTTCCAATGTCTTGTTAGCATGATGACACTCAAATGTTAAGACTAGCAAGTAATGTCCATTCAAGTAAAACTCACCTTGGTCCTAGGAGCAATCACTGGCATCGGCGGAGCGGTCTGACCTGTCTTCTCGCACACAGACTGCACATTTGGTTTTGACGACTCAGTCATACTAGTTAGCAATGAGACAAACACTACATGAATGTTTTGGCTAATCTGCAGAAGAAACTTACCACAAGGAGCTCGTACATGGCCCTTGCCTGCATGTCATTCCGTGCCCTCTCCTCCTCCATCATCTTTGTCGTCCTCTCCTCCAACTCCCGCTGCCTCTCCGCCGCCTCCGCCAGAAGTTTCTCTGTTCTATCTCTCTCACTCTGTATAGCAGCCTGCAACACCACTCACATGACCATTTGTAATCATTGATGGAAGCGCACACAATGTAATGGAGAAAGATAACTGAGTACGTATCACTAACCTTGATGGCGAGTTGCACTGGCCATTCACGAGGCCTTATCTCAGGAGTGGAGCTCGACTGGCGCGCCTTAATCTCCGGGAGAGTGCTAGGACAACGGATAAGTCCATCTCCAATGGCTATGGAGCCATGGGACCTCCCGCCACCAGATATCATCAACAACTCTGGATCAATGGGACCCTGGCTTGGGTTAAAGTCCTCCCCTTTCCTCGCCTTCCCCTCATCTCTATATCTCACGAGCTTGTTGTGGGAGGAGATGTTGGTGAAGTTGTTTGCATCATCGAGGTCAGACTGAGAGAAAGCCTTGACTTTCTTGAAAGAGGCAGTGTGGGCCATGGCATACAGGTCGTACACCTCTGGCACCTTATCCGCCTTATTGTAGCGTGCCTGAAAGAGAGAAACAATGAAAATTAGTAATTAAAGGGCTCAAGCTAGCATGATGAATGAATTGCATGAATCATGAAGCAAACCACATACCCAGTTGCGCCCGAACTGATATAAGTTGGAGCTGCCTTGATGGTGTGGCACACCTTCCATTTGGGCACGTTTGTCCTTGGCCTCGTTGTGGAGGGCTAGCCATCGTTGTGAGCACCACTCATCGACCAACACCTCCCAACAATCCATCCGATCCGCACACCATCTCGGAGGCGCCTAAGTTAGCAAATAGAAACTTGAGCGCTACGGCTAAGAATTACTAAATGAAGGAACTTAAGTAGAGAAGGCCTTAAGAATTACCTTCATGTACTGCTCCTTACTCAGGAACTTATCGCGACACGCCGGCTTGGTCTTCTTGATACCACGCAAGGCATAGTAGTCTCGAACAGCCTGCACCCGAGCCTCGTGCCGTAAGTTCTGGAGTAGGCGCTTGCAGACGTTCTCGATAACATGTGTCGCGTCCTCCTTGTATCCCTCCTCACACCTGTAGAATGTCTGCAATCAAATGAGACAATATTGATTAGTACAATTAATAACTAGCTAGTTGAATATTTTTAAATGTGTAAAGGAGAAATTACCCAGAACTTTCTGATCACCATGTCTGCCCTCTGTTGCACACGACACCGTCGATAATCTCATCCGGCGAGGCCGGGGCAGCCACGTAGTGCTCCCAGCTCAATCCAAGCTCTGGAAGCTGACCCTCACCAGGCAACGTGACAAACCCCGGGAAGTTTTGCCGGCAAAGAACTCCAAGGACGGAGTTGGGCCGGCGGACACTATGATGGTGGTCCCAACCCCTGCAGCATGACAAGGCCAACACATTAGTTATTTGAAAAAACGTGAATGCACAAGGTACAAAAATATTAAATGCACTTACGTACCTCTCCCCATCAGGGAAAATCAACCACCTCTGCTCGCGGGTCACCGGCACGGACGAGAGCCGTGTAGCACCACGCTGGTAGACGGTGCCCCCCTCCTCCTCAAGATCAGTCGGCTCCCCGCCATCATCAGCATGGCCACTCGGCTCCTCGGGCTGATTCGGCCAGGTACCCCATCCGGACGTGTGCTCCTCCGGGGTCACGTGGGCCGAACTCTCGTGGGCCGAAGGCCAGTCGACCCGAGGCTCATGGGCCCAAGACCCGTGGACCGGAGGCTCGTGGACCGGAGTCCGTGTAGCCTCCTCCTCGGACGAGTCCACCCTAGCAGTCACGTGCTCGGGTGAAACGGCTGGGGGTGGCGGCGAGGAAGGCGCCGTAGCAGTCACCCTACCTCCTCTCCCACGACCACGTGCCCCACCTCCTCTCTTCCTACCTCGTCCCCTGCTGGGCACCGCGGTCGACGAAGAAGGGCCCGGCGGTGTGGCCATACTGTCCAGCAACGCTCGGCGGAGAGGTGCGTCTGGAATGGAAGACCTCAGACCACGCTCCCGACCAGCGCCCACCATCTTTCAACACCTGCCATGACAAACAGTAAACGAAATTAGTACAACATAAAAAAAGACCGACATGAATAATAATATGTGTATCACTTAAGTGTATCATCATCAAGTACAACATAAAAAAATGTAATACCTGACACTACTAATAATCTCGATCAGTATCATCAATAAATGCATAATCATCATCATCACTATAATCAATGACGGGCTCATAGGGTTCATTGGCATCAACATGTGCAAGGCCACCTTGACGTAATCGGTCAAGCATTGACAGGTCATCCGCAGCAGTAACCTCTTCTTGTTCCGGCTCTTCTTGTTCCTCCTCTGGGGTGATGTCGGATTCATTGTCGCTGTCTACTTCAATGTTTTGGGGTGAAGTATAGCGGTTCTTGAAACGCTTTTTGGAAAGACGTGTCTCTTGGAAGAATTCTCCTTCATATGGGTCTGGGTTAATGTGAGGTTCATAATCCTCTTCCTTTGGGGGAGAAAGTCTAGCACGTGGCGGCACTTCATAAACGACATCCCAACCTTTCAGATTTGGATTAGTTTGGCAGGCCCACGGTAGATAGAATACTTGGGTCGCCTGTTGAGCCATAATATAGACATCAGGAACATCTAAATGAGTGCTTTGGTTGATTTCAACTAGCCCTACATGTTCATGAGTCCTTCTAGTCTCCTTCGGCTGAAACCAATAACATTTGAAGACTACAACATTCGGTGGATTTTCACCATAGAACAGAAGTTCATAAATTGCTTCAACTCTCCCATAATACTCGGTACCTCCTTCGCCGATAGCAGATACACAACAATTTGTTGACTTTTGGTCGGCCATAGATAGCTCTTTGCCATAGGTACGAAAGCGATACCCGTTGATGTCGTACTTGTCAAATGAACGGACCTTATAGTCAAAACCATTAGCGACTTGTCTCAATTCGGCGTCCATAGACTCTGAATTAGCCTACAAGTTTAATATGAAAGGATTGTTGCATTATGCACAAATTAGCGAATGATATGAAATTGTCTAATAGAAATTACCATCTGTTTGAACCAAGAGATGAAACCGGGATAGCCACCTCCTTGCTTTGCGAGAAGCTCATACTCTTCGACGGAATCCTTTTGGATCTCCGCTCCATACGAGAATATGGTGACGTATCGACTATATGACATATCCAGGAATAAGAGTAGTTCAAAGGAAATAGAAGTTGCGAAACAATGTACCGAGAACTTACTCGATGTACGGCCGCACTTCTATCAAGTTGTTGAAGATATACAACGAAATGGTCCGCCATTCTTCGTTATCCAAAGATACTGGATGTGAAACACTAGCTGGTGCGAGATTCCCTTTGAATAGGCTGAGGTTGGATCCACCCTTTTTAGGCTCGTCAGCATTGTACTGAGGCTTCGGATTATGCAAATGACGATTTTTGGCTTCGTAGTGCGCTGTTACGAAGTTTGCCGCCTCCTCTGTGATGAATGCCTCAGCCATCGATGCTTCAATTCTACGTTTAGTTTTACATTTTTCTCGAAGCGTCTTCTGCATCCTCTCAGTTGGGTAGCACCAACGATTTTGCACGGGCCCCCCCAATCTTGCCTCGGTCGGGAGATGCAAAATCAAATGCTGCATTGGATTAAAGAAGCCCGGTGGAAAGATCTTCTCTAACTTGCAGATCAACTCCGGCGCCAACTCTTCCATTTCTTCTAGCACGCCAGGCGATAGTTCTTTCGCACAAAGAACACGGAAGAAATAGCTGAGTTCTGCCAGTACTAGCCATTCATCCTCAGGGATGAAGCCACGCAACATCACCGGCATTACCCGCTCAATCCATATGTGCCAATCATGACTCTTGAGACCAAATATCTTCAGTTTATCAAGATTCGCTCCCCTCTTTAGATTTGCTGCATACCCATCGGGGAACATCAACTGCTGTTGCACCCACAAGAGAATTTCCCTCATAGCTGGCCTTCCAAGATTGAACCATGCCTTTGGCTTCGTCCAGTTCTGCTTTCCTTTCGGTTCT
Organism: Triticum dicoccoides; assembly: GCF_002162155.2. Taxonomy (NCBI): domain Eukaryota; kingdom Viridiplantae; phylum Streptophyta; class Magnoliopsida; order Poales; family Poaceae; genus Triticum; species Triticum dicoccoides. The sequence continues at coordinate 591,662,640 of NC_041380.1, forward strand.
TTCATGTTTTGTAACGGCCTATCACATAGCGCCTCCAGATCGACTCTAGCCTTAGTATTATCCTTTGACTTCCCATCTATGCCGAACAATGTACCAAAAAGTGCCTCGGCGATATTCTTCTCAGTGTGCATCACGTCGATGTTGTGTGGGCAAAGGAGGTCTTTGAAGTAAGGCAGATCCCATAAGCATGTTTTGTGAGTCCACGCGTGCTTAGTATTATACCCCTTGAAGTACCCTAGACGTTGTGGATCTGGCTCGAGAGCGTTTAACTGACCCAGGGTCTGTTGGCCTGTCAATGCAGGTGGTGCAGAGTTTTTGACAACTCTACCCCTGATGAAGTTCTTCTTGTCTTTCCTGAACTTATGGCGAGGATCCAGGAACTGTCTATGCATGTCGAAGCAAGAAAACTTGCGACCGGCCTGAAGCCAACGAAACTCAAGAGATCCCTTGCATGTGGGGCACGGGAACCTTCCATGCACACACCAGCCAATGAATAGCGCATACGCCGGCAAGTCATGCGTCGAGTACATGTACCAGACACGCATTATGAAGTTCCGTTTGCTAAAGGCGTCGTATGTCTTGAACCCATTATCCCAGGCTTCTTGCAATTCGTCCTTAAGCGGCTTCATGTACACATTCATATTTTTGCCCGGATAGTTGGGTCATGGAATTATCAATGTCAGGAAAATGTTCTTCCTTTGCATAATCTGTCCGGGGGGGAGATTGAGTGGAAAGACAAATATGGGCCAACAACTGTATTGGGCTGCCGTCATACCAAACACACTGAACCCATCCGTGCTGATGCCGACTCGAGGATGCCTCGGATCTGCCGCTTTGTCAGCATGTAATTCATCAAACTTTTTCCACGCAACACCATCCGATGTGTGTACCATCATCAGATTCCCATCTGCATCTAGTTCGGTTCTTTTGCCTGTTTTGTGCCATGTCATCTGTCTGGCCGTCTCTTCGACCATGAAAAGACGTTGAAGTCTTGGTACGATTGGCATATACCGAAGAACACTAACGGGGATTTTGGTCTGTGTCTTCTCACCCATACCGTTGTCTACCACAATATACCTGGAAGACTTGCAAATGGGACAATAGTTCAAGTCCGCATAGTCAAGCCTAAATAAGGCACATCCTTTCTCACAGGCATGTATCTTCTCATAGGGCATCTTCAGTGCACGGTGGATTTTGTCCGACTGGTACAGGTTTGCAGGCATTACATGGCCTTTGGGTAGAAAGCGTCCAAATACTGTCATAATTGCGTCATAGCATTCTCTGCCCAAGTTGAACTGAGCCTTCAGAGCCATTACTTGTGAGATGGCATCCAACTGACAAAGCTCAGTGTGCTCGTGGAGCGGACGTTTCGAAGACTCCAACATTTCATTGAAGGCCTTTGCAGATTCCTCCATCTCCTCGTTCGAATCCCGAGCATCATCATAGCCTTGCACCATGTTTTCCATCCCGGTACCATGCTCGTCGGTGCGACGACGATCCACCTCAGCTTGGTCACGTTGGGCAGACTCACCATGAAATGTCCACACCGTATAATCGGGCGTAAAACCACTCTTCTGCAGGTGTTTGCCCATTTCAGCCTCTGTCTTCTTTTCCCAATTGCCGCACCGGAAACAGGGGCACCAGGTTTTCTTTTGGCCATTTGCAAATGCGGCTTGCACAAACCCCTTAGTTTTTGTGAACCATTCAGCGCTCCATTTGTTCTGACCAGTGTGACTGGTATACATCCAAGCACGGTCACTCATCTTGACTTTCAGAGCTACTGGACACACAACAATTATATATGTAATTCACCATGTATATATTCATCAGTTGATCTACTTTGTCAATTTTATTACGTCCATGCAACCTACACTCTAATAGGTAATGATAGGTCCTAATCCCACCCGTGTATGTGTAGATTGGGTTTATTTTCCCATGCTATGCTCCGGATCCGACGCAAAATTTCGGCAGCACCTCCCGGCTGTTCTCCTGATACACGTCTCTGCAATAAACAGAGAGGATGTGTACCCGGAGAACAACAGGGGAGGCACTGACGAAATATATGCGTCGGATCCGGAGCAAAGCATATGGGAAAACGAACCCAATCTACACATACTCGGGCTGTCCATGGATAGCGTTGGACAATTCGAAAGAATCAAGGTTATAAATATGCAAATGCATGCATATTTATAACTATGACGCTTTCGAACGGGAGACACATATTGGTTACGCATACTGATGATTCAAGACACATATATAGCTAGCTATCAAGTTTCATCGGAATAGATCAAATAATTAATGGGGAAGGAGGACTTGTCATTTGTGCTCACCCACGAACAAAGGGGCAGAGCTCGTCAAACGCACGGCGAGGTCGTCGAACACCAAACCTCGCAGCGATGAAACAACTGCACATTTAAAACTACACGATCAATACAATTATATATGATGTTTTTCATAACAAAATCGAAAAATATATGACCTAACTAATAATTCACAAATATATGACCCCGTCGGCCTCTGGAAGGCCAAAGAACACCTTTTCGGGAGGTGTCGGTGGTCGGGGTGTCCTGTCGGTGTCGGGATGCCGTGTCGGGGTCTCGGGGTCGGGGTGTCGGGTCGGGGTGCCGGGTCGGGGTCGGGGTGCCGTGTCGGTGTCGGGGTCG
>NC_041380.1:591666638-591741320 GCF_002162155.2 Triticum dicoccoides
GGTGCGGTGGGAAGTGGTGGCGGGGCGAGGAGAGAACAGAGAGGGGCGGGGGGGGGTACGGGCCGTTAGATACTGCCCTCTTTGCCGTCCGCCCCTCTTTGCCGTCCGCCCTTTTGCCTCTTTGTCGTCTGCTGGCAGACGGCAAAGAGGTGGGCCGTTAAGTTTTTCCCAAACGGGCGGGGGGTGGGGGCCACCTCTCTTTTTGCCGTCTGCCAGCTGACGGCAAAGATTCTTTGCCGTCTGCTGGCGGACGGCAAAGATCTGGCGGACGGCAAAGAGCTTCTTTGCCGTCAGCCTGATCTTTGCCGTCTGCTTTTTGGTAGCTGATGGCAAAGAGCTTCTTTGCCGTCAGCTAGCGGATGGCAAAGAGCTGGCAGATGGCAAATTAGCTGATTCCAGTAGTGATATTTACCCAAGTCATGCAGGATGTTGCGATGTAATTGGTGAAATATAGATGACAATTCCGAAGAATCTCGATGTAACCTTTAAGTTTATCTGGAATGCTTGTCATTTTTACGTTGTAGTTTATTTCACCCAATGTACTTTTATCGTGTTTTTTACCCAATGTACTTTTACCCAAGTTAGACGCGGCTCCATCGCTTGTCTACAGTTTTTTGGATCTCCAGCTCAAAGACGAAGCAATTGTCATTGAAAGAATCTGTCCGGGCGGCACCCCGGACACGCCATCCTACTCAAGATGTGAAACCCTCCCGCGACTACATCGGAGAAGGAACCTGACCCGCTATCCTCCACCATCTTCCAGTTGCCGTCGACGTAGATCACCGTCGGCACCTGCCCTTGAACAACCTCTCTTGCTCTGCACCGACGCCTGATCAAACGGCGTCCCAATGGCAAACCCCGAGGACACAAGTCTGCCACAAGGATGTCGTCGCCGCCACACTATGCATACTTGATCAGACTAGTTTCCAAATCCATCACCGACCATGGAGCATAATGCCCCGTCAGGGAAAGAACCGACGCTTCTTTATTCAGCACCGTCGTTGTCATCACCAAAGCCATGGCATTGAGTTACCAAAACCAAAATTAGTGGACACCGTGCAAGGGATTGGTTTTTCAAACCTTACTCATGCTTCAGGCACATGCACACACACACGTTTTTTTCCCAATACAACAATTATTATTCCTTTCTGCAATATATACATGACAAGCTCCTCCTGCACCAAACATGCTAGACTTTTTTCACCAACGCTGTTGTTTGCTACATAGAAGAGTGATGTTGTCGAGAATCAATCTTAGCTATCGGAGGAGATGATCTCCATTCTTAGTCTGTATCAGTGGGTTACCCTTGTCTCCCATGAACCCCAGGCACTAATTACCACAGTTCGAGGCCAAGGAACACTTTTTTCTTCCCCTTTTACCATGCTAGGTTTGCGAGTTCCTAATGATGGCGTCTTGAAGATCAAGACAGTTTCACACGAAAATAAAAAGACACAATACTTCACTCATATTTAGCTGAGTCTGCAGGATGTTTCGATGTAATTGGTGAAATATAGATGACAATTCCGAAGAATCTCGATGTAACCTTTAAGTTTATCTGGAGTGCTTGTCATTGTTTACGTTGCGGTTTATTTCACCCAATGTACTTTTATCGTGTTTTTGAGATAATATATATATCTCATTCATAAAACAATGAGTAAAATTCAAGTCACATAGACATCAACCTGACAAAACTAGCAATACCCCAAAAGACTCCAGCCAAGAAAGAAAATTACAATAAAGACCAAAGAATCCAATGAGCTACTATGGTGGCCACCAAAGGAAAAGTGGACAAAACACCTATTTACCCAAGTTAGACACGGCTCCATAGCTGATCTGCAGCTTTTTGAATCTCCAAAGTAATTCCCCAAAGACGAAGACATTGTGATTGAAAGAATCTGTCGGGGCAGCACCCTGAACACACCATCATACTCAAGATGTGAGACCCCCACGAGACTACACCGGAGAAGGAACCTGACCCGCTATCCTCCACCATCTTCCAGTTACCGTCGACGTAGATCACCGTCAGCACCTGCCCTTGAACAACCTCTCCTGCTCCGCACCGACGCCTGATCAAACGTCGTCCCAACGGCAAACCCCGAGGACACAAGTCTGCCACAAGGATGTTGTCGCCGCCACACTATCCATACTTGATCAGACTAGTTCCCAAATCCATCACCGACCATGGAGCATAATGCCCCGTCTTGGAAAGAACCGACGCTTCTTTATTCAGCATCGTCGTTGTCGTCGCCAAAGCCATGGCATTGAGTTACCAAAACCAAAATTAGTAGACACCGTGCAAGGGATTGGTTTTTCAAACCTTACTCATGCTTCAGGCACATGCACACACACACACACACGTTTTTTTCCCAATACAACAATTATTATTCCTTTCTGCAATATATACATGACAAGCTCCTCGTGCACCAAACATGCTAGACTTTTTTCACTAATGCTGTTGTTTGCTACATAAAAGAGTGACGTTGTCGAGAATCAATCTTAGCTATCAGAGGAGATGATCTCCATTCTTAGTCTGTATCAGTCGGTTACCCTTGTCTCCCATGAACCACAGGCACCAATTACCACGGTTTGGGGCCAAGGAACACTTTTTTCTTCCCCTTTTACCATGCTAGGTTTGCGAGTTCCTAATGATGGCGTCTTGAAGATCAAGAAAGTTTCACACGAAAATAAAAAGACACAATACTTCACTCATATTTACCTGAGTCTGCAGGATGTTGCGATGTAATTGGTGAAATATAGATGGCAATTCCGAAGAATCTTGATGTAACCTTTAAATTTATCTGGAATGCTTGTCGTTGTTTACGTTGCGGTTTATTTCACCCAATGTACTTTTATCGTGTTTTTGAGATAATATATATCTCATTCATAAAACAATGAGTAAAATTCAAATCACGCAGACACCAACCTGACGAAACTAGAAAGACAACAAAACCTAGCAATACCCCAAAAGACTCCAGCCAAGAAAGAAAATTATAATCAAGACCGAAGAATCCAATGAGGTACTACAGTGGCCACCAAAGGAAAAGGGGACAGAACACCTATTTACCCAATTTAGACTCGGCTCCATCATTGATCTGCAGCTTTTTGGATCTCCAAAGTAATTCCCCAAAGACAAAGCCATTGTCATTGAAAGAATCTGTCGGGGCAGCACCATGAACACGCCATCATGCTCAAGATGTGAGACCCCCACGAGACTACATCGAAGAAGGAACTTGACCCGTTATCCTCCACCATCTTCCAGTTGCCGTCGATGTAGATCACCGTCAGCACCTGCTCTTGAACAACCTCGTCTGCTCCGCACCGACGCCTGACCAAACGTCGTCCCAACGGCAAACCCCGAGGATACAAGTCCGCCACAAGGATGTCGTCACCGCCGCACCATCTATACTTGAACATAGTAGTTCCCAAATCCATCACCGACCATGGAGCATAATGCCCCGTCAGGGAAAGAACCGACGCTTCTTTATTCAGCACCGTCGTTGCCGTCACCGAAGCCATGACATCGAGCGACCAAAACCTAAACTAGTAAGAGCCTAAACGGAGGCCTACACAGGTCGGCGCACGCGAGGTTCGACGACCATCCTCACCACCGATGATCAAGAGGTCGTTAGCATGGGGAAGCCGCTGAAAGACAACCCCAAAGACTTGTTGCACCTAGAGAGGGTAGATTACCTTTCATTTCTTCCACGATGAGAAGAAAGAAAACCAGACTTGTTTGTATTTTCGCCGCTTTTGAACCAACGAAGTCGAATAGATTTATGATGCAAAAAAAAAAACGAATAAAAACATCCATGGCTAATAGACATGTCACGTATGTACACGCATTGTCACCTGATGGACGGTGCACATTCCACGGACTCCACCCGCCCCGCCGAGTATAACGACACATCATGTAGTAATAAGTAAAATGGAGAAACCTTATACAAACCATAAATAAATAAATAAACACGTTGTTGATGGACGGTGTATGTTCCACGGACTCCGCACGCCAAAAAAACAAGCAGGATGAATTTGGAAAGAAACACAAACCGTTTGGTTTGGTTTGGCAAGGAAGGAAGGAGAAGGCCCCAGCTGTCGGTGCCCCGGGCCGGGGTTGCGGCGTGCGGGAGGGGCTGGTTGGGTTTTCAAACCCTACTCCTGCTCCGCTCCGACACAAGGCACGCCCACGCACGGTACACAGCGGCACACAGGACTCTTTCCCCCCTTCCCAATCCAGCTGGGGGCATTATTTTTCCATCCAGCAATATATACTCCTCCTGCCTGCGCTAGGCTAGCTTCCTTCGTCCGTTCGTCCGAGGGTGCGTGGCGTGTGCGTGTGCGTGCGGCGATACGACACACGGGACTCACGCGCGGCGGCGGCGAGGGTTTTGCCTGCTGCTGCTCTCCCCACGCGGCGGCGGCGGCGGCGGCGGCGGCTGGAGTAGCCATCGGATCCGGAGGGAGGGGCCTGCAGCGCCATGAGGGGCGGCGGCCGGGGAGGAGGGGGCGGCGGGAGGGGGCAGCAGCAGCAGGCCCGCGGGGCCGCGGCGGCGGGGGACGGGGCGGAGATCCCGCAGGCCTCGCGGAAGCTCGTGCAGGGGCTCAAGGGGATCCTCGCCGACCGCACCGAGGCCGAGATCTACGCCACGCTCCTCGACTGCGCCATGGACCCCGACGTCGCCGTCGAGCGCCTCATCTCCCAAGGTACCCTCGCCTCCCCCCCGCCCCCCATGCCTGGAATTCGCCTCGTGTATTACTAGTGCCTTGTCGGTCAGCGCTAGGGTTTGTAGCCGATTGGCGTGCGTGCTAGTCCGCGCAGCTCGTTAGTGATTTCGCGACGCTCCCTTGCGGCTGTGACTCCCAGCGTGGGCCCTAGCTATCGCGCTAGCATCCTATCGCCTGGCAATCTGGAGCGGATTTCTGACACGACGATGTAGTGTAAGGCATGTGATTTGTATGCATGTATCTGCTGTTAGTTTGATCCAATGCGGATTTGCAGTGTTCAATAATGAGCAAAGCAGCTTTGATTTTGCTGTGTGAGGAAGCAGCAGCTGTGGTGCCTCGTGATGTAAGCAGGTCCAGTTTAGTGGCTTGATCTATGTGCTCCTGCACTCTTAAGTAGTAAGTTTCATAAATAGGATATAGTTGGTCCATGTAGATTATCCACATTTAATATCTTCAATCCATGGTTGACTTATGGGGCTGTTGTGTAAGAGGCTGCACATTGCATTGAGGTGTAGATAGTGTGTAAGCTTTCACCTGGAGATTAATTTTGCATTTATTATGTTGTGAGCGTTATAGATGCATTCATTATTGGTGCATCATTCCTTTTGTTCAAAAGAGTGGCAGTTATTTTGTGTGTTTGAAACTAGTACATTTGGTAATCTTTTTATTCTTGGGAAACAAGTCTATTAACTCACTAGAGACGATGACAATGGCCTTTCTTTGCAGTAAGAGCCGAATGGAAGATCCTCCTGTTCGTTTGTTTCTGTGGATCATACCTGTCCTATGCTCATGCTTTATCTAATGCTTACCTACACATATGATATTTTCTACACAAGCAACTAACTGTATGCTGGCAAGTTATCTAATTCTATTGTCATGTTTGTTCAGATCCCTTCCATGAAGTGAGGAGAAAGCGTAGCAACAAAAAGGAGGTCAGTGCATTTTTGGCATTTCTGTTGTTTAAGTATGCCACTTGCTCGTTCTCCTGACAAACTCTTATCACCTGCAGGTAAAAGCTCCTCAGGAAACAAGGTCTCGCCCCTTCTATAAACCTGCATACCGAGGTTCTAAGGTTGGCTCGGATCGAGGTGGACGTGTTTACTCTGGTCCGGGAGGTAACGTGCTAAATCATGTATTGTGATATCATAACAAAGTTTGATTTTGTACAGTCACTCATTTTGTTTGTGTTATCAACATAACAACATATGAGCAGACTCAACTGCTAGCGCTAAAGGTCCTATCAAGAAGGAAACAGAGTTACTTCCGCCACCAAACACATCAACCTCTGATGCTGTCAAGGATAGCAATCCTATGGAAACAATTTCAGAAGCTGGGTATGTAAATAGATCATGATTTTGCATAGCTATTCTCGTGAAATACTGATTATATTAGTTATTTTTTTTTGCTCCAGTTTTGTTGCACTTCTTACAGCAGTTCTGTTATTCTCTGTTGTAATTATTGATTGATTGATTTATGTAGTGTCTAATCCATTCTTCTCTTAAGAAAATCAAGTACAACAAAAAATACATCACATGTTTCTGTAGTTTATTAACTGTCAAGCACCGTTAGATGATTTCACCCTTGTTAGCTTTCTTCCTAGATAAGGAACATAGCCAACTCCTTGTTGCAACACTTGGTAGAAGGCTGAGGGAGGGAGGGAGTAGAGAACGAGTTAGGGTTTTTGCAGACATCACCGTCTTGAAAAAAAGTGAAATCAGATGATACAACTTCAGACTTGGCAGGATCATGATGCATTTTAGTTTGGCGATTAGGGAAAGACTGACCATATGCTCAGACCTGTCCTGCTTTCTAATTTTCATTTTATCTCTGCATCGTGCATGCTTGATTCTAATTTGACGATTAGGGAGAGATGGACCATGTGCTCAGAGCTGCCCTGTCTTCTAATTTTCATTTTATCTCTGCATTGTACATGTTTGATTCTTCATGTTCTGTGTTTTCAGAAAAATTACGTGTGTTTCTATCAGAAGTTCAGAACAATTACAAACTGGAACAGTAGCTTTTTTAGTTTTTATATGATGCACAGCTTCACTCGCTTGTTTATACATTGTATGCTTAGTGACTACCTGGTAATGCAAGTACATAGCTCGAGGACTTCCTTGACAGACTTCCTAACCTTTTGTGCTTTTGTTACCAGTAATTTAGCTGATGCGAAGTCTACCAGTTTCCAGCCTCCGCAAGTGCAGCATGGTTGGGGTGGGGTGCCAGGGCGCCCTTCTTTGGCTGAAATAGTGAAGATGGGCAGGCCTCAAGCTAAATCTGGGGCCAGACCGGTTGCAAATAATGCTGCCAAGCCAGTTGGTGGTTCAGTCGCTGCCAATGCAAATCTTAACACAGTTTTGCCGTCAGAAGGGGACCGTGTCACAGCTGAGAAATTACCAAATGGCACTATTCAGTCCCCCTCTGTACCTAAGGAGGACTCTGTTGGCATATTACCTCCAGGACAGGGGTCTGATGTGCCAGAAGGCATTGGTGCTGCTTCCGCAAATGTGAGCGCACCAAGATCATTTACCCTGGAGGTCAAGAATGACGACGCTGGAGATGCCAACGAGCAAACTAAGGAGACAAGTGGAAGCAATGCCACTGGCCTAACATCTCCAGGACCATTATCCCCGTCTGATAAAGGCACGATCTTGAATAATGACTTGATAGAGAAAACAGATGTCTATCTCTCTGATGAACATTCATTTGAACACAACCAAAGTAAGTTATGAACGATGTCATTTACCTCTTCTTATCTGTACTTTCATTTGTGCCTATGTGAAGATCTGTTATGCTAGAACATACTGGAGTTTATATTTCTGTATGACCCCGAGCTGTTTTTATTTTTTGATGCATGTTTATTGCCTATTATCAGCTCACCCACTGGCAAACATGCATGTCTTACCTATCAAACACAAGGTTCAGTGTGATGTGTGTACATCAAACCCTGATTTCCGTGCCTCTTTTCTGATTTCTTTTTACCTTGGGTCTCCCTGACTGTAGAGCTTATGCATACCTCTTTTCGCATTTCATGTTGCGTGCTCCCTGCTTGTCTAACTGACCAGAATTCCCTGTCTTTCTAGTCACTCTCTTTTGTTAATTATAGATAGATCGTCTTTCTCAATTTTAATGATTTCATCCTTCTAGATGCAGATTCAAATGGTGATATGTCTACTACAGCGTATGAGTTGGAACACTTGACTATACATGAGGAAAACAGACCAAAACCATCTGATGATAACCCAGCTGTAATAATCCCAGGCCATCTTCAGGTTTCCAATGCAGATTTTGCGCACTTGACATTCGGTAGTTTTGTGTCTGGGACACTTGATGCGCCATGCTCCATGATGCCTGCCAATAGTGACGTGGAGGTCGCAGCAGTTCCTGATAACCAGTCAGGGGACCAATGTGATGCCAGGTATGAATTTCTTCATCAAATTCTTTACGCCCTCTTCATCATGTGAAGTCCTTCATTTTCAGTATCTCCACTGTCCTTCATCATGTGACATTTTTGAGTCCTTCATTTTCAGAATCCACGAATTTGAAAACAAGGAGACAGTAACTCCTGCAGCCAACGAGTACATTGCTTCTGCACCAGATAGTAATGCAGAGAATCCTGATATTACATCAGCACAACAGTCTGAAGTGGGAAGAGCTGATTCACTGGATGTTACAAACAACACCGAATACAATTTATCATCTGATTATGCCACGTCAAGTGCAGTACAACCAGAGCCTACCGTGCAGACTTATCTGCAGGACAATCGTCAAATGCAAAACATTTCTCCCCTCTCTAACTTCATGGTATGTGCTCATTTCTTATCTTGGTTTATTTATAAGAACTTCTATTGATATGTTGTTACTTTCCATGTATGTACATGTAATATTAGAGTTGTGATTATTTTGGTATATCACATCTACCACCATGTTGATACGAAATGAAGAAACCAACTACCTGACCTAATAGTGGATAAAAATGCCCTGGTGCAAACTGTATTAATTGTATTTGCTAACCAGTGTTTCCAAAATGCAGTTTTTTAGTCCTGCTCTGGCTTCATTCTTCCTTCATTGACAAACTTGTTTTATTACTTGCAGCAAGGAAATATGCCAAATGGCCTATTGCCACCAGCAATACCGCCTTTCCGTGAGTTGGATCCAGCATTCTCGCTGCTGCTTACTAACCCTCCATTGGCTACAATGGTTCATGGTACACCACAATCGTCCGTGAACAATGCAACTGTTCCTTCACAGCCACAAGAGGTATGAACACTTCACTGAATCATGGACTAGACGACAACTCTTTTGAGAGTAGCCATGCATTACAAATTCTATATGTACGAATTCATTCTTTCTGGTAAAAGGGTAAAATAGATTTGTTTGCTGGGGAACCTGTGTTAGTTGTATACAGTTTTGCTTGCTGCGCTCTAAAATGTGTCTTGAAGTTGCAGCCTGCAACCAGGATAACTCTTGCTTACTGCTCTTAGTGCAGCTATGCTGTATGTTAATTGTTAACTATGCCCAGAGTGTTAGCACTTAGCAGTCAATTTTTGGTCATGTTTGGTCAAATCCTGTTGTAGTTACATCTGCCTCATGCTTTATTTTGTTCAGTTCTGTGTCCTGTGGCTAGCAACAGTTCCATTTGTGCCTAATTCTGCGTGGGCATTTTTAATCTAGAGAGCTAAATCATAGATGTATTACTCATTAGGATTTTATTATGCTGTTATTTGTGTTACTAAAAAAGCTACAATCTGCTGTTCTCTTGCTACGTTAGATGTTGTGTTTTCTTAGTTATTACTGCATCACTATTCTAATATGGTTTGTTCTTGTAGAATGTTAATCAAGGTGGTTTATCCAACCCACAGTTGACCCACTCTCAGGGAAGCACCGGCATTGCTCCAGGTCCTCCTTTGCCTCACCATCTTGCTGCGCTTCATCCTTATGCTCAAGGAGGTCTTCCCCTTGGATATGCAAGCATGATCGGATACCCATCTTTACCGCAAAGCTATGCGTATCTCCCGCCTGCTGCCTATCAGCAACCATACATGAACAGCGGTCTATTCCACCAAGGCGCAGCTGCAGCTCCCAACTCGGGCGTAAAATACCCAATGCCACAATACAAGAGCAGTGTTCCTCTTGGGAGCCTTCCACAGCCAGCCTCGATGCTCTCCAACTACGTTGGAGGTTTCGGGACTGCAAATGGCATGCCTCAAAACTTTGCCCTGAACCAAAGCAATCCGTCGGCAACCACAGCTCCTGGGTTTGATGGAGCAATGCCCTCCCAATACAAGGATGGAAACCCCTACATGTCTCTACAGCAGGTAAGAGATTCACACAAGAGTGGGGAACTAGATTTATATATTAGGAAATTTGTACGGATTGCTAACTTGCATGTTTGTCTCTGCAGGGCGAGAACCCTGCAATGTGGATGCATGGAGCTGGTTCGCGAGGAATGCCGCCTCTTGCTGCCAACCCCTTGTATGGCTATCAAGGGCAGCAAGGCTACCAGGGGCAGCAGGGCCATCAGGGCGGCCTTAGGCAGGGGCAGATGCCGTCGCAGTACGGCGCAGCGCTCGGGCAGTCGCAGCCAGGCCTAGGACCTGAACACCGAAACCCCAGCGACGGAAACTTGAGTGCTGCCGCCGCCGCCCAGGCTAACCAAATGTGGCCGAATGGCTACTGATTCAGCACCCCCCCTTGTCAGCTGTCCTGAATAGAGATATAGAGTTGGTAGCTACTGTGAAATTTTGGAAAGAGGCCCGTGAGATGTGTTCCAACATGTTCAACCTGTAGTGTTTCCTAGGGACCTCGGCTGTAGCTCAACTTGTTTATTTTCAGATCAGATAGAAAAGAACGGTTTATTGTCTGTCTGTCTGTTTGTTCTTTTTTTCTTTCTGTCGTTTATTACATATATTGTGTAACAATAAACCAGAAAATATCTATCTAACAAAGCAGCACCATTAACTTTTGAGGCCGTGGACCGGGCTAGGTCCTGGACGTTGACGCGGCGGGAGGGGACCGGCGCATGCACGACTTGAAGATCTGCAGCCCCAACCTCGTAGCCCGGCGGGCCGTGGAAGAGCACACGGCTCCATGCCGGAAAACTCCAACATCTCCGGGTGCTCCACCGGGTACTGCTGGAGCTCCAGCTTGACGTCCTCCCACGAGACCTTGGGCCAGCCTTGTCTCCCGCGGCGCCGATGGCTTGGTCACCTCTCCTTGGCGTGCACGCGGTCGTCCATGATGACGGACATGGAGTTGAGCACCTCCACGTCGATGGTGGTACCCGCCTCGAGGTCGACGACGTCCATCTTGCGGATGCACTGGAATGCTCCCTCGCAGCAGAGCGCGGCGAGGTAGGCGCCGACGAAGCCGTGCCCGTGCGTGTCCTTGCCAATGCGCTCGAGGTCGACGTCGTCCGAGAAGCGCATGTCCTTGGAGTGGATGCGGAGGATTTAGAGGCGGCCGACATCGTCGGGCACGCAGATGTAGATCTTGATTTAGGGTTGCGTGGAGCAAAGCCTCCACATATCTCGTATATATATAAGACCAACAATACAGAGTTAGATTACAATACGGCAGGTATAAACCGTTTCCAACACATCCCCTCAATCTGAACTACTACTACATACAAGGTTTAGATTGGACCGGAAACGTTCTAACATCTGTCGTGTGGCCGATTTAGTAAATACATCAGCCAGTTGGTCATTAGACGAGATAAACCTTACATCTAACACACCAGAAGCAACGCGCTCACGCACAAAGTGAAAATCTATCTCTATATGCTTGGTTCTTGCATGAAAGACTGGATTTGCTGTTAGGTACGTAGCCCCAAGATTATCACACCACAGAATGGCGGTACGCTGCTTGAAGACCCCAAGCTCCTTGAGTAAGGTCTCCACCCAGATTGCTTCAACTGCTCCATTAGCTAAAGCTTTATACTCTGCCTCCGTACTCGATCTAGAGATTTTGGAACTCCATGAGACAAGATTTGATCCAACAAACACAGCAAAACCACTAGTAGAACGGCGGTCATCAATGCATCCAGCCCAATCAGCATCTGTGAAAATACTGACACCAGTGGAAGGAGATTTACGAATCCTCAATCCCGTACTCAAAGTCCCTTTGACATAACGCAATATACGCTTGACAGCTTCCCAATGCTCATTAGTCGGCTGTGATAAATACTGGCAAACCTTGTTGACTGCAAAGGACATGTCATGACGAGTGAGCGTTAAATACTGCAGTCCTCCAACAATGCTGCGATATCGAGTGGCATCCTCAACACCCAAAGGAGTGCCAACCTCACGAGCCAGATGCTCAGTGGCAGATAATGGTGTAGAGGTAGGCATGCAATTCTCCATACTCACACGATGAAGAAGATCAAGTGCATACTTGCGTTGAGTCAGCGTCATGCCCCCTGAATTGTAGGATACTTCAAGCCCCAAAAAATACTGGAGAGGACCAAGATCCTTGATGGGAAAACTGTCGGAGAGAGATCTCACCAGACGCTCAACTGCAGCCGGAGTGGAGCCAACAATAACAATATCATCAACATACACAAGCATGTATATCTGGACGCCATGCGCATCAAAGATGAAGAGAGATGCATCCGCCTTGGATGGAACAAAACCAAGCTGAAGAAGTCGAGCACTGAGACGAGCATACCAAGCACGTGGCGACTGTTTGAGACCATAAAGAGCCCGTTGCAACTTGCACACGTGCGAAGGAAACCGAGTATCTTCAAAACCTGGTGGTTGCTGCATATACACAGTCTCGGAAAGAAAGCCATGAAGAAATGCATTACTGACATTAACTTGCCTCAAACTCCATCCTCGTGAAACAGCAAGCGAAAGAACTAGATGAATAGTAGTCGGTTTGACAATGGGACTGAAGGTATCACCATAGTCAAGACCTTACTGTTGAGTAAAACCACGAGCAACGAGGCGAGCCTTGTGCTTGTCAACATACCCATCAACGTGTTGCTTCGTCTTGAACACCCATTTACTGCCAACAATGTTAACACCAAGTGGTCGAGGAACCAAAACCCATGTGCCATTTTGACGAAGCGCTGCAAACTCAGCAGCCATAGCATCACGCCACGCCGGCTCACGGAGGGCATCACGATGTGACACCGGTGTCGCAAAGAAAGCACGACGAAGAGGATTATACCGCACCGTCCCATCAGTAAATTCCTTCTCACGACGAGTAGCATCACGGGTACGAGTCACCATTGGGTGAGGGGGCTCGACGGCCGGAGACATAGGCGAGGATGGCGACGGTGCCGAACTTGGCGACGAGGCTGGATTTGGCGACGATGGCACAGGAGCCGGCGAAGATGGCTCATGGGCCTGCTCATGGGCCGACGAGGCGCACGGGGAGCCAGGTGACACTCCAGGCGCTGGCGAGGCCGAGGCGCGGGCGGGCGAGAGCAAGTCCCGGGCGAGCGAGGCCGACTCATGGGCGGGCGAGGCCTAGTTGCTGGCGGGCGAGGCCGACTTGCGGGCAGAGCCAGCCGCACGTGCGAGCGGGACCCCTGCCTGGGAAGCCTGGCCGCCATGCACGTCGTTCTGCATGGCCACGGGTACGTCGAGCATGCCGGTCGCGGAGCCTGCACAGAAAAAACGTTGGCTAGGCCAGATGGACTAGTAGTCAAGTAGGTTAAGTCATAATTACGCACATGAGCACTTGTAGCCGGTTCTGTGGATGGAAAAGAAATAGCCTCGTCAAGTGTAGACACATCAACAGTGACACCGGGAGTAGCAAACGGAAAGACAGATTCGTCAAAGATAACGTCACACGAGATGTATATACGACCCGTAGATCGATCAAGAAACTTGTACCCCTTATGCATAGGACTATATCCCAGAAAAACACACATCTTAGACCGAAACTCGAGTTTGTGGGAGTTATACTTCCGCAAACTAGGCCAACAAGCACACCCGAAGGTACGAAGAAAAGTATAGTTGGGTGGAATTTTCAGAAGACGATGAATAGGAGTATCTTGACCAAGCATGGGGTGGGCATGCGGTTAGTGAGGTAACACGCAGTCAGAAAAGCTTCATCCCAATAACGTAAAGGGAGAGACGAGTGAGCCAACAAGGCAAGACCAGTTTCAACCAAGTGTCGGTGTTTGCGCTCGGCAATGCCGTTCTGTTGGGAGGTGTGAGGGCAAGAGACTCGGTGAGAGATGCCCGTACGAAAAAAAATAACGGTGCAACTTATGGTATTCACCCCCCCCCCCAGTCAGATTGGACAGCTTTAAGCTTAGCATCCAAAAGGCGCTCCGCTTGAAAAGCATAGAACACCTGTTCAACATCAGACTTATGTTTTAGTAGAGAGATCCAGCAAAAACGGGAGTAGTCGTCAATAAAACTCACATAATACTTGTACCCCCCAGAGGAAGCACGAGCAGGGCCCCAAACATCAGTATGAACTAATTCAAGAGGCATAGTAGACACACGAGCAGAAGCAGTATAAGATAATTGACGACTTTTACCACATTGACAAGCATCACGAACTAAAGCAGAAGTATCTAAGGTTGAACACTCGAGATCATTATTCCTAACAATGGAACTGATGACATTTTTGGATGGATGACTGAGACGCTGATGCCACTGAGATGAGAAGACACGGACGCTGGACGACGCTTGACGCTCGGACAGATGCGAGGCTCGTCCGAGTGGAAGAGGGTAGAGCCCTCCTTTGCTTCTACCTCGAAGAAGAATTCTCCTGGTGGCTTTGTCCTTAACAAGGAAAAAATATTTATGAAATTCAATGAAGATATGATTATCCGACACAAGACGATAGACTGATAGAAGATGTTGGCTAATATTTGGAACATGTAAAATATTGTTCAGGCGTAGAGAAGAACCGGCTAAGGTCGAGTGCCCAATATGCGAAATAGACAAATCTGAGCCGTTGGCCACCTGAACCTGATCATGGCCGCCGTAGCGTTCGCGGAACTGAAGACGCTCCAGGTCACTATTCAGGTGATCCGTGGTGCCGGAGTCCAGAACCCAGTGCGTGGAGTTGTTGAAGGAGGTCGATGCATTATATGCCGAGCGGCCATTGCCGCTGGAGTAGTCTCAATCGAAGCGCTTCTTACAGGTGTCGGCTTCGTGACCCCAATTCTTGCAAATCTGACACCTTGGGCGCCAGCGACGATTACCGTTGCGACCGTTGCCTCCTTCTCCACCGCCGTTGTTACGACGGTTGTCTTGACCGCCGTGCTGGTAGCCCTGCCCCTGTTGCTGCGGGTAGCCTCCAGCGGGGCGGACGTCGGTGGCACGACCAGTGTCGGGTGCTCGAGGACGGTTGATGGGGGCGGGAGCACCGGACCGTGCCACGGCGTTGGCGGACGAGGTCCACTCCTCATCGTCGGCCTGCTGCGACAGCTGCAGCGCCTCATAGTTGAGAACCATGGAGTAGAAGTCAGTCAGCGCGACCAGAGTGACCACGACGCTGAGCGAAGCCGCGATCGGGTTGAAGGCCTTGCCCAATCCGGTAAGCATGTAGTCGATGATCTCGTCATCAGCGAGGAGGGATCCAGCGGAGGCCATGGCGTCGGCAAGAGCCTTCACCTTGTGCATGTACTCGTTGGCAGTCATGTCGTTCTTCTTCAGCGACTGAATCTGTCGCCGGATGTGCTGAACCCCGGCACGGTTTTGCGCGCCGAACATGGCGTGGATGGAGGTCCACGCAGCAGCAGTGGACTTGCAGCTGATCAGTTGAGACGCAATGTCCTCTGTCATGGAGGAGAGGAGCATCCCGAGGACCTTCTGGTCCTGCGTCCACCACGTTGCATATGCAGGGTTTGCCACAGTGGTGGCGGTATCACCTGCCCCCTGGGAGATGGTTGTAGGCGGAGCAGCGACGGAGCCGTCGAGGTAGCCATGGAGAGAGGCACCAGAGAGATGCGTCACGGTGAGGGTGCGCCATAGCGGGAAGTTGCCGCGATCCAGACGTACGCCAAGGGAAGGCGCGATGGACGGGACTGGCGCCGCTGCGGCCGGAGGCGTCACAACCGGACCGATAATGGCCAGTTGCATCGTGGCGGAAGAGGATCCAGAAGCCATCGAGACCGAGCAGTGACGCGGGACTGAGCGGCGACGCGCGATCGGCCGAACGTGCGACGATGCGTACGAGCGAGAGGCGACGCCCGATCGATTTTAGCGAGCGGCGGCACGAACGAGCGAGCGGCAGCTTCGACGGCACGAACGAGTGAACGGCGGCTTCGACGCGAGCGACGGCGTGATTGGAAAAAGAGGCTCTGTTACCAAGTTTGATTTAGGATTGCGTGGGGCAAAGCCTCCACATATCTTGTATATATATAAGACCAACAATACAGAGTTAGATTACAATACGGCAGGTATAAACCGTTTTCAACAGATCTCCTTGTTGAAGCGGCCGGAGAGCCGGAGCGCCGGGTCCAGGCTGTTGCGGCGGTTGGTGGCGCCGATGGCCATGACCTGCGCGCGCGGGCGGAGCCCGTCCATGAGCGCGAGCAGCTGGGACTGGGACACGACGCGACGCTCCACCTCGCCATGCGTCTTTTCGCGGTTGGGCGCGATGGCGCCTTGGCCGCCTCGGTGTACACCTTGGGCAGGTTGTCCTCGCTCTAGCCGGCCATCTTGGACACGAACACGATCTCCGGCCCGATGACGACAATGAAGTTGGTGCCCGACTAGGAGGCGATGCCGCACGTGAGCAGCGCCTTGCCGGTGCCGGCCGGGCCGAAGAGCAGGATCCCCTTGGGGGGCTTGACGCCGACCGTCCTGAACAGCTTGGGGTGGCGCAGCGGCGGCTCGACCAGCTCGCGGATCTACGCGAGCTGCTTCCGGACGCCGCCGCAGACGTCGTCGTAGGCTGGGCCGTCGAGCCTCTCCCCGACCTCAGGCTGCAGGTGGAGGTGGGATTAAATGGGACTAACCATCCCATCCCACTTAATCTCCTTTAATGGGCTCCCATTGAACAAGGAAAAAAAAGTGGGCTAGCCCTCTAAGGCTGGTCATAGTGAGGAATACCGTAGACTAGTGTTATGCATATGACACTAGGCTAAGTTACTACCTTCATAATGCAAAGTAACATAATAGTAGTATTTTAGATAGCTTCATTTATTATCTTGTAGACTTATTTTGCCTTGGAAAGCGTTATGTTATAGTAACATATTATGTTACCACCTCTTATTAATTATTTACCATATAAGTAATTTTTTTTTGAAATGCGCTATGTTACTAGCTAAGTTACTACCACTATGATTAGCCTAATCCCATCGGAAACCCACCTCCCCCAACTAACCTCTTCCCCGATACATCGTGGCTCTTGGGAACTGAACCCGTCTCCCCCAACTAAGCAGAGGTAGATTCAGGTTCGAGGGCTCCGACCTCCGACGACGTGCTCAACCTCTGTTACAGCGATAGCTCCTTCGCATCGCACGCCGCCCTCGGCTTCGGCGGCCGCTTCTCCAATGGCTCGCCGAACACCTCTCCCCGCGCCCCCGCCTGCTGCGCCGTCGCTCCCCGCGCACGCCAGACGCCGCTGCTGCTTCTCCTACTGAATCGACCATCTCCATCGCCGGGGAGTTCCTCAAGATATTGCGCGTCGTCTGGGACGTCGAGACGGAGGCGGCGTCATCCTCGACTCTGGCGCCAGCTTCACGGTGCTGGCCAAACCAGCCTACCACTCCGTGGTGGCCGCGATGGGCAAGGAGCTCGCCGGGACAGAGTTTTGACCACGACGTTCGTTTTTCCTCATGGCGTGTGCCTACGTATCAGTGGATTGTTGGAGCGCAAAATTATCTATCGATCTGCTGTGGAGATTTCTTTTTTCTTTTTTTGACATCAGTACAGACACAAGCGCTCGTATACACGCGCATACACTCACCCCTATAAACGCACACACGCACACCCTACCCCTATGAGCACCTCCAAAAGACTGAGCCGGCATATCATCTTGAGATTTACGAAGTCACCGTAGGCGCCTCGTCGTCGACGGGAACGTCTCCTCCCACTGAAAGTGCATCGCCGGAAATCCTGAAATAAATCCAGGAATAATGCGAGCACCAGGATTTAAACCCTGGTGGGTTGAGGATACCACTGTCCACCTAACCAACTCAACCATAGGTTGATTCGCTGCTGTGGAGATTTCTTTCATCGAAGGGTGATGGCTGTCATGGTTTGTGAGTTTGTCCCTGTACAACACATTTTAGGTGGGATCCCACTTATGCCCGCTTAAACCACCAAATCTCTAGAGGGCTCTCTCCTAATGCCCATGAAACAACGGTGGGACTGGGTGGGATTGTGGTGGGATGCCCATCTGTATATTGTATCTGTATATTGTGTAACCTTATAAATATATGTGATAGGTCATCCCTAGAGGATTGAGCCAGTTCTCACAAATCCTACGTTTAACATGGTATCAGCCTAAACCTAGGACCTATGACAACTCCACCTCAGCCGCCTCAGCCGCCGTGCCCCAAACCCTAGGGCCGCCGCCGCCGCAGCTACCATGACCGCTTCCGCCTCCGGTTCCGCCAGCTCCGGACCCATCCCCGCGACGCTGGCCGCCCTTCTCAACCTTCCCGCCCACGCTGGTGCGACGCCGCGGCCCCAAGTCTTTGGCACCATCGCCGTTGGTTCGTTGTTCTCGGCTCCGATCCCGCCATCTCCCGCGCCGTCGACGATGGCGTTCTCCACCGCCGCGATGCTGGCGCCACCTGCGGCCACTGCTGGCTCCTCTCCGACACTCGCCATCATGTCGGCGGCCTCGGGGGCCTCCCATGATCAGCCCGCGGGGGTGGCACCCGAAGCCCCTGCGGCTCCCGTTGTTGCTACCACTGACGCCGCCATGATCTCCGGCCCGTTCCACTTCGACAACCTCATCACGACTCGCCTCACGCCGGACAACTATTTGTTTTGGCGCGCCAAGGTTCTATCGCTGCTCCGCAGCCGCTCCCTCCTTGGCTTCATTGATGGCTCCCTGCCGTGTCCGCCGCAGGTTATTCCCACCGTTCATGGCCCGGCCATCAACCCGGCGCACCGTGTGTGGGTGCATCAAGACCAAGCGATCCTCTTCGCCATCCAGGGTTCCCTCCGCGACGGGGTTGCTGGTCTTTGCCTCTTTGCTGCCTCTTCCTTGGATGCGTGGAAGACTTTGGAGCATGCGTTTGCACAGACCTCCACTGCCCACTCCATGGCTCTTCGCAGCAAGCTTGATGATATCAAGAAACTGGACTCATCTGCCACAACGTACTTCAACAAAATCAAGGTCTTGGCGGATACATTGACCTCTATCGGTCGACCGCTAAGTGATGAGGAGTTCGCCGGCTACGTTATTAAGGGTCTCGATGCCGACTACGACAACCTTGCCGAGGCCGTCCACAACGCCAAGCCGCCGCTTCCTCCGCATGAGCTCTTCTCTCGTTTGCTCTTCACCGAGCAACGCATCGAAGCTCGCCGCTCCATTACCACCATCGCCGACCAGCCAACGGCCTTTTGGGCGTTGCGTGGCCAGCACCCCCCTGTGCCTTCGTCACCTGCCCGGGTTGCCAATCCCCTTGCGCCATCCTCGGGTGGCGGCCCCGTGCGGTGCTAGCTCTGCGGGCGTGAGAGGCATCTCGCCTCCAAGTGCCACAAGAGTTTTCAGCGGAGCTTCCTGGGTATCGGCAATGATGGAAAAGGTAATGAGCGTCAATTTGCTATGGCGGATCTTGGCCCTCCTGCTGCTCATGTTGCCGCCAAGGGTAAGGATACACGCGCTGAACACGGCTTTACACCATCATACCCAATTGATCTTGCATGGTATATGGACACTGGTGCCACGAATCATATGACGAACGAGCTCGCCAAGTTATCCACCCACCAGCCATACTACGGTCACGACAAGGTTCACACCGCCAACGGTGTAGGTATGCCCATCTCTCACGTTGGTCAAGCATCTCTCTTAACTAGTCATCCATCTAGGCAGCTTCATCTTCATAATATTTTATGGGTCCCCTTGGTGACTCTTAATCTGTTATCTGTTCCCAAGCTCACTCTTGATAACATGTCTTATGTGAATTTCATCCATTTGATCTTTTTGTTAAGGACCGAGCCACTGGGGAAATTCTGCTTAGTGTTCGCCTCAGCCATGGCCTATACTGCTTGGAGGATCCATCCACCATGTGCGTCTTCAGTGGTGTTCGTGTGTCGCCATCCCAATGGCACTCTCGCCTTGGTCACCCTGCCACTCCCATAGTTCGCCATATACTTCACCGCCATGAGCTGCCTATCGAGTCTAGCAATAAGGAGATATCCGTGTGTGATGCCTGTCAACAAGGCAAGAGTCATCAGTTACCATTTGTTTCTTCTACTCGTCAAGTAATGAGTCCTGTTGAACTTGTGTTTTCTGATGTATGGGGTCCTGCCCAAACGTCTGTGAGTGGTCACAACTATTATCTTAGCTTTATTGATGCCTATAGTCGCTTTACCTGGCTTTGTCTTCTTAAGCGCAAAGCTGATGTGTTTGATGTCTTCATTCAGTTTCAAGTGCATGTAGAACGTCTTCTCAAGCATAAAATTATCCATGTTCAGTCCGATTGGGGGGGGGGGGGCGAATATCGCAACCTCAACACTTTCTTTAATAAGCTTGGGATCTCCCATCGTTTATCATGTCCTCATACACATCACCAGAATGGCGCTGTTGAGCGCAAGCATCGACATGTCGTTGAGACCGGACTCACACTCCTGGCTCACGCTTCTGTACCCTTTCGTTTTTGGAGCGACGCTTTTGCTACAACATGTTTTCTTATTAACCGACTACCTACGCGTGTCCTTAATATGAAAACTCCTATTGAGCTCCTTCTCCATGAAACTCCTGACTATACCTTCTTTAAGGTGTTCGGGTGCGCCTCCTGGCCTCATCTTCGTCCATATAATCATAGAAAGCTTGAATTTCGGTCTAAGAAATGTGTGTTTCTGGGTTATAGTTCTCTTCACAAAGGCTACAAGTGCCAATCGTGTCTACATATCCCGTGATGTTGTCTTTGATGAGAACGTTTTTCCTTTTTCCGCCATGCCGCAGCAACCCGCCACACCTCCATCTATGCATCCATCTCCTATTATGCTTGGCCAATTTGAAGATGTTGCATATTCGCCTGTGTTGTTACCTAATCATGGTGCAGGTATTGGACGTGGTGCTCGCCTGGAACTACTTCCGGATGCAACTCCTGTGACGCATGTTGATCGGTCGGTGCACGTGCCTGCACAAACTCCTGTCGTCGACCCCGTCTCTGGAGCCACGCCCGCTCATGCCACTGGACCGGTGCTGGCCTCCGTACCTGGGTCGGTGTCGGCCGAGTTGCCGCCCACATCAGCCGAGGCGCGGCCCTCGTCTCCGACGGTCTCACCTGGGCGGCTCGAGCGGTCCTTGCCACCGTCTCCACGCCCGGCCTCGCCTCCGTCATTGCCAGCCGTCGCCCGGCCGTATGTCCCTGCCGCCCCTCTCACCTGGGTCGGCTGGGCCTACCATCGCCTCGCCTGGGTCTTTGTCTGGGCCCCCGTCGCCCGACCTACCATCGTCATCTCCAGTATTGGCGTCGCCGGCTCCTGTTCCCGTTGCCCCGCAACGTCCGCATACTCGCAGCAGCAGCGGTATTGTTCAACCCAAGCAGTGTCATGATGGTACTATCACATATTTAGCTGCCTGTCTTGCTCGTTCTGTTGCAGATCCCAATGATGAACCACGTAACTATGAGGCCGCTATGAGTATTCCTCACTGGCGGGCTGCTATGGAGCAAGAGTACCATGCTCTTATGCATAATGAGACATGGACACTGGTTCCTCCTCCGCCTCGTGTCAACATCATTGATTCGAAGTGGGTTTTTAAAGTCAAGAGACACGCGGACGGATCTATTGAGCGCTACAAGGCGCGTCTTGTGGCTAGAGGGTTTAAACAGCATCAGGGTCTGGACTATGAGGATACATTCAACCCAGTTGTTAAGCCTACTACTATTCGGCTTCTCCTGTCTCTTGCAGTATCTCGTGGTTGGTCTCTTCGACAGCTTGATGTTCAGAATACTTTTCTCCATGGACTGCTTGAAGAGGAGGTTTACATGCGGCAGCCACCAGGGTTTGTTGATCACGCTCAGCCTCATCATCTCTGTCGTCTGACGAAGGCTCTATATGGACTGAAACAGGCGCCTCGTGCCTGGCATGCTCGCCTTGCTTCGGCTCTTCGTACTCATGGCTTCGTTCCGTCGACAGCTGACAGCTCGCTGTTCTTATTTCAGCGCCCCAGTGTGACTGTGTATTTGCTGGTGTACGTTGATGACATTATTCTGGTCAGCTCCTCTGCAACGGCTGTTGATGCTCTTGTGACTGCACTTGGCCGAGATTTTGCGGTAAAAGATTTGGGATAGCTCCACTTCTTCCTGGGCACTGAAGTTGCACATCAGTCTCGTGGCGGCTTAGCTCTCACCCAGAAGAAGTACTCCCTTGACCTCTTGCGCCGTGCTGGTATGCTCAAGTGTAAGCCATCCCCCACGCCCATGTCCTCTACTGATAAGCTCTCGGCTACTGCTGGTACTATTTTGTCTTCTACGGATGCTACGAAGTATCGGAGTATTGTTGGTGGCTTGCATTATCTGACTATCACACGCCCTGATCTTTCCTTTGTGGTTAACAGGGTGTGTCAGTATCTTCATGCCCCTACTGATGTGCACTGGTCTGCTGTGAAGCGCATTCTTCGTTATGTGCGTCTCACTGTCTCCTATGGTCTTCATCTGCGACCTAGTTCCTCTGCTGTTCTATCTGTATTCTCAGATGCTGATTGGGCTGGGTGTCCGAATGACAGGCGATCCACGGGGGGATATGCTGTATTTTTGGGTCCTAATTTGATCGCCTGGAGTGCACGCAAGCAAGCCACTGTTTCTCGCAGCAGCACGGAAGCCGAGTACAAAGCTGTTGCCAATGCGACTGCTGAGCTTATCTGGATTGAGTCTTTGCTTCGAGAGCTGGGAATCTCCCAGTCACATCCTCCGGTTCTTTGGCGTGACAACATCAGTGCTACATTCCTTTCGACAAACCCGGTGTTCCATGCACAAACCAAATATATTGAGATTGACTATCATTTTGTGAGGGAGCGTGTTGCACAGAAGCTACTACAAATCAAGTTTATCTCCTCGAAGGATCAACTTGCAGACATCTTCACCAAGCCTCTACCTTCTCCCATGTTCGAGGTCTGTAGGTGCAATCTCAACCTTTTAGATTCATCAGGAGTAAGTTGAGATTGAGGGAGGGTGTTAGACTTTGTAACGTAGCCCAACTATGTAATCTGTATATTGTGTAACCTTATAAATATATGTGATAGGCCACCCCTAGAGGGTTGAGCCAGTTTCCACAAATCCTACGTTTAACAAGCCTTACCCCGACCTCCTGCTTGACCGGGTCCTGCTTGACCGGGTTGGCGTCGTGGCACACCGGCCGCCATGATGACGGACACGTCAGGGTCCGTGTCGCCGGCCTTGAACTCCACGACGACGGCGTGCATGTTGCCGTGCACCACGAAGTGGTCGCCCCTGCGGACTAGCCTGCGCGCGTCATTGAAATACGCTGAATTTTGTTAAATCTTTTAATGAGCACATTGTGTCGGATAGCTTTAGTTTTTCCAACAATACATCTAATTATGTGCAAGAGTTTTTTTTTGAGAAACAAGAGCAGAAGAGCTCAAGTAAAAAGATTACAATCCGGAATCAATAGAAACCTCAATCTATCAGGAACTCCCGCTATGATATGCAGGTCACCTTTTTGCTTGCTTCAGCTGCAATCTCATGTGCCAAAACGTTGCATTCTCTCCCAGTATAGGAAAAGCTGTGATCAGAAAACAACGCAAGAGCTTGTCGGATATCTTGAATCACTCCATAGCACGCGGATAGGCTGGGGCCCTCAAGGCTGAGCTACTTAATCACATTCTTGCAGTCCATTTCTAACTCCACCGGGCCTCTGAACACAGCGGCCAGAGCATGCAGGCCAAACAGAGCCGCACGGGCTTCCGCTTCCTCGACGTTGCTTGACCTAGGCATTTGATTGCCTACCGACAGGAGGACCTTTCCTCTATAATCCCTGGCAACACCTCCCGCCCAGCAATTCCCACTATCTGCCGAGAAGGCAGCGTCAGTATTAAGCTTGACTATTCCTTGCGGAGGCGGGCGCCACTTCCTGATGCAGTTGGCCGGCTTATTGACTGTAGTACTGGCCAGCATCTTAGTTTCTTTTCCATTAACAGAGGGAGGCCTCATAGAAACATTTTTCAGCTCCTCATCATACTTCAGTAGGAAGGCAACAGAGTGGCTAATAGATTCTTTACCGTTCCCATGTACATTATCCTCCCGTAAGTGCCAGCATCTCCAGAGTAGCATCGAGATTTTCGCTCGTATATCCTCCGTTTCCGTACTAAGAAGTAACTGTAGCCAATCAGGCCCAGTGCGTCGGAATGAGCATTCCGGAGGGAGATCCCATTCATCACACATTGCACCTCTCAGGGCTCTGCTCTTAGTACATTCAATGACCGCGTGAAATTCATCCTCTTCACTATTCCCACAGATAGTACAGGTGGAATCCACCTCAATGGTCCTTCTGAACTTGTTCTTCTTTGTAGCTAAAGAGTTTGTTGCAACTCTCCAGCCATGAATTCTGACTTTAGGTGGAACAGCAGCCTTCCAAATGATATCCCAGATACTTCGGTTTTGTGTCCCACCTACAGAACTCGACGCCATGTGCAGAGTTTGGCCTTGGATGGAGGACGCAAGTTTGTATGCGCTCTTGACCGAAAAAACCCCATTCTTTTCATAATGCCACATAATGCAATCCACCGCATCCGACCTACGGATATTGATTTTGCAAATTTCTTCCGTGTCAAAACCATGGAAAATTTGTTTTATTAGATCAGTATTCCATTCTTTACTGTCCGGAATCATAAGCTGGTTGACCCACCTCAGCCTCGATCTCCTAATGAAACTCGCTGATTTGAGGCCCTCAGCCCTTGGGAGTTGGGATCCATGGATCCCTTTGTATCTGAATACTTTTACCATTCCCTACTTGCCATATGATCCCTTTCTTAAGTAGCTCAACGCCAGTCTCAATACCCCTCCAGACCGGGGAAGCATCAGAAGCAAACACTGTATCCAACAAGTTGCCGTGGGGATAATATTTGGATTTGATTACTCTCGCACACAGGCTATCTGGCTTATGAAGAAGTCTCCAACCTTGCTCGGCAAGTAACGCAATGTTGAAGAGGTGCATATCTCTAAAGCTAATACCACCAGCACACTTCGGTTTAGTCAACTTTTCATATTTATCACAAAAACCTTTGGACAGCAGAAAGACTCCCATAGTATAGCAGGGAAGAGCCTGGACAACCGATTTGACATGCACTTCTTTCGCGGCATAAGACATGAATTTTCCGGACCAGTCGTTGCATCGTTTGCTAAATCTCTCCATAATTATGTGCAAGAGTTGATGCAAAATAATTTAGTACATGCTTCAATGCCTTATAATCTTAGCAGCATGCATCATGTGTACTCGAGCCCTCATGCATCGGCAACCCTACGAATCCTGAACAACTTGTAATAGCATGCAACAAAAATTTCGTTGTTTTATTCACCGGCAGCTAATTCACAATAGGCGAGTCCATCTTTACACATGCCCATGGATGGACGAATTGGACATTGCCACTACTAGCTATTCGACCAATTACTAGTATGCTACACCGCACGTTAGTAATTATTTGGCATCATACACAACTGTGGATATTCATAATTCGGTTTCGCACCTACCCACTGATAATAGAAGAATACATGAAAATTCTACTGGACACATAATGTAAATCCTACTCAATTGCAAAATTTTGGCAATAACTATGTCCCATTTCCAAAAGAGACTAAAAGCATCGGGGGAAATCCTATCCAGACTGGGTTATTGAGAAAAAGCTTGCATTCTCTTAGAATTTGTGCAACATTATTCATCAGGAACTAATAGAAGGCGACCAACCGCATGATTTTGGTGTTGTATAAAAGTTAGAGTTCTGCAAATGATACCACCATCCATTATTGTAGCCTCTGGTACACCACCTAAACAAGTGCAAAGTTTCAACAACTCATTGCCAAAAGAGTCCCAGGTCATTGGTGCCAATTAGATGAAGAATTAGTGGATTGAAATTGAGAAGAAAAAGTGCTCAAATGCCATAGCCCCCCCTCATAAAATGCAAAATTTGTTCATCCCAACTTATGTGTATTACAAGTGCTCAAATGTGATAGTGTTAAGCTTGAAATGCGGGAATTCCGATGTGGGACCATTGACGACGAGCCTACCTAAAGGGCCATGCTTCCCTAGAGCTCCTCCCCCACCCACCGCGGCCATCGGAGGCGAGGAGGAGCTGCGAGATCGCCGACATAAGAGCGAGGAAGGAGGATGCGCCTGTTTTATCTCTTGCGTTCTCTCAAGAGTTTGAGAGAGTTTGTTTCTTTGATCTTGCTGGAGTTTCAATGTTCACACAAATTTTTCCTTTTTTGAGGAAAAAATAGCCTTTTCCTTCATGACATAACTAACCGACTTCTGGCCTGGCTTTTCCAGGTGGAAAAAATAATCTTCGCTCCCAGAATCCCCCAAATTCCCATTTCCCTCTAAAAATCTTCCCAAAACTCAACCGTCTCACCGAACTCGTCCACCGGCGGGAAGCCATTGCGCCATGGAAGAGGGCGACGACTCCGCTTGGCACGAGCACGAGGAGGCCGACGTCTCCGTCAACTTCGACCTGGAGTCCGCCGAGCTTGCCGCTCGCTGCGAGCGCAAGCATTGTGACGTCGACGACGAGGTGCTCGCCACTAGGCGCGGGTGCGAGCGCGAGGCGGGGCGTGACGCCGGGGCTCCAGCGCAGCCACCTCGACACGACCAGGCGGTCATCGGCCCCTCCAACGGCATCACCGAGCGCGATGCCGAGTCCGTCGACGAGGTTGCCGCTCGGCGCGAGCGCGAGGAGCGAGAGGAGCGCTCCAACACCGCTCCCCTCGCCGTCCTTGAGCGCGAGCTCGACGGGGCTCCATCGCAGTTGTCGCCCTTTCTTGCGTCCTTCCTCAACCCGCATGCGGACCGCTTCACCGGCCCCTCCAACCTCGATCACGTCGGTTAGCTCATCATTGCGTCCTTCCTCAACCCCCACCCCGACATTTTCGTCTCGCGCGCGCATGGAGCGCCACCCTGGTGATCTTGCGCTGCGCGACCGCCAGCGCGCCACCGTGCCGATCCCCGATGGTGACGATCTCAACCAGCTCGGGGCATACCACGCGCACGAGGTGTTCGATCCGAATCTTCAACCAGAATTTAGAGTCGTGTGGCGCCATAATTGGAAGGTTGAGTCCAACAGGCTCTCTTACCTATTGAGCCAAGGACGTGCCGCAACTGTAGCCTTTGACCTTGAGTATGCCACATCGAGACCCGTGAACTAGCAGCGAGGGGCTCCTCAAAACGTGACAGATTGGTATGATCGCTTGCAGAATTTGGTCAATTCTGGTGACGTTGTGCAAGTCAGGATTGCAATTTTGTTCAGTGAGGGCAGAACCGGCTACAAATTCTGGAAGTGAACCTGCTATTCGATCAAGGCCAACGAGAGTATAACCCAGGCATAATTGAGTTTTAGTTGAGCCATGGACATGACCTGGAACAAAATCGCTGCAGAGGAATATCTCCTGAAGGGTGGTTCAGAGCTGTGCTAGGCAATTTGAGAGCAGCAACATGGATCATGTATCAAGGAGACTATGACGTTGGGTTTCTACTGCGGATTCTTATCATAGGAGGTTGGCTGCCACCTGAAAGGCATCATTTCTTAGCAGATTTTAGGTTTTGGTTGCCCATATACTATGATATCCGAGTTTTAGCACAGGACTTGCAGGGATTGTAAGCGAACGAGGGCTGAGCTTGGAAACATTAGCTTCCCGAATTGGCGTTGCTCGTCACGTTGGGTGCACGCATTAGGCAAGCTCAGATGCGTTACTAACAATGGACTGCTATATGGAGCTCAGAAGGTTAATGAGGGATCATACGAGGCGACCAAGGCTTGGAGTTTTATGCGGGTTGTACACGGCAGATGAGCTCGTCCAGACTGTGGTGTCCGTTGACTCATCTAATATGATTACAGTTGATGTGTGGAAGAGGAACTTAGTGCTGAATCTAGTCTACCGCGGACATTATTGGGAGGTACCACACCTATGGTGTTCGACCGGAATCCTCAACCGGAATTCAGTGCTGTGTGGGCCGAATTGATAGTTTTATGTCAAACTTTTATACTTGTTTACTTTTATCTTACTACAATATTAAGAAGTATAATTTTAATGTTAGTTGGTATAGTTAATCACATAATTTAATTGGTACAGTTAACCAGTGCTCCTCACTGTGAGTAGTAATGCATATGACCTGTCACTTTGTTTATGCTCAATTTAAATTAAGTGATGTGACATAATTTATCTTTGAATTATTTTTGTGACAGCTGAAAAATAGCATAGTGCGCACCTACATATTTGTATGAATGTGCCTATGTTCATGTATAGTTTATTTTCATTAAATAACATGTGAGAGGTTTCTAAAGAATATTGTCTAACTAATATTTTACTAGTGATTTCTAGTGTGTTATTAGGTGTGCATATTTCTAGAATCTATAAACTGTACCATTTGCAATTTTGCTAATGTTAGATACCGTGATGAATTTAACAAATGCACGGTATTGAAAATAGTCACTGACGAACGTAACATATTGCAATTCAGCTATGCTTTTTACCTACAATTTATTTATTTGATATACTCATCTAGACATTTGGTTCCATTTGGTGTGTATAAAAAGCTCATGCCAGTTTCTAAAATAAAAGCTTTTGTACATATTAAACTTAGAATCTATCGAAGCTCATTCTCACCTATTAGATTCACTATAGCCTATCAGATTTTGTTAATTTGATGTGATGTTGATATGCTACTGTAAAATTATAATTTTATTTTACATGTTTGCAATAATATTTTGAACATAATAGATAGCTAGAAGCGTAAGTGTGCTTCGCTGCGCTACTTAGTCTGTGGCAATTTTGTCTAGTGTGTTTGCATGCTCTCTTTTTCACCAGTTATCTTTTGTTGTGTGCATGAGTAAAACGTTGAATTTTTTCCTCGCTATTTTGTGTGGTTTGTAAAAAGCGTGCTTCATTGTTGTGCAAACATGGCATTCACTGAGTCCAACACATATTTTAAAAAGGTGAGGGCCCTTTGAATTTATTGGAGAATGAAATTTCCAAACCTAGATGATGGTGAGTTGGTCGTGGCAGCACAACAATAATGTAGATAACACAAAAAGATGGCTAATAAGAAGAAAAGGAGGCGTGCAAAGGTTTCCTCGAGCCAAACTGAAAGGATCGAGAAGAGGTGTCTAGAGGGGGGGGGGTGATTACACACTAAGTGCTAAAGTTGCAGTTTTTAATTTCTTTAAGTTGAAGTGGAGTTTTTGCACAACTTTAACAATCACAATATATATCAAGCAAGCATGCAAAGAGTATATGAGCAGCGGAAAGTAAAGCATGCAACTTGCAAGAATGTAAAGAGATGGGATTGGAGTGTGCAAACGCAATTTGGAGACACGGAGATTTTTGAGACATGGTTCCGATAGGTGGTGCTATCTGATACGTCTCCAACGTATCTATAATTTTTGATTGCTCCATGCTATATTATCTACTGTTTTGGACATTATTGGGCTTTATTATCCACTTTTATATTATTTTTGGGACTAACCTATTAACCGGAGGCCCAACCCAGAATTGTTGTTTTTTTGCCTGTTTAGGGTTTCGAAGAAAAGGAATATCAAACGAAGCCCAAACGGAATGAAACCTTCGGGAACGTGATTTTCTCACCGAATACAACTCAGGAGACTTGGACCCTATGTCAAGCCAACTAACATGAGGCCACGAGGTAGGGGGGCGCACCTGCTCCCCCCAGGCGCGCCCTCCACCCTCGTGGGCCCCCTGTTGCTCCACCAACGTACTTCTTCCTCCTATATATATCCACGTACCCCCAAATGATCGGAACAGGAGCCAAAACCCTAATTCCATCGCCGTAACTTTCTGTATCCATGAGCTCCCATCTTGGGGCCTATTCCGGAGCTCCGCCGGAGGGGGCATCGATCACGGAGGGCTTCTACATCAACACCATAGCCTCTCCGATGAAGTGTGAGTAGTTTACTTCAGACCTACGGGTCCATAGTTAGTAGCTAGATGAATTCTTCTCTCTTTTTGGATCTCAATACAATGTTCTCCCCCTCTCTTGTGGAGATCTATTCGATGTAATCTTCTTTTTGCGGTTTGTTTGTTGAGAACAATGAATTGTGGGTTTATGATCAAGTCTATCTATGAATAATATTTGAATCTTCTCTGAATTCTTTTATGTATGATTGGTTATCTTTGCAAGTCTCTTCAAATTATCAGTTTGGTTTGGCCTACTAGATTGATCTTTCTTGCAATGGGAGAAGTGCTTAGCTTTGGGTTCAATCTTGCTATGTCCTTTCCCGGTGACAGTAAGGGCAGCAAGGCACGTATTGTATTGTTGCCATCGAGGATAACAAGATGGGGTTTTCTTCATATTGCATGAGTCTATCCCTCTACATCATGTCATCTTGCTTAAAGCGTTACTCTGTTTTTAACTTAATACTCTAGATGCATGCTGGATAGCGGTCGATGAGTGGAGTAATAGTAGTAGATGCAGGCAGGAGTCGGTCTACTTGTCTCGGACGTGATGCCTATATACATGACCATACCTAGATATTCTCATAACTATGCTCAATTCTGTTAATTTCTCAACAGTAATTTGTTCACCCACCGTAGGATATTTATGCTCTCGAGAGAAGCCACTAGTGAAACCTATGGCCCCCGGGTCTATCTTTATCATATCAATCTCCTACTACTTAGTTATTTACTTTGCTATTTACTTTGCCTTTTATTTTACTTTGCATCTTTTATCATAAAAATACCAAAAGTATTATCTTATCATATCTATCAGATCTCACTCTCGTAAGTGGCCCTATAGGTATTGACAACCCCTATTTGCGTTGGTTGCGAGGATTTATTTGTTTTGTGCAGGTATGAGTGACTCGCGCGTCGCCTCCTACTTGACTGATACCTTGGTTCTCAAAAACTGAGGGAAATACTTACGCTACTTTGCTGCATCATCCCTTCCTCTTCGGGGAAAACCAATGCAGTGCTAAAAGAGGTAGCAAGAAGGATTTCTGGTGCCGTTGCCGGGAAGGTCTATGCAAAAGTCAACATACCAAGTACCCATCACATACCCTTATCTCCCGCATTACATTATTTGCCATTTGCCTCTCGTTTTCCTCTCCCCCACTTCATCCTTGCCGCTTTATTCGCCCTCTCTCTCTCTCTATCCTCCCTCTCTTTCTCCATGTGCCTTCCATTTGCTTGCATCTTTGCTTGCTAATAATCTATTGATATGGATCCACTTAAAGTGTTCTACTTGGATCATCTTCGATCCTTATGCGCTCGTGCTGAAATCCCAACTAGCTTAGTTGATGGGAAATCTTTAGATGAGCATGCTCATTTTGTGCGTCACCGTTTGTCTGCAAAAGGGAAGCTCTTATGGTATCATATAAATAGTTTGCTATGCTATGCTTGGAATCTTTGTGAAATTTGTGATTTTACTTGTTGCTCTAAGAAGCCTAAAAAACACCTTCCCTACCTATGTGAGTTCAATGATAATGAAATCTTATCTTCTTATGCAAAGGGTGTTTATAGTTACTATGATATTGAACAAATTGAAGAATTTGTCGTTTTTAAGGGTGCTCATGAAGTTGCTTCTTTGATTGAAAAGTATGATTTTACTCTCAATAAATCTGAAAATTCCATCATACTTAAATATTGCAATGAAAACTTTGCTCATAATGTCTATGTCCAAGAATTTATTGAAAGAATGACCGTTGCTTTGGAAGAAAATAATGATATGCATGAATCCATAGATAATGATGATTCCGATGATTTTGTTGAAATATCTCTTGATGAACAAGATGTTTGCTATTCTTGTGGCCGTGATGCCAATATTTATGAAGATGAATTTGCTATAGTTCCTTATGTTAAACATGAGATCATTGCTATTGCACCCATACTTGATAGTTCCTTTGATGAAAAGCATGGTTGCAATGATATTATAAATTCTCTTAATGTCAGTTGTGTTAATGATATGCAAAAACCTAAGCTTGGGGATGCTAGTTTTGCTATGACTACTATTTGTTGCAATCATCATGATTGGGGTGATTCTTCTTTTGATCTTGAAAATTTATTTAAGCCTCATGATGAATATGAGATTGATAATAGTGTTTGCAATACTACTGAAAGTGGGTTTGGAAGAGTGTCAACTTTAAATCCCACATATTTGGATAATGTTCAATCTTATGAAGTTTTTGATAAAAGTGGGTTTGAAGAAGTCATGACTTTAGTTAATGTTAATCCCACTATTTTGGAAGAGTGTCAACTTTGCATGCATGTGGATCATGTTGAAAATATTTTATGTGATAGCTATTTTGTTGAATTTGCTTATGATCCCACATGTAATTATTATGAGAGAGGAAAATATGGTGGTAGAAATTTTCATGTTACTAAATCACCTCTCGTTATGTTAAGATTGCTATTGTTTCTTTTCGCTTCCTTGCATATGCTAGTTTTTGCTTACCTTGATAATTTGTTTGCCTATAAGATGCCTATGCATAGGAAGTATGTTAGACTTAAATGTTTTTGTCACGTGTTTTATGTTGCTCTCCTTGTGCTTCAATTCTTGTCTTTCATGTGAGCATCATTGAAATATTATGCCTAGCTATAAGGCTTTAAAGAAAAGTGCTTGTTGGGAGTCAAACCAATATTTGTCCTTTCTGTTATTCAATAAATAATTTATCTAGCCACTGTTTTGGTTGTGTTTTTTGTGTTTAATTAGTGTTTGTGCCAAGTAGAACCGTTGGGAAGACTTGGGGAAAGTCTTGTTGAACTTGCTGTAAAAACAGAAACTTTAGCGCTCACGAGAACTGCTGTCATTTTTATTTGGAAAGTGATATTTAGTTAATTATTTTTGAAGATGATTAATAGACAAATTCCTCACGTCCAGAAATTTATTTTAGAATTTTTGGGGTTCCAGATCTTGCGCTAGCCACAGATCACTACAGACTGTTCTGTTTTTGACAGATTCTGTTTTGCGTGTGTTGTTTGCTTATTTTGATGAATCTATGGCTAGTAAATTAGTTTATAAACCATAGAGAAGTTGGAATAAAGTAGTTATAACACCCACATAAAAATGAATAATGAGTTAGTTACAGTACCTTGAAGTGGTCTTGTGTTTTCTTTCGCTAACGGAGCTCACAAGATTTTCTACTTTAAGTTTTGTGTTGTGAAGTTTTCAAGTTTTGGGTAAAGATTTGATGGATTATGGAACAAGGAGTGGAAAGAGCCTAAGCTTGGGGATGCCCATGGAACCCCCAAGATAACCTAAGGACACCTAAAAGCCAAAGCTTGGGGATGCCCCGGAAGGCATCCCCTCTTTCGTCTACTTCTATCGGTAACTTTACTTGGAGCTATATTTTTATTCACCACATGATATGTGTTTTGCTTGGAGCGTCTTGTATTAGTTGAGTCTTTGCTTATTAGTTTACCACAATCATCCTTGCTGTACACACCTTTTGAGAGAGCCATACATGATTTGGAATTTGTTAGAATACTCTATGTGCTTCGCTTATATCTTTTGAGTTATATAATTTTGCTCTAGTGCTTCACTTATATCTTTTAGAGCACGGTGGTGGATTTGTTTTATAGAAACTATTGATCTCTCATGCTTCACTTAGATTATTTTGAGAGTATTAATAGCATGGTAATTTTCTTAAAATCCTAATACGCTTGGTATGCAAGATTAATAATAAAACTTTCTTATGAGTGTGTTCAATACTATGATAAGTTTGATACTTGATAATTGTTTTTGAGATATGGAGATGGTGATATTAAAGTCATGCTAGTTGAGTAGTTGTGAATTTGAGAAATACTTGTGTTGAAGCTTGTGATTCCCGTAGCATGCACGTATGGTGAATTGTTATGTGATGAAGTCGGAGCATGATTTATTTATTGATTGTCTTCCTTATGAGTGGCGGTCGGGGACGAGCGATGGTCTTTTCCTACCATTCTATCCCCCTAGGAGAATGCGCGTAATACTTTGCTTTAATAACTTGTAGATTTTTGCAATAAGTATATGAGTTCTTTATGATTAATGTTGAGTCCATGGATTATACGCACTCTCACCCTTCCACCTTTGCTAGCCTCTCTAATACCGCGCACCTTTCGCCGGCATCATACACCCACCATATACCTTCCTCAAAACAGCCACCATACCTACCTATTATGGTATTTCCATAGCCATTCCGAGATATATTGCCATGCAACTTTCCACCGTTCCGTTTATGACACACTCCATCATTGTCATATTGCTTAGCATGATCATGTAGTTGACATAGTATTTGTGGCAAAGCCACCGTTCATAATTCTTTCATACTTGTCACTCATGCATAATTGCATATCCTGGTACAATGCCGGAGGCATTGACATAGAGTCATATCTTCTTCTAAGTATTGAGTTGTAAGAAAAATAAAAGTGTGATGATCATCATTATTAGAGCATTGTCCCAAGTAAGGAAAGGATGATGGAGACTATGATTCCCCCACAAGTCGGGATGAGACTCCGGACGAAAAATAAATAAAAGAGGTCAAAGAAGCCCAAATAAGAAAAAGAGAAAGAAAAGAGGCCATAAAAAAAGAAAGAGAGAAAAGGCCCAAATAAAAAAATGAGAGAATAAGAGAGAAGGGACAATGTTACTATCCTTTTACCACACTTGTGCTTCAAAGTAGCACCATGATCTTCATAGTAGAGAGTCTCTCATGTTATCACTTTCATATACTAGTGGGAATTTTTTTATTATAGAACTTGGCTTGTATATTCCAATGATGGGCTTCCTAAAAAATGCCCTAGGTCTTCATGAGCAAGCAAGTTGGATGCACACCCACTTAGTTTCTTTTTGAGCTTTCATATACTTATAGCTCGAGTGCATCCGTTGCATGGCAATCCCTACTCACTCACATTGATATCTATTGATGGGCATCTCCAAAGCCCGTTGATACGCCTAGTTGATGTGAGACTATCTTCCCTTTTTGTCTTCTCCACAACCACCACTCTATTCCACCTATAGTGCTATATCCATGGCTCACACTCATGTATTGCGTGAAGATTGAAAAAGTTTTGAGAATGTGAAAAGTATGAAACAATTTCTTGGCTTGTCACCGGGGTTGTGCATGATTTAAATATTTTGTGTGGTGAAGATAGAGCATAGCCAGACTATATGATTTTGTAGGGATAACTTTCTTTAGCCATGTTATTTTGAGAAGACATAATTGCTTTGTTAGTATGCTTGAAGTATTATTATTTTCTATGTCAATATAAACTTTTGTCTTGAATCTTTCGGATCTGAATATTCATACCACAATTAAGAAGAATTACATTAAAATTATGCCAAGTAGCACTCCACATCAAAAATTCTGTTTTTATCATTTACCTACTCGAGGACGAGCAGGAATTAAGCTTGGGGATGCTTGATACGTCTCCAACGTATCTATAATTTTTTATTGCTCCATGCTATATTATCTACTGTTTTGGACATTATTGGGCTTTATTATCCACTTTTATATTATTTTTGGGACTAACCTATTAACCGGAGGCCCAGCCCAGAATTGCTATTTTTGCCTATTTTAGGGTTTCGAAGAAAAGGAATATCAAACGAAGCCCAAACGGAATGAAACCTTCGGGAACGTGATTTTCTCACGGAATACAACTCAGGAGACTTGGACCCTACGTCAAGCCAACTAACAGGAGGCCACGAGGTAGGGGGGCGCGCCTGCTCCCCCCAGGCACGCCCTCCACCCTCGTGGGCCCCCTGTTGCTCCACCGACGTACTTCGTCCTCCCATATATATCCATGTACCCCCAAACGATCAGAACAGGAGCCAAAACCCTAACTCCACTGCCGTAACTTTCTGTATCCACGACATCCCATCTTGGGGCCTGTTCCGGAGCTCCGCCGGAGGGGGCATCGATCATGGAGGGCTTCTACATCAACACCATAGCCTCTCCGATGAAGTGTGAGTAGTTTACTTCAGACCTACGGGTACATAGTTAGTAGCTAGATGGCTTCTTCTCTCTTTTTGGATCTCAACACAATGTTCTCCCCCTCTCTTGTGGAGATCTATTTGATGTAATCTTCTTTTTGCGGTGTGTTTGTTGAGAACGATGAATTGTGGGTTTATGATCAAGTCTATCTATGAATAATATTTGAATCTTCTCTGAATTCTTTTATGTATGATTGGTTATCTTTGCAAGTCTCTTCGAATTATTAGTTTGGTTTGGCCTACTAGATTGATCTTTCTTGCAATGGGACAAGTGCTTAGCTTTGGGTTCAATCTTGCGGTGTCCTTTCCCGGTGACAGTAAGGGCAGCAAGGCACGTATTGTATTGTTGCCATCGAGGATAACAAGATGGGGTTTTCTTCATATTGCATGAGTCTATCCCTCTACGTCATGTCATCTTGCTTAAAGCGTTACTCTGTTTTTAACTTAATACTCTAGTTGCATGCTGGATAGCGGTCGATGAGTGGAGTAATAGTAGTAGATGCAGGCAGGACGTGATGCCTATATACATGATCATACCTAGATATTCTCATAACTATGCTCAATTCTGTCAATTTCTCAACAGTAATTTGTTCACCCACCATAGAATACTTATGCTCTCGAGAGAAGCCACTAGTGAAACCTATGGCCCCG
The DNA here is from genome assembly GCF_002162155.2 of Triticum dicoccoides. NCBI lineage: Eukaryota > Viridiplantae > Streptophyta > Magnoliopsida > Poales > Poaceae > Triticum > Triticum dicoccoides. Next base: position 591,703,262 of record NC_041380.1, read on the forward strand.
GGTCTATCTTTATCATATCAATCTCCTACTACTTAGTTATTTACTTTGCTATTTACTTTGCCTTTATTTTACTTTGCATCTTTTATCATAAAAGTACCAAAAATATTATCTTATCATATCTATTAGATCTCACTCTCGTAAGTGGCCCTATAGGGATTGACAACCCCTATTTGCATTGGTTGCAAGGATTTATTTGTTTTGTGCAGGTACGAGGGACTCGCGCGTAGCCTCCTACTTGATTAATACCTTGGTTCTCAAAAACTGAGGGAAATACTTACGCTACTTTGCTACATCATCCCTTCCTCTTCGGGGAAAACCAACGCAGTGCTAAAAGAGGTAGCACTATCGTACATCCACGTTGATGGAGACTTCAACCCACGAAGGGTAACGGCTGCGCGAGTCCACAGAGGGCTCGAGCCACGAAGGGTCCACGTAGAAGCAACCTTGTCTATCCCACCATGGTTGTCGCCCACGGAGGACTTGTCTCACTAGCGGTAGATCTTCATGAAGTAGGCGATCTCCTTGCCCTTACAAACTCCTTGGTTCAACTCCACAATCTTGTCGGAGGCTCCCAAGTGACACCTAGCCAATCTAGGAGACACCACTCTCCAAGAAGTAACAAATGGTGTGTTGATGATGAACTCCTTGCTCTTGTGCTTCAAATGATAGTCTCCCCAACACTCAACTCTCTCTCACGGGATATGGATTTGCTGAAAGAAGATTTGAGTGGAAAGCAACTTGGGGAAGGCTAGAGATCAAGATTCATATGGTAAGAATGGAATATTTGGCCTCAACACAAGTGTAGGTGGTTCTCTCTCAGAAAAAGTAAGTTGAAGTGTAGGTTTGTTCTGATGGCTCTCTCCACGAATGAAGACGTGGTGGAGGGGTATATATAGCCTCCACACAAAATCTAACCGTTACACGACTTGCCAATCTCGGTGGGACCGAATTGTTAAACTTGGTCGGACCGATTCAGCAAAGCTAGTGACCGTTAGGGTTTTTGGTGGGACAGACTAGATCAACTCGGTGGGACCAATGTGCTAGGGTTAGGGTAAAACCAAAACTCGGTTTGACCAATTTCTCAAACTCGGTGGGACCGATTTGGGTAATAAGTGAAACATAGAGTTGGCCAAGGAAACTCGGTGGGGCCGATTGCATATCTCGGTGGGTCCAAAAATATTGCAATAGGTAATAGAGAGTTTGCAAGCCCATCTCGGTGAGATCGAACTGATTAGGGTTTCTGGAAGTGGCTATGTCAACTGAACTCGGTGACTCCGGATAGAAAGAATCGGTGGGGCCGAGTTTGATAATTGGTGTGGGACATATTTGGAAGTGAGAAAGTGGTTGAGGGCTTTGGAGCATATCCCTAAGCACTTCGAGCAAGCAAGCATTAAGAAACACCTCATCCCTTCGTAATAGTTTTGGCTTTTCCTATAGACTTAATGTGATGTTGGATCACTAAAATAGAAAATGTAGAGCCTTGAGCTTGGAGCTTGAGCCAATCCTTTGTCCTTAGCATTTTGAAGGGGTTCCACATCCTCTAGTCCATGCCACTTCATTGTTGAACTTATCTGAAACATACTAGGTAAAAGTGTTATTCCAACAAGAGATATGTTGACATTAATTACCAAAACCACCTAGGGAGCACTTGTGCTTTCAATCTCCCCATTTTTGGTAATTGATGACAACATACATCAAATCTCTAGATAAAGATATAGAGAATAGTAAGTAAAGCTTTGGAAAGACATGTAACATGCATAGGCTCCCCCTACATGTATGCAATCATGTGAATATGGAATATAGGAGCATGTGAATGCATAAACATGACAGTGTAAGCAATGTGTTACATATATCTTGGCTATATGCATCAGAGCAAATGATGTGAATATGAGAAATGTACCTTCATGCTCATGCGCCCTTGCAAACAGTATGTACATCAGCAAGAATTTCTCATACGCATGACTGTGATGCATATACTTACCTTGTGGTCTTGAGTTGGCTTAGGATGGAATGAACCTGCGTAAACAAGGTTAGATAACGCAGATACACCTACTGGCCAGAGCAAACAAAGGAAACCACAAGAGTACCAAGACTGGGATGACATGTAGAGTGAGTACTAAGTACCACATTGGATATAGACATGTCCCCAAAGGTAAAGATGTGAAATAAATTCAAGGATTTCTTCCCCTTAGATGTCTTGCTCCCCCTGAATCTAGCATGGGATACTGGGAGACTGGGATGACATGCAGAGTGAGTACTAAGTGCTTAGCTTTGGGTTCAATCTTGCGGTGTCCTTTCCCGATGACAGTAAGGGCAGCAAGGCACATATTGTATTCTTGCCATCAAGGATAACAAGATGGGGTTTTCTTCATATTGCGTGAGTCTATCCCTCTACATCATGTCATCTTGCTTAAGGCGTTACTCTATTTTAACTTAATACTCTAGATGCATGCTGGATAGCGGTCGATGAGTGGAGTAATAGTAGTAGATACAGGCAGGAGTCGGTCTACTTGTCTCGGGCGTGATGCCTATATACATGATCGTACCTAGATATTCTCATAACTATGCTCAATTATGTCAATTGCTCAACAGTAATTTGTTCACCCACCGTAGAATAGTTATGCTCTCGAGAGAAGCCACTAGTGAAACATATGGCCCGCGGGTCTATCTTTATCATATCAATCTCCTAGTACTTAGTTATTTACTTTTCTATTTACTTTGCCTTTATTTTACTTCGCATCTTTATCATAAAAATACCAAAAATATTATCTTATCATATCTATCAGATCTCACTCCCGTAAGTGGCCCTATAGGGATTGACAACCCATATTTGCGTTGGTTGCGAGGATTTATTTGTTTTGTGCAGGTGCGAGGGACTCGCGCGTAGCCTCCTACTGGATTGATACCTTGGTTCTCAAAAACTGAGGGAAATACTTACGCTACTTTGTTGCATCATCCCTTCCTCTTCGGGGAAAACCAACGGAGTGCTAGAAGAGGTAGCACCCTTGATGAGTCTATTGACATGATCCGCAACCTTAGAACTGTTAATCTTATCACTAGAGGCTTGCCTAGAAACTTAATTGAATGTTTCCTACTCTTGATTGTGCCTACACTATATGGAGATTTCTTGAGGAACGCTTTCCAAATTATTACTTGAAAGATCTAGATGAAATTCTCCATAAGTCTATTGCCTTGATTAAGATGACTTCCAATGATCCCAAATTTGGTGACTGCTTATTTGAGCTTACTAATCTTACAAGTGCCAAAGGAGATGTTGGAATAATTAGCAATATCATTTCCAAAGCTATTAGAATTCATAAAGATAACCATAGAGATGATCATTTATCTAATGAATTACCCTCTCTAGGAATTGATCAATCACAAGATGATGTTGAACATGGATATATGATGAGGATGATGATGACAGTGACTATGATCTTAATGATGCAATGATTCACTTTGGTCGTATGGCAAATCTTCGCAGCTACATGGCTGGAGGAAAGCAATGGGTTCTTGATAGTGGATGTACTAATCATATGACCGGAGATAAAGATATGTTCCGTGAGCTTGCTGAAAACGATGGCCCTCGAAAGTATGTCACCTTTGGTGATAACTCAAAGGGTAAGGTGGTTGGCCTAGGTAAGGTGGCCATCTCACATGATAGCTCCATACAAAATGTCATGCTCGTTGAATCTCTTGGGTACAATTTACTTTCAGTATCTAGACTTGCTGATTTCGGTTTCTATGTCCTATTTACTGAAGTAGATTGCCAAGTGTTTTGAAGAGACAATCATAAAATGGCCTTTACCGGTATACGTAGAGGTGATCTTTACATTGTTGATTTCACTAAAAAGGCTCAACCTAGAACTTGCTTAATCGCTAAATCTTCTAAAGGTTGGTTATGGCATAGACGATTAGGTCGTGTTGGTATGCGAAACCTTGACAAGCTTATTAAAGGAAATCATATCCTTGGCGTTAATGATGTCATATTTGATAAGGATAGACTTTGGAGCGCTTGTCAAGCAGGTAAACAGGTTGGAGGAAGGCATCCCGTGAAGAACATCATGACCACAAGGAGGCCGCTCGAGCTACTTCACATGGATCTTTTTGGTCCTAACGCTTACAAAAGTCTCGGTGGAAATTCTTTTGGTCTAGTTATAGTTGATGATTTTTCAAGATTTACGTGGGTGTTCTTTCTCGATGATAAATTGCAGGTCCAAAAGATCTTCAAAAACTTCGCTAGGAAGGCCCAAAATCAATTTGAAGTGAAAATCAAGAAGGTTCGCAGTGACAATAGAACGGAGTTCAAGAACGCAAATGTGGACACCTTTCTTGACGAAGAAGGGATTTCACATGAGTTCTCGGCTACGTACACACCTCAACAAAATGGAGTTGTTGAGAGGAAGAACTGGACACTCATCGAAATGGCGAGAACGATGCTTGATGAGTACAAGACGCCAAAGCACTTTTGGGCGGAAGCGGTTGAGACAGCTTGTCATGCAACAAATCGCTTGTATCTTCACAAACTACTCGGCAAGACGGCATACGAGCTCCTCACCCGTAACAAACCACAAGTTGGATACTTTCGAGTATTCGGCTCAAAGTGCTACATTCTTGATGAGCATCGTCGTTCTAAATTTGCTCCTAAGTCTCATGAAGGTTTCCTAGTTGGTTATGGCTCAAACTCTCATACATACCGTGTCTACAATAATTTCACCCGAAAGGTTGAAGAGACGGTAGATGTGAAGTTTGATGAATCTAACGGCTCGCAAGTAGAGAAATTGCCAATTGATGTAGGAGACAAAGACCCTTCGGAAGCAATCCAAGACTTGTCTATTGGCAAGATTCGTCCAACGGAGGTGAAGGAGAGTACCTCGTCTGTCCAAGTGGAAGCTTCTACCTCACGACAAGGTGAACCAAGAGTTGATACGGAAGCATCCACAAGTGGGACACACCAAGATGAAGAAAACAAGGAAGTGCACCAAGATGAACGCCAATAACCTCCTTCTCCACCACGACAAGAGAACGACAACGTCAACAACGAAGAAGGCCAAGAAGAAGAACAAGATGAAGAAGATGTTCAACCAAGATCCAAGCAAAAGCTTTCATGAGTTCGAGCAAGAATTTCTAAAGACCACCCCGTCGAGCAAATCTACAATGATATCCAAACCGGGAGCATCACTCGCTCAAAAACTCGTTTAGCTAAATTTTGTGAACACTATTCATTCATCTTTAGCATTGAACCTATGAAGGTTGAAGAAGCTTTGGAAGATCCGGATTGGATAAATTCCATGCATGAAGAGCTACAAAACTTTGAGAGAAATCAAGTTTGGACATTAGTTGAGAAGCCCGACAACAACCACAACATCATCGATACCAAATGGGTGTTTCGCAACAAGCAAGATGAACATGGACAAGTAGTTCGCAACAAAGCACGTCTCATCGCCCAAGGCTACACTCAAGTCGAAGGTATGGACTATGGTGAGACAGATGCCCCCGTTGCTAGACTTGAGCCCATTCACATCTTACTTGCCTATGCTAATCATCATGATATCACCTTGTACCAAATGGACATTAAAAGTGCTTTTCTAAATGGTGAAATAGAGGAGAAAGTTTATGTTAAGCAACCTCCCGGATTTGTCAATCCTAAGAAACCTAATCATGTTTACAAACTTCACAAAGCTCTTTATGGTCTTAAACAAGCTCCTAGAGCATGGTATAAATGCTTGACCAAGTTTCTTATTGAAAAAGGCTTTGAAATTGGAAAAATAGATTCTACTCTTTTTACTAAAAGGGTTAATGGAGAACTATTTGTGTGCCAAATTTATGTCGATGATATTATATTTGGATCAACTAACCCTCATTTTAGTGAAAAGTTTGGAAAGCTAATGTCGGAGAAGTTTGAGATGTCAATGATGAGTGAACTCAAATTCTTTCTTGGTTTGCAAATCAAGCAAACTAAGGAAGGTACTTTTGTCTCTCAAACGAAGTACACCAAGGACTTATTCAAGAAGATCAATATGCAAGAATGCAAAGGTGTGACTACACCCATGCCTACTAGTGGACATCTTGATTTAACCAAAGATGGTGAACTGGTTGATCAAAAGGTTTATCACTCTATAATTGGTTCATTATTATATCTATGTGCTTCACGTCGTGATATTATGCTAAGTGTGTGCATGTGTGCACGATATCAAGCCGCTCCTAAAGAATTTCATCTTAAGGCCGTGAAAAGGATAGTGAGATACTTAATCCATACACCAAATTTTGGATTTGGTATCCAAAGAGGGCCTCTTTTGATCTTGGTGGCTACTCCGACTCGGACTATGCTGGTGACAAGGTTGATAGAAAGTCCACTTCGGGTACTTGTCAATTTCTTGGTAGATCTCTTGTGTCTTGGTCTTCCAAGAAACAAAACTCGGTATCCTTATCCACCGCCGAAGCGGAATACATTGCCGCTGGATCATGTTGTGCTCAATTACTTTGGATGACCCAAACTCTTAAAGATTATGGGATATATGTGAAACATGTTCCATTACTTTGTGACAATGAAAGTGCTATTAAGATTGTTCACAATCCCGTGCAACATTCTCGAACTAAGCATATTTAAGTTCGTCATCATTTCATTCGAGATCATGTTGCCAAAGGGGACATTAATCTTAAGCATGTTCGCATCGAAAAACAGTTAGCTGATATATTCACAAAACCACTTGATGAGAAAGTGTTTTGCAGTTTAAGAGGTGAATTGAACATCATTGATGCTTCAAACATGGAGTAGGAACTCCATTTGATACATGCAAGGCGTGAGCCTATGACTAATCCTTGATATTTCTCTTATGTTGACTATCTCATGTCTTGGATATATTTGCACCTTGCATGGTATCTAATCCGTGTAGGTACTTGGATGAATCTAAATCTATGAGATTGCAACTCACTGACATCTTGAGAAATTTCTATATCACCAAGTCTCTACACAATGGTGGATGAAGACAAGGAAGCACGCAACCATTCAAACAGATCCTTTGACAAATTTTATGTTGAGTTTCATGATTGTCATTTTGGATATACAGGTGCTCTTCCTTGCAAGAACTAACCCATGTAGGTAGATTCACTCAAACTCCAAGTGTGCTCCGAACTCTTGATGAGCTACATCAACCTTGAGCAGCCCACACAAGTTCAACTACATGATCATGATCAACGCCACCACCCAAGGTATGTTATTCCATCTTAGAGAAGCTTTACTCCAAGTCATGAGTCAAAGCAACTCGACAAGATGTGAATACATCAAAAAGCTTAAATGAAAAATGGTAACCCCATTTTGAGCTTAAACGATGAGTATGACCTATGATCAAGTGATCTCACTTGACTCCTAAGTCAATATACTCTAACATAGGTGACTTTGTCGCCGACCAATTCTAGATGAAGTTCTCTTGTGTTCCTTTTTGTGCTCTTGCATTTGTCTCATGCATATTTGTTTCCAACTTCATCTAGACTTCTCTTTAGTATCTTCTCTTTTATTTTCTGTTCTGCATTCCTTGCATCAAATTCATTGCAAATCTTCCAGTTAATTCCTTGCAAATCCTTGTGAGATCTTACTTGTCTAGTGAGCTGAGGTGACAAGTGTTTTCTCTGCGTCGAACTCGGTCTCACCGGTTTGATACTTTCGGTCCAACCGAATGCTCTCGGTACAACCGAACCATACAACTCGGTGTCACTGATTTCACTACAGAGACATCTTGCCACTTGTTTCTGCATTCTTTTAATCCAGCTCCACTCAATGAATCTTGTCCTCGACCAGCATCCCATTCAACTTGCTGCTTTGTTCTGTGACTCAAGGACCAAACCCATCATGACAAAATACAGAAGAACCCTTCTTGGAAATTGATGTCAAAGGGGGAGAGAGAGATCACATCAAAGCTTAATCATATCTATAGGGGGGAGAATACTCAAGGGAAGAAAGAGTAATCATCAAGGACCCCAGATGCTTGGTGTTCAAGAGGAGAGAAGTCACATGTCTTCAAGAGGGGAAAGACATGTTCATATTTGCTCGTTTGCATTAGCTCTGTTTATTTCCTTTGAGCTCTGATTTTGCTCTGATTTTCTGTTCCCTATCTTCTCCAGTATCCCATGCTAGATTCAGGGGGAGCAAGACATCTAAGGGGAAGAAATCATTGAATTTATTGCACATCTTTACCTTTGGGGACATGTCTATATCCAATGTGGTACTTAGTACTCACTCTACATGTCATCCCAGTCTTGGTACTCTTGTGGTTTCCTTTGTTTGCTCTGACCAGTAGGTGTATCTGCGTTATCTAACCTTGTTTACGCAGGTTCATTCCATCCTAAGCCAACTCAAGACCACAAGGTAAGTATATGCATCATAGTCATGCGTATGAGAAATTCTTGCTGATGTACATACTGTTTGCAAGGGCTCATGAGCATGAAGGTACATTTCTCATATTCACATCATTTGCTCTGATGCATATAGCCAAGATACATGTAACACATTGCTTACACTGTCATGTTTATGCATTCACATGCTCCTATATTCCATATTCACATGATTGCATACATGTAGGGGGAGCCTATGCATGTTACATGTCTTTCCAAAGCTTTACTTACTATTCTCTATATCTTTATCTAGAGCTTTGATGTATGTTGTCATCAATTACCAAAAATGGGGAGATTGAAAGCACAAGTGCTCCCTAGGTGGTTTTGGTAATTAATGTCAACATATCTCTTGTTGGAATAACACTTTTACCTAGTATGTTTCAGATAAGTTCAATAATGAAGTGGCATGGACTAGAGGATGTGGAACCCCTTCAAAATGCTAAGGACAAAGGATTGGCTCAAGCTCCAAGATCAAGGCTCTACATTTTCTATTTTAGTGATCCAACATCACATTGAGTCTATAGGAAAAGCCAAAACTATTACGAAGGGATGAGGTGTTTCTTAATGCTTGCTTGCTCGAAGTGCTTAGGGATATGCTCCAAAGCCCTCAACCACTTTCTCACTTCCAAATATGTCCCACACCAATTATCAAACTCGGCCCCACCGATTCTTTCTATCCGGAGTCACCGAGTTCAGTTGACATAGCCACTTCCAGAAACCCTAATCAGTTCGATCTCACCGATGGGATCTCGGTCTCACCGAGATGGGCTTGCAAACTCTCTATTACCTATTGCAATATTTTTGGACCCACCGAGATATGCAATCGGCCCCACCGAGTTTCCTTGGCCAACTCTATGTTTCACTTATTACCCAAATCGGTCCCACCGAGTTTGAGAAATTGGTCAAACCGAGTTTTGGTTTTACCCTAACCCTAGCACATCGGTCCCACCGAGTTGATCTAGTCTGTCCCACCAAAAACCCTAACGGTCACTAGCTTTGCTGAATCGGTCCGACCAAGTTTAACAATTCGATCCCACCGAGATTGGCAAGTCGTGTAACGGTTAGATTTTGTGTGGAGGCTATATATACCCCTCCACCACGTCTTCATTCGTGGAGAGAGCCATCAGAACAAACCTACACTTCAACTTACTTTTTCTGAGAGAGAACCACCTACACTTGTGTTGAGGCCAAATATTCCATTCTTACCATATGAATCTTGATCTCTAGCCTTCCCCAAGTTGCTTTCCACTCAAATCTTCTTTCAGCAAATCCATATCCCGTGAGAGAGAGTTGAGTGTTGGGGAGACTATCATTTGAAGCACAAGAGCAAGGAGTTCATCATCAACACACCATTTGTTACTTCTTGGAGAGTGGTGTCTCCTAGATTGGCTAGGTGTCACTTGGGAGCCTCCGACAAGATTGTGGAGTTGAACCAAGGAGTTTGTAAGGGCAAGGAGATCGCCTACTTCATGAAGATCTACCGCTAGTGAGACAAGTCCTCCGTGGGCGACAACCATGGTGGGATAGACAAGGTTGCTTCTACGTGGACCCTTCGTGGCTAGAGCCCTCTGTGGACTCGCGCAGCCGTTACCCTTCGTGGGTTGAAGTCTCCATCAACGTGGATGTACGATAGTGCTACCTCTTTTAGCACTGCGTTGGTTTTCCCCGAAGAGGAAGGGATGATGTAGCAAAGTAGCGTAAGTATTTCCCTCAGTTTTTGAGAACCAAGGTATTAATCAAGTAGGAGGCTACGCGCGAGTCCCTCGTACCTGCACAAAACAAATAAATCCTCGCAACCAATGCAAATAGGGGTTGTCAATCCCTATAGGGCCACTTACGAGAGTGAGATCTAATAGATATGATAAGATAATATTTTTGGTACTTTTATGATAAAAGATGCAAAGTAAAATAAAGGCAAAGTAAATAGCAAAGTAAATAACTAAGTAGTAGGAGATTGATATGATAAAGATAGACCCGGGGCCATAGGTTTCACTAGTGGCTTCTCTCGAGAGCATAAGTATTCTATGGTGGGTGAACAAATTACTGTTGAGAAATTGACAGAATTGAGCATAGTTATGAGAATATCTAGGTATGATCATGTATATAGGCATCACGTCCGAGACAAGTAGACCGACTCCTGCCTGCATCTACTACTATTACTCCACTCATCGACCGCTATCCAGCATGCAACTAGAGTATTAAGTTAAAAACAGAGTAACGCTTTAAGCAAGATGACATGATGTAGAGGGATAGACTCATGCAATATGAAGAAAACCCCATCTTGTTATCCTCGATGGCAACAATACAATACGTGCCTTGCTGCCCTTACTGTCACCGGGAAAGGACACCGCAAGATTGAACCCAAAGCTAAGCACTTGTCCCATTGCAAGAAAGATCAATCTAGTAGGCCAAACCAAACTGATAATTCGAAGAGACTTGCAAAGATAACCAATCATACATAAAAGAATTCAGAGAAGATTCAAATATATTCATAGATAGACTTGATCATAAACCCACAATTCATCGTTCTCAACAAACACACCGCAAAAAGAAGATTACATCAAATAGATCTCCACAAGAGAGGGGGAGAACATTGTATTGAGATCCAAAAAGAGAGAAGAAGCCATCTAGCTACTAACTATGGACCCGTAGGTCTGAAGTAAACTACTCACACTTCATCGGAGAGGCTATGGTGTTGATGTAGAAGCCCTCCGTGATCGATGCCCCCTCCGGCGGAGCTCCGGAACAGGCCCCAAGATGGGATGTCGTGGATACAGAAAGTTACGGCGGTGGAATTAGGGTTTTGGCTCCTGTTCTGATCGTTTGGGGGTACGTGGATATATATAGGAGGAAGAAGTACGTCGGTGGAGCAACAGGGGGCCCACGAGGGTGGAGGGCGTGCCTGGGGGGAGCAGGCGCGCGCCCCTACCTCGTGGCCTCCTGTTAGTTGGCTTGACGTAGGGTCCAAGTCTCCTGAGTTGTATTCCGTGAGAAAATCACGTTCCCGAAGGTTTCATTCCGTTTGGGCTTCGTTTGATATTCCTTTTCTTCGAAACCCTAAAATAGGCAAAAATAGCAATTCTGGGCTGGGCCTCCGGTTAATAGGTTAGTCCCAAAAATAATATAAAAGTGGATAATAAAGCCCAATAATGTCCAAAACAGTAGATAATATAGCATGGAACAATCAAAAATTATAGATACGTTGGAGACGTATCAAGCATCCCCAAGCTTAATTCCTGCTCGTCCTCGAGTAGGTAAATGATAAAAACAGAATTTTAGATGTGGAGTGCTACTTGGCACAATTTAGTGTAATTCTTCTTAATTGTGGTATGAATATTCAGATCCGAAAGATTCAAGACAAAAGTTTATATTGACATAGAAAATAATAATACTTCAAGCATACTAACAAAGCAATTATGTCTTCTCAAAATAACATGGCTAAAGAAAGTTATCCATACAAAATCATATAGTCTGGCTATGCTCTATCTTCACCACACAAAATATTTAAATCATGCACAACCCCGGTGACAAGCCAAGCAATTGTTTCATACTTTTCACATTCTCAAAACTTTTTCAATCTTCACGCAATACATGAGCGTGAGCCATGGATATAGCACTATAGGTGGAATAGAATGGTGGTTGTGGAGAAGACAAAAAGGAGAACATAGTCTCACATCAACTAGGCGTATCAACGGGTTATGGAGATGCCCATCAATAGATATCAATGTGAGTGAGTAGGGATTGCCATGCAATGGATGCACTAGAGCTATAAGTATATGAAAGCTCAAAAAGAAACTAAGTGGGTGTGCATCCAACTTGCTTGCTCATGAAGACCTAGGGCAATTTGAGGAAGCCCATCATTGGAATATACAAGCCAAGTTCTATATGAAAGATTCCCACTAGTATATGAAAGTGATAACATGATAGACTCTCTACTATGAAGATCATGGTGCTACTTTGAAGCACAAGTGTGGTAAAAGGATAGTAACATTGCCCCTTCTATCTTTTTCTCTCATTTTTTTCTTTTTCTTTCCTTTTTTTATTTGGGCCTTTTCTCTTTTTTATGGCCTCTTTTTTCGGGCTTCTTTGGCCTCTTTTATTTATTTTTCGTCCGGAGTCTCATCCCGACTTGTGGGGGAATCATAGTCTCCATCATCCTTTCCTCACTGGGACAATGCTCTAATAATGATGATCATCACACTTTTATTTTTCTTACAACTCAACAATTACAAGTCAATACTTAGAACAAGATATGACTCTATATGAATGCCTCCGACGGTGTACCGGGATATGCAATGACTCATGAGTGACATGTATGAAAGAATTATGAATGGTGGCCTTGCCACAAATACAATGTCAACTACATGATCATGCCAAGCAATATGACAATGATGGAGTGTGTCATAATAAACGGAACAGTGGAAAGTTGCATGGCAATAATTTCTCGGAATGGCTATGGAAATGACATAATAGGTAGGTATGGTGGCTGTTTTGAGGAAGGTATATGGTGGGTGTATGATACCGGTGAAAGGTGTGCGGTATTAGAGAGGCTAGCAAAGGTGGAAGGGTGAGAGTGCGTATAATCCATGGACTCAACATTAGTCATAAAGAACTCATATAATTATTGCAAAAATCTACAAGTTATCAATGCAAAGTATTACGCGCATGCTCCTAGGGGGATAGATTGGTAGGAAAAGACCATCGCTCGTCCCCAACCGCCACTCATAAGGAAGACAATCAATAAATAAATCATGCTCCGACTTCATCACATAACGGTTCACCATACGTGCATGCTACGGGAATCACAAGCTTCAACACAAGTATTTCTCAAGTTCACAACTACTCAACTAGCATGACTTTAATATCACCATCTCCATATCTCAAAACAATTATCAAGTATCAAACTTATCTTAGTATTCAACACACTCATAAGAAAGTTTTATTATTAATCTTGCATACCAAGCATATTAGGATTTTAAGCAAATTGCCATGCTATTAAGACTCTCAAAATAATCTAAGTGAATCATGAGAGATCAATAGTTTCTATAAAATAAATCCACCACCGTGCTCTAAAAGATATAAGTGAAGCACTAGAGCAAAATTATATAACTAAAAAGATATAAGCGAAGCACATAGAGTATTCTAACAAATTCCAAATCATGTATGGCTCTCTCAAAAGGTGTGTACAGCAAGGATGGTTGTGGTAAATTAACAAGCAAAGACTCAAATAATACAAGACGCTCCAAGCAAAAAACATATCATGTGGTAAATAAAAATATAGCTCCAAGTAAAGTTACCGATAGAAGTAGATGAAAGAGGGGATGCTTCCGGGGCATCCCCAAGCTTTGGCTTTTAGGTGTCCTTAGATTATCTTGGGGGTTCCATGGGCATCCCCAAGCTTAGTCTCTTGCCACTCCTTGTTCCATAATCCATCAAATCTTTACCCAAAACTTGAAAACTTCACAACACAAAACTTAAAGTAGAAAATCTCGTGAGCTCCGTTAGCGGAAGAGAATAAAAGATCACTTCAAGTTATTGTAATTAACTCATTATTTATTTATATGGGTGTTATACCTACTGTATTCCAATTTCTCTATGGTTTATAAACTAATTTACTAGCCATATATTCATCAAAATAAGCAAACAACACACGAAAAACAGAATCTGTCAAAAACAGAACAGTCTGTAGTAATCTGTAGCTAGCGCAAGATCTGGAACCCCCAAAATTCTAAAATAAATTGCTGGACGTGAGGAATTTATCTATTAATTATCTGCAAAAAGAATTAACTAAATAGCACTCTCCAAAAAAAATGACAGCAGTTCTCGTGAGCGCTAAAGTTTCTGTTTTTTACAGCAAGTTCAACAAGACTTTCCCCAAGTGTTCACAACGGTTCTACTTGGCACAAACACTAATTAAACACAAAAAACCACAACCAAAACAGAGGCTATATAATTTATTTATTACCAAACAGGAGCAAAAAGCAAGGAATAAAAATAAAATTGGGTTGCCTCCCAATAAGCGCTATCGTTTAACGCCCCTAGCTAGGCATAAAAAGCAAGAATAGATCTAGGTATTGCCATCTTTGGTATTAGGAAAGAAAAGAGCAAAATTTCTATATATAGAATTAATCCTTCTATTTTGATAAAGCACATGGCTATTAATTGTAGAAGAAAGATTAAGCATGTTACGGAAGTTTGTATCTAGGCTAGCCTTTATCTCTTTAATAGATTCATTTTGGTAAGAGAGCAAAAGAGATGTAGATTCAACTTTCTCATTCATGGGGTGCCCAAATATAGTTTTCATTTTTTCATAAGTGTCTACGACATCCCCTTCAAGGAAACCTTCTTCAAATATAGAATCTAAGACATGCTTAAAAGAGGAAGGAAGGGCAATATAAAAGCTTTTTAGGTAAACTTCAATTTGATATTGAGGAACATAGATAGCCCTAATCCTTAATAGTCTATACCAAGCAGATTTTAGATTTTCACCCTCCCTTTGCTTAAAATTTAGAATTTCATTCTCGGGAGACAACGGAGACGATAAGGGACTAGCCATAACAACAAGCAAGCAAACTAACACACAAGCAAAAAAAAGCAAGCGGACAAAAAGAGGCAAATAGAGGGAGGATAGAGAGAGAGGGCAAATAAAACGGCAAGGGTGAAGTGGGGGGAGAGGAAAACGAGAGGCAAATGGTAAATAATGTAATGCGAGAGATAAGGGTATGTGATGGGTACTTGGTATGTTAACTTTTGCGTAGACCTCCCCGGCAACGACGCCAGAAATCCTTCTTGCTACCTCTTTTAGCACTGCGTTGGTTTTCCCCGAAGAGGAAGGGATGATGCAGCAAAGTAGCGTAAGTATTTCCCTCAGTTTTTGAGAACCAAGGTATCAATCCAGTAGGAGGCTACGCATGAGTCCCTCGCACCTGCACAAAACAAATAAATCCTCGCAACCAACGCAAATAGGGGTTGTCAATCCCTATAGGGCCACTTACGAGAGTGAGATCTGATAGATATGATAAGATAATATTTTTGGTATTTTTATGATAAAGATGCAAAGTAAAATAAAGGCAAAATAAATAGCAAAGTAAATATGATAAAGATAGACGCGGGGGCCATAGGTTTCACTAGTGGCTTCTCTCGAGAGCATAAGTATTCTACAGTGGGTGAACAAATTATTGTTGAGCAATTGACAGAATTGAGCATAGTTATGAGAATATCTAGGTATGATCATGTATATAGGCATCACGTCCGAGACAAGTAGACCGACTCCTGGCTGTATCTACTACTATTACTCCACTCATCGACCGCTATCCAGCATGCATCTAGAGTATTAAGTTAAAAACAGAGTAACGCCTTAAGCAAGATGACATGATGTAGAGGGATAGACTCATGCAATATGAAGAAAACCCAATCTTGTTATCCTCGATGGCAAGAATACAATACGTGCCTTGTTGCCCTTACTGTCACCGGGAAAGGACACCACAAGATTGAACCCAAAGCTAAGCACTTCTCCCATTGCAAGAAAGATCAATCTAGTATGCCAAACCAAACTGATAATTCAAAGAGACTTGCAAAGATAACCAATCATACATAAAAGAATTCAGAGAAGATTCAAATATTATTCATAGATAGACTTGATCATAAACCCACAATTCATCGGTCTCAACAAACACACCGCAAAAAGAAGATTACATCAAATAGATCTCCACAAGAGAGGGGGAGAACATTGTATTGAGATCCAAAAAGAGAGAAGAAGCCATCTAGCTACTAACTATGGACCCGTAGGTCTGAAGTAAACTACTCACACTTCATCGGAGAGGCTATGGTGTTGATGTAGAAGCCCTCCGTGATCGATGCCCCCTCCGGAGGAGCTCCGGAACAGGCCCCAAGACGGGATCTCGTGGACACAGAAAGTTACGGCGGTGGAATTAGGGTTTTGGCTCCGTATCTGATCGTTTGGGGATACGTGGGTATATATAGGAGGAAGAAGTATGTCGGTGGAGCAACAGGGGGCCCACGAGGGTGGGGGGCACGCCTGGTAGGGTAGGGCGCCCCCCTACCTCGTGGCCTCCTGTTACGTGTCTTGACGTAGGGTCCAAGTCTCCTGAGTTGTATTCGACGAGAAAATCACGTTCCCGAAGGTTTCATTCCGTTTGGACTCCGTTTGATATTCCTTTTCTTCGAAACCCTAAAACAGGCAAAAAACAACAATTCTGGGCTGGGCCTCCGGTTAACAGGTTAGTCCCGAAAATAATATAAAAGTGGATAATAAAGCCCAATAATGTCCAAAACAGTAGATAATATAGCATGGAACAATCAAAAATTATAGATACGTTGGAGACGTATCAAAGGGTAGGATGCAAAGGATCAACATGAGGTGCACAAGGGCTAGTAATGTACTCATCCATCTTCCTCCAATGGTGTTTAATCCAAAGCAATGGAGACCAAAGCTTTGATACCAATTGAAAGGATCGAGAAGAGGTTTCTAGAGGGAGGGTGATTAGACACTAAGTGCTAAAAGTTGAAGTTTAATTTCTTTAAGTTGAAGTGGAGTTTTTGCACAAGTTTAACAATCACAGTACATATCAAGCAAGGATGCAAAGAGTATATGAGCAGTGGAAAGTAAAGCATGCAACTTGCAAGAATGTAAAGAGATGGGATTGGAGTGTGCAAACGCAATTTGGAGACACGGAGATTTTTGAGACGTGGTTCCGATAGGTGGTGCTATCGTACATCCACGTTGATGGAGACTTCAACCCATGAAGGGTAACGGATGCGCGAGTCCACGGAGGGCTCCACCCACGAAGGGTCCATGAAGAAGCAACCTTGTCTATCCCACCATGGTCGTCGCCCACGAAGGACTTGCCTCACTAGCGGTAAATCTTCACGAAGTAGGAGATCTACTTGCCCTTACAAACTCCTTGGTTCAACTCCACAATCGTGTCGGAGGCTCCCAAGTGACACCTAGCCAATCTAGGAGACACCACTCTCCAAGAAGTAACAAATGGTGTGTTGATGATGAACTCCTTGCTCTTGTGCTTCAAATGATAGTCTCCCCAACACTCAACTCTCTCTCACGGGATATGGATTTGCTGGAAAGAAGATTTGAGTGGAAAGCAACTTGGGGAAGGCTAGAGATCAAGATTCATATGGTAAGAATGGAATATTTGGCCTCAACACAAGTGTAGGTGGTTCTCTCTCAGAAAAAGTAAGTTGGAAGTGTAGGTTTGTTCTGATGGCTCTCTCCACGAATGAAGAGGTGGTGGAGGGGTATATATAGCCTCCACACAAAATCTAACTATTACACAACTTGCCAATCTCGGTGGGACCGAATTGTTAAACTCGGTCGGACCGATTCAGCAAAGCTAGTGACCGTTAGGGTTTTCGGTGGGACCGACTAGATCAACTCGGTGGGACCGATGTGCTAGGGTTAGGGTAAAACCAAAACTCGGTTTGACCGATTTCTCAAACTCGGTGGGACTGATTTTGGTAATAAGTGAAACAGAGAGTTGACCAATCAAACTCGGTTGGGCCGATTGCATATCTCGATGGGACCGAAAATATTGCAATAGGTAATAGAGAGTTTGCAAGCCCATCTCGGTGAGACGAGATCCTATCGGTGATATCGAACTGATTAGGGTTTCTGGCAGTGGCTATGTCAACTAAACTCGGTGGCTCCGGATAGAAAGAATTGGTGGGGCCGAGTTTGATATTTGGTGTGGGACATATTTGGACGTGAGAAAGTGGTTGAGGGCTTTGGAGCATATCACTAAGCACTTTGAGCAAGCAAGCCATTAAGCAACACCTCATCCCTTCTTAATAGTATTGGCTTTTCCTATAGACTCAATGTGATCTTGGATCACTAAAATAGAAAATGTAGAGCCTTGAGCTTGGAGCTTGAGCCAATCATTTGTCCTTAGAATTTTGAAGGGGTTCCACATCCTCTAGTCCATGCCACTTCATTGTTGAACTTATCTGAAACATACTAGGTAAAAGTGTTAGTCCAACAAGAGATATGTTGACATTAGTTACCAAAACCACCTAGGGAGCACTTGTGCTTTCACAAACGAACATTGGTCCTCAAGTAAGGGGATTTTTAAGTATTTATCTAAAGTAAGGAACAAATGAGGTACAAAAAGTTGAATCAGGTTTGCAGTTCTTTTTTTGCAGTACCTTGACGTGATAGACAATACATGTTCTGAAAAGGCAATCTCTCATGGCGTGACAATCCAATGCCCTCTAATCAGCTTCAACTTCAGTACATGCACCACAAACATTCATCATTCTTCCATGTGATAGTTGATTGCTCCATGAGTCCATGTCTTCTTGGAACCAAAACAATTAGTCGAACTATTATGATTAACATGTGTCATGGTGATCTCATGGCAGATGCCATGGGATGACTAATAGTGGGGGTTGCATGAGGACGCGGTGGGCTCCGAAGGCGAGGTTGGCACACCCAAGTGCGTGACACTAGACATACCCAGGTTCGGATCCCTCAGAGGGAGGTAACACCCCTACTCATACTGAAATGGATGATATGCACTATGGTTACCAGGATGTGTGGTGTGTGTGTATTCTGCTCTGTAGGATGGCTCTGGGTCGGACCCCTTTGCATGGAGGCCTCCTGGGGGTCTTACAGGCCGACTCCCCAGGGCTACAAGGGTAAAGTTACATGGGCATGGAGCCCTGGCGTAATCGTCTGGAGCTGGCGGTAGGGTCTGCCGGGTCCTTCGAATCTGTCGAGCGTGGGTCCCGTCGGATGATTGCACTGTTGCCCGTCTCATCTGATGTCACGAAGTGGTTGGCATCGTATGCTATAGTGGCGCGTCGCCCGATCGCCATCCACTATGGTCAGCGATACCGGCCGCACTATAGCCACGCTTGCCCGTCGTGGGCTGTTGTCTTGTTGTACAGATGGAGGGGACGACCACTGACCCCGCGCCAGCCGGCCTGGGCCTACCGGCTTGAGCAAGAGATGTGGGCCCTGGACTAGCCGGCTTGAGAGGGAAGTCGTCCAGATGCGCGAGCCGGACGGAGGGGCGCCAGCCACCCTGGTGTTTTAAAAAATGGTCCGGGTCCCAGCACCTACCCGGGGGCCATCCCCTCGATAGTTTTCCCTGAAGCTGTGAAGGTCGCAGGCCTTGAGAAGGAGGGCCTTCGCTGCTTATCCTCCTGGTGAAGGCGGTTGTCAATGAAAAGTGTTATGACACATTTCTCCCTTAATGGTTTTGGTGATTGATGACAATGCTGTTGCGGACTAATCGTGTGCGTTGAGCATTTCAGATAATTCTACCTCATGGCACAAGATGATTTGAACCCCTCTTAAGATTTAAAAAGACGGTGTTTTCTTATGTTTCTTTTTCGGTGAACTTGAGTCATAGGAACACCGTACTATTAAGAGGGGGTCCGCCTCAGAAAGGTTTGGGTGAAATCATCACGTACACTTTCTTTGCACCCTATTTCCTTCCCGAGAATTTGTCTTGTTCCTTCTTTTGTGCTTGGACTTTGTCAGAATAGGATAGGTGGTAGTACCGCTCGGCTCAATGGTAGTCTAGCGGTACTACCGCTGAGAAGTACGACTCCTACTTCCGCCTAATCTTTGGGCTCTGTAAACGGGCGGTAGTAGAACGACAGTTTGCCATGATAGTACCGCAGGGCTAACTGCCTCTCAACTACAACGGGTTTACTAGGCACCCATAGGCTAAGCAGAAGTACCGCTCCAGCGGAACTACCTCTCGCTAGTACCGCGGGGAGTACGGCTTATTCTTTGTGTTCTGGACTAGTCTACCCCTCGAGTGGAAGCAGGGCGGCAGTTTGTGCCGGTAGTACCGCCCACGGCGGCACTACCGTCCTGTCCACCCTACTACCGCATGTATCAGTTGTTGTTCAATTCCAGGCGGTAGTACCGCTGGAGGGCGTGGTAGTACCGCTCCGGCGGCACTTCCGTTCCCTTAACTCGCTCAGGTTGAACTATACGACCAGTACTTCCGTACCAGCGAAAGTACCGCTCGCCCGAGTGGTACTACCGCTTATGCATGGGAAATGGTAGCATAATGGTTGGATCTCTTCTCCACTATAAAAAGGGGGTCTTCTTTCTTCTAGTTGACCACCTCTTCCTCCCCCAGCTCCATTGCTGCTCTCAAGCTCATTCTTCCCCGATCTCTCTCCCTAGCCAATCAAACTTGTTGATTCTTTAGGATTGCTTGAGAAGGCCTAGGACCACACTTCCACCAAGAGAAATTTGATTCCCCCCACTAATCCCTTGTGGATGTTGTTACTCTTGGGTGTTTGTGAAGGAAATATGCCCCAGAGGCAATAATAAAGTTATTATTTATTTCCTTATTTCATGATAAAATTTTATTATTCATGCTAGAATTGTATTAACCGGAAACATAATACATGTGTGAATACATAGACAAACAGAGTGTCACTAGTATGCCTCTACTTGACTAGCTCGTTGATCAAAGATGGTTAAGTTTCCTAACCATAGACATGAGTTGTCATTTGATTAACGGGATCACATCATTAGGAGAATGATGTGATTGACTTGACCCATTCCGTTAGCTTAGCACTTGATCGTTTAGTTTGTTGCTATTGCTTTCTTCACGACTTATACATGTTCCTATGACTATGAGATTATGCAACTCCCGTTTATCGGAGGAACACCTTGTGTGCTACCAAACGTCACAACATAACTGGGTGATTATAAAGGTGCTCTACAGGTGTCTCCGATGGTACTTGTTGGGTTGGCGTATTTCGAGATTAGGATTTGTCAGTCCGATTGTCGGAGAGGTATCTCTGGGCCCACTCGGTAATGCACATCACTATAAGCCTTGCAAGAATTGCAACTAATGAGTTAGTTGCGGGATGATGTATTACGGAACGAGTAAAGAGACTTGTCGGTAACGAGATTGAACTAGGTATTGAGATACCGATGATCGAATCTCGGGCAAGTAACATACCGATGACAAAGGGAACAACGTATGTTGTTATGCGGTCTGACCGATAAAGATCTTCGTACAATATGTAGGAGCCAATATGGGCTTCTAGGTCCCGCTATTGGTTATTGACCAGAGAGGTGTCTCGGTCATGTCTACATAGTTCTCGAACCCGTAAGGTCCACATGCTTAACGTTCGTTGACGATATAGTACTATGAGTTATGTTGTTGGTAACCGAATGTTGTTCGGAGTCTGGGATGAGATCACGGACATGACGAGGAACTCCGGAATAGTCCGGAGATAAAGATTGATATATGGGATAATAGTGTTTGGACTCCAGAAGGGTTCCGGAATTCACCGGAAGGGGTTCCGGATGTTTCCCGAAATGTTTGGGTACGAGAACACTTTATTTGGGCCAAAGGGGAAAGCCCACAAGGTTTTTGGAAAGCGCAAAAGGAAGTTTTGCGGAGTCCAGGGGACGGACGCCAGGGACCCTGGCGTCTAGGTCCAGACGCCGGGAACCCTGGCGTCTGGCCCTGGAGTCCGAGAAGGACTCTTGCCTTTCGGGTGAAACCGACCTTGTGGAGGCTTTTACTCCAAGTTTCGACCCCAAGGCTCAACATATAAATAGAGGGGCAGGGCTAGCACCCAAGACACATCAAGAAACACCAAGCCGTGTGCCGGCAACCCCGTCCCCTCTAGTTTATCCTCCGTCATAGTTTTCATAGTGCTTAGGCGAAGCCCTGCGAAGATTGTTCTTCACCAACACCGTCACCATGCCGTCGTGCTGCCGGAACTCATCTACTACTTCGCCCCTCTTCTTGGATCGAGAAGGCGAGGACGTCACCGAGCCGAATGTGTGCAGAACTCGAAGGTGCCATGCTTTCGATACTTGGATCGGTTGGATCGTGAAGACATACGACTACATCAACCGCGTTGATATAACGCTTCCGCGAACAGTCTATGATGGTATGTAGACAACACTCTCCCCTCTCGTTGCTATGCATCACCATGATCCTGCATGTGCGTAGGAATTTTTTGAAATTACTACGTTCCCCAACAGTGGTATCAGAGCCAGGTTTTATGCGTAGATGTCATATGCACGAGTAGAACACAAGTGAGTTATGGGCGATATAAGTCATACTGCTTACCAGCATGTCATACTTTGGTTCAGCGGTATTGTTGGATGAAGTGGCCTAGACCGACATTACACGTACGCTTACGCGAGACTGGTTCTACCGACGTGCTTTGCACACAGATGGCTGGCGGGGTGTCAGTTTCTCCAACTTTAGTTGAACCGAGTGTGGCTATGCCCGGTCCTTGCGAAGGTTAAAACAGCACCAACTTGACAAACTATCGTTGTGGTTTTGATGCGTAGGTAAGAACGGTTCTTGCTCAGCCCGTAGCAGCCACGTAAAACTTGCAACAACAAAGTAGAGGACGTCTAACTTGTTTTTGCAGGGCATGTTGTGATGTGATATGGTCAAGACATGATGCTATATTTTATTATATGAGATGATCATGTTTTGTAACCAAGTTATCGGCAACTGGCAGGAGCCATATGGTTGTCGCTTTATTGTGTGCAATGCAATCGCCCTGTAATGCTTTACTTTATCACTAAGCGGTAATGATAGTCGTAGAAGCATAAGATTGGCGAGATGACAACGATGCTACGATGCATATCAAGGTGTCGCGCCGGTGACGATGGTGATCATGACGGTGCTTCGGAGATGGAGATCACAAGCACAAGATGATGATGGCCATATCATATCACTTATATTGATTGCATGTGATGTTTATCTTTTATGCATCTTATCTTGCTTTGTTTGACGGTAGCATTGTAAGATGATCTCTCACTAAATTTCAAGATAAAAGTGTTCTCCCTGAGTATGCACTATTGCCAAAGTTCGTCGTGCCCATACACCACGTGATGATCGGGTGTGATAAGCTCTACGTCCATCTACAATGGGTGCAAGCCAGTTTTGCACACGCAGAATACTCAGGTTAAACTTGACGAGCCTAGCATATGCAGATATGGCCTCGGAACACTGGAGACCGAAAGTTCAAGCGTGAATCATATAGTAGATATGATCAACATAATGATGTTCACCATTAAAAACTACTCCATTTCACGTGATGATCGGTTATGGTTTAGTTGATATGGATCACGTGATCACTTAGATGATTAGAGGGATGTCTATCTAAGTGGGAGTTCTTAAGTAATATGATTAATTGAACTTTAATTTATCATGAACTTAGTCCTGATAGTATTTGCATATCTATGTTGTAGATCAATAACTCGCGTTATTGCTTCCCTATGTTTTATATGTGTTCCTAGAGAAAACTAAGTTGAAAGATGATAGTAGCAATGATGCGGACTAGGTCCGTGATCTAAGGTTTATCCTCATTGCTGCACAGAAGAATTATGTCCTTGATGCACCACTAGGTGACTAGCCTATTGAAGGAGCAGATGCAGACGTTATGAACATTTGGCTAGCTCAATATGATGACTACTTGATAGTTTAGTGCACCATGCTTAACAGCTTAGAATCGGGATTTCAAAGACGTTTTGAACGTCATGGACCATATGAGATGTTCCAGGAGTTGAAGTTAATATTTCAAGCAAATACCCGAGTAGAGAGATATGAAGTCTCCAACAAGTTCTATAGCTAAAAGATGGAGGAGAATAGCTCAAGCAGTGAGCATGTGCTCAGATTGTCTGGGTACTACAATCCCTTGAATCAAGTGGGAGTTAATCTTCCAGATAAAATAGTGATTAACAGAATTCTCTAGTCACAATCACCAAGTTAGTAGAACTTCATGATGAACTATAGTATGCAAGGGATGACGAAAACGATTCCCGAGCTTTTCATGATGATGAAATCGATGAAGGTAGAAATCAAGAAAAAGCATCAAGTGTTGATGATTAACAAGACCACTAGTTTCAATAAAAAGGGCAAAGGGAAAGAAAGGGAACTTCATGTAGAACGGCAAGCATGTTTTTACTTCCGTGAAGAAGCCCAAAGCTAGACTAAAGCCTGAAACTGAGTGCTTCTACTGCAAAGGGACTGATCACTAGAAGCGGAACTACCCCAAGTAATTGGCGGATAAGAAGGATGGCAAAGTGAACATAGGTATATTTGATATACATGTTATTGATGTGTACTTTACTAGTGTTTATAGCAACCCCTCAGTATTTGATACTAGTTCAGTTGCTAAGAATAGTAACTCGAAACGGGAGTTGCAGAATGAACAGAGACTAGTTAAGGGTGAAGTGACGGTGTGTATTGGAAATGGTTCCAAGATTGATATAATCATCATCGCACACTCCCTATACTTTCGGGATTAGTGTTAGACCTAAAATAAATGTTATTTAGTGTTTCCGCTGAGCATGAATATGATTGGATCATGTTTATTGCAATATGGTTATTCATGTAAGTTAGAGAATAATTGTTGTTCTGTTTACATGAATAAAACCTTCTATGGTCATACACCCAATGAAAATGGTTTGTTGGATCTCGATCGTGGTGATACACATTTTCATAATATTGAAGCCAAAAGATGCAAAGTTAATAATGATAGTGCAACTTATTTGTGGCACTGCCGTTTAGGTCATATTGGTGTAAAGAGCATGAAGAAAATCCATGCTGATGGGCTTCTGGAATCACTTGATTATGAATCAGTTGATGCGTGCGAACCATGCCTCATGGGCAAGATGACTAAGACTCCATTCTCCGGAACAATGGAGTGAGCAACAGATTTGTTGGAAATCATACATACTGATGTATGTGGTCCGATGAATATTGAGGCTCGCGGCAGGTACCATTATTTTCTGATCTTCACAGATGATTTGAGCAGATATGAGTATATCTACTTGATGAAACACAAGTCCGAAACATTTGAAAAGTTCAAAGAATTTCAGAGTAAAGTGGAAAATCATCGTGACAAAAATAAAAGTTTCTACAATATGATCGCAGAAGTAAAATATTTGAGTTACGAGTTTGGCCTTCAGTTAAAACAATGTGAAATAGTTTCACTACTCACGACACCTGGAACACCACAGTGTAACGGTATGTCCGAACGTCGTAACCGTACTTTATTAGATATGGTGCGATCTATGATGTCTCTTACTGATTTACCGCTATCGTTTTGGGGTTATGCATTAGAGACAGCTGCATTCACGTTAAAAAGGGCACCATAAAAATCCGTTGAGATGACATCGTATGAACTGTGGTTTAGCAAGAAACCTAAGTTGTCGTTTCTTAAAGTTTGGGGAAGCGATGCTTATGTGAAAAAGTTTCAAACTGATAAGCTCGAACCCAACCGGAGAAGTGCATCTTCATAGGATACCCAAACGAAATTGTTGGGTACACCTTCTATTACAGATCCGAAGGCAAATTTGTTGCTTAGAATGGATCCTTTCTAGAGAAGTAGTTTCTCTCAAAAGAAGTGAGTGGGAGGAAAGTAGAACTTGATGAGGTAACTGTACCTGCTCCCTTATTGGAAAGTAGTTCATCACAGAAATCTGTTACTGTGACTACTACACCAATTAGTGAGGAAGCTAATGATGATGATCATATAACTTCAGATCAAGTCACTACCGAACCTCGTAGGTAAACCAGAGTGAGATCCGCACTAGAGTGGTACGGTAATCCTGTTCTGGAGGTCATGTTACTTGACCATGACGAACCTACAAACTATGAAGAAGCGATGATGAGCCCAGATTCCCTGAAATGGCTTGAGGCCATGAAATCTGAGATGAGATCCAAGTATAAGAACAAAGTATGGACTTTGACTGACTTGCCCAAAGATCGGCGAGCCATTGAGATTAAATGGATCTTCAAGAGGAAGACGGACGTTGATAGTAGTGTTACTATCTACAAAGCTAGAATTGTCACAAAAGGTTTTTGACAAGTTCAAGGTGTTGACTACGATCAGAGTTTCTCACTCGTATCTATGCTTAAGTCTGTCTGAATCATGTTAGCAATTGCCACATTTTATGAAATCTGGCAAATGGATAAACAAAACTACATTCCTTAATGGATTTATTAAAGAAGAGTTGTATATGATGCAACAAGAAAGTTTTGTCAATCCTAAAGGTGCTAACAAAATATACAAGCTCCAGTGATCCATCTATGGACTGGTGCAAGCATCTCGAAGTTGGAATATATGCTTTGATAAGTTGATCAAAGCATATAGTTTTATACAGACTTGCGGTGAAGCCTGTATTTACAAGAAAGTGAGTGAGAGCACTACAACATTTCTGATAAGTATATGTGAATGACATATTGTTGATCGGAGATAATGTAGAATTATTCCGGAAAGCATAAAGGAGTGTTTGAAAGGAGTTTTTCAAAGAAAGACCTCGGTGAAGCTGCTTACATATTAAGCATCAAGATCTATAGAGATAGATCAAGACGCTTGATAAGTTTTTTCAATGGGTACATACCTTGACAAGATTTTGAAGTAGTTCAAAATGGAACAGTCAAAGAAAGAGTTCTTGCCTGTGTTACAAGGTGTGAAATTGAGTAAGACTCAAAGCCCGACCACAGCAGAAGATATAAAGAGAATGAAAGTCATTCCCTATGCCTCAGCCATAGGTTATATAAAGTATGCCATGATGTGTACCAGATCTATTGTATACCCTACACTGTTTTTTGGCAAGGGAGTACAATAGTGATCTAGGAGTAGATCACTGGACAGCGGTCAAAATTATCCTTAGAGGAATAAGGATATGTTTCTCGATTATGGAGGTGACAAAAGGTTCGTCATAAAGGGTTACGTCGATGCAAATTTTGACACTAATCCAGATGACTCTAAGTCTCAATCTGGATACATTTTGAAAGTGGGATCAATTAGATAGAGTAGCTCCGTGCAAAGCATTGTTGACATAGAAATTTGCAAAATACATACGGATCTGAATGTGGCAGACCCGTTGACTAAACTTCTCTCACAAGCAAAACATGATCACACCTTAGTACTCTTTGGGTGTTAATCACATGGCGATGTGAACTAGATTACTGACTCTAGTAAACCCTTTGAGTGTTGGTCACATGGCGATGTGAACTATGGGTGTTAATCACATGGTAATGTGAACTATTAGTGTTAAATCACATGGCGATGTGATCTAGATTATTGACTCTAGTGCAAGTGGGAGACTGAAGGAAATATGCCCTAGAGGCAATAATAAAGTTATTATTTATTTCCTTATTTCATGATAAATGTTTATTATTCATGCTAGAATTGTATTAACCGGAAACATAATACATGTGTGAATACATAGACAAACAGAGTGTCACTAGTATGCCTCTACTTGACTAGCTCATTGATCAAAGATGGTTAAGTTTCCTAACCATAGACATGAGTTGTCATTTGATTAACGGGATCACATCATTAGGAGAATGGTGTGATTGACTTGACCCATTCCGTTAGCTTAGCACTTGATCGTTTAGTTTGTTGCTATTGCTTTCTTCATGACTTATACATGTTCCTATGACTATGAGATTATGCAACTCCCGTTTACCGGAGGAACACTTTGTGTGCTACCAAACGTCACAACGTAACTGGGTGATTATAAAGGTGCTCTACAGGTGTCTCCAAAGGTACTTGTTGGGTTGGTGTATTTCGAGATTAGGATTTGTCACTTCAATTGTCGGAGAGGTATCTCTGGGCCCACTCGATAATGCACATCTCTATAAGCCTTGCAAGCATCGCAACTAATGAGTTAGTTGCGGGATGATGTATTACAAAACGAGTAAAGAGACTTGCCGGTAACGAGATTGAACTAGGTATTGAGATACCGACGATTGAATCTTGGGCAAGTAACATACCGATGACAAAGGGAACAACGTATGTTGTTATGCGGTCTGACCGATAAAGATCTTCGTACAATATGTAGGAGCCAATATGGGCATCCAGGTCCCGCTATTCGTTATTGACCAGAGAGGTGTCTCGGTCATGTCTACATAGTTCTCGAACCTGTAGGGTCCGCACGCTTAATGTTCGTTGACGATATAGTACTATGAGTTATGTTGTTGGTGACCGAATGTTGTTCAGAGTCCGGGATGAGATCACGGACATGATGAGGAACTCCGGAATGGTCCGGAGATAAAGATTGATATATGGGATAATAGTGTTTGGACTCCGGAAGGGTTCCGGAATTCATCGAAAGGGGTTCCGGATGTTTCCTGAAATGTTTGGGTACGAGAACACTTTATTTGGGCCAAAGGGGAAAGCCCACAAGGTTTTTGGAAAGCGCAAAAGGAAGTTTTGCGGAGTCCAGGGGCCAGACGCCAGGGACCCTAGCGTCTGGGTCCAGACGCCGGGAACCCTGGCGTCTGGCCCTGGAGTCCGAGAAGGACTCTTTCCTTTCAGGTGAATCCGAACTTGTGGAGGCTTTTACTCCAAGTTTCGACCCTCAAGGCTCAACATATAAATAGAGGGGCAGGGCTAGCACCCAAGACACATCAAGAGACACCAAGCCGTGTGCCGGCAACCCCGTCCCCTCTAGTTTGTCCTCTATCATAGTTTTCGTAGTGCTTAGGTGAAGCCCTGCGAAGATTGTTCTTCACCAACACCGTCACCATGCCGTCGTGCTGCTGGAACTTATCTATTACTTCGCCCCTCTTGTTGGATCGAGAAGGCGGGGACGACACCGAGCCGAACGTGTGCAGAACTCGGAGGTCTCGTGCTTTTGGTACTTGGATCGGTCGGATCGTGAAGACGTACGACTACATCAACCGCGTTGATATAACGCTTCCGCGAATGGTCTACGAGGGTACGTAGACAACACTCTCCCCTCTCGTTGCTATGCATCACCGTGATCCTGCGTGTGGGTACGAATATTTTTGAAATTACTATGTTCCCCAACAGTTTGAGCACCCTAGACGGTTGAGGTCACCTCGGAGCCACATTCCATCGTGGTGAAGCTTCGAGTTATTGTTGGGAGCCTCCAATTAAGTTGTGGAGATTGCCCCAACCATGTTTGTAAAGGTTCGGTTGCCGCCTTCACGGGCACCACTATTGGAATCAAGGATTATCGCATTGTGTGAGGGCGTGAGGGGAATACGGTGGCCCTAGTGGCTTCTTGGGGAGCATTGTGCCTCCACACCGCTCCAACGGATACGTACTTCCTCTCAAAGGGATGGAACTTTGGTAACACATCCTCATCTTCACCATCTCCACTTGTGGCTATCTCTTACCTTTACTTTGTGCAATCTTTACTTGTGTTGTATCATGTGCCTGCTTGTGTTGCTTTCATCATATAGGTTGTTCACTTAGTTGCATTTCTAGACAACCTATTTGTTTCTAACCCTAATTTGTTAAGAAAAGCTAAAAATTGGTAGTTGCCTATTCACCCCCTCTAGTCAACCATATCGATCCTTTCAATTGGTATCATAGCCTCGTCTCTTTTTAAGGATTTCACCACCCGAAGAGTATGGTTGACAACGGTGGTATTGGGGATGAAGTGCCCGAGGCCGTGGAGTTGACTTCGATCACCCGACATGACTTAAACGAAGCTATGGCTTCACTTAAGACGTCTATGACGACCAAGGTTAAGTCCATGCTTAAAGAATTACTTGAGGGGTTGAAAACTGAAGGAAATATGCCCTAGAGGCAATAATAAAGTTATTATTTATTTCCTTATATCATGATAAAAGTTTATTATTCATGCTAGAATTGTATTAACCGGAAACATAATACATGTGTGAATACATAGACAAACAGAGTGTCACTAGTATGCCTCTACTTGACTAGCTCGTTAATCAAAGATGGTTATGTTTCCTAACCATGGACAAAGAGTTGTCATTTGATTAACGGGATCACATCATTAGTTGAATGATCTGATTGACATGACCCATTCCATTAGCTTAGCACCCGATCATTTAGTATGTTGCTATTGCTTTCTTCATGACGTAAACATGTTCCTATGACTATGAGATTATGCAACTCCCGTTTGCCGGAGGAACACTTTGTGTGCTACCAAACGTCACAAAGTAACTGGGTGATTATAAAGGAGCTCTACAGGTGTCTCCAAAGGTACATGTTGGGTTGGTGTATTTCGAGTTTAGGATTTGTCACTCCGATTGTCGGAGAGGTATCTCCGGGTCCTCTCGGTAATGCACATCACTTAAGCCTTGCAAGCATTGCAACTAATGAGTTAGTTGCGGGATGATGTATTACGGAACGACTAAAGAGACTTGCCGGTAACGAGATTGAACTAGGTATGGGATACCGACGATCGAATCTCGGGCAAGTAACATACCGATGACAAAGGGAACAACGTATGTTGTTATGCGGTCTGACCGATAAAAGATCTTCGTAGAATATGTAGGAGCCAATATGAGCATCCAGGTTCCACTATTGGTTATTGACCGGAGACGTGTCTCGGTCATGTCTACATTGTTCTCGAACCCGTAGGATCCGCACGCTTAAGGTTACGATGACAGTTATATTATGAGTTTATGCATTTTGATGTACCGAAGGTTGTTCGGAGTCCCGAATGTGATCACGGACATGACGAGGAGTCTCGAAATGGTCGAGACATAAAGATTGATATATTGGAAGCCTATGTTTGGGTATCGGAAGTGTTCCGGGTGAAATCGGGATTTTACCGGAGTACCGGGAGGTTACCGGAACCCCCCGGGAAGTATATGGGCCTTAGTGGGCCTTAGTGGAAGAGAGGAGAGGTGGCCAGAGATGGGCCGCGCGCCCCTCCCCCCCCCCTTGGTACGAATAGGACAAGGAGAGGGGGCTGGCCCCCTTCCTCCTCTCTCTCCTCTTTTCCCCCCTCCGCGAATCCTATTCCAACTAGGGAAGGGGGGAGTCCTTCTCCCGGAGGGAGTAGGACTCCTCCTGGTGCACCACCTCTTGGCCGGCCAGCCCCCCCCCTTTTGAGCCTTTATATATGGAGGCACGGGGCACCCCTAGAGACACAAGTTGATCCACGTGATCATATTCTTAGCCGTGTGCGGTGCCCCCTTCCACCATAGTCCTCGATAATATTGTAGCAGTGCTTAGGCGAAGCCCTGCGACGGTACTACATCAAGATCGTCACCACGTCGTCGTGCTGACGGAACTCTTCCCCGACACTTTGCTGGATCGGAGTCCGGGGATCGTCATCGAGCTGAACGTGTGCTAGAACTCGGAGGTGCCGTAGTTTCGGTGCTTGATCGGTCGAGCCGTGGAGACGTACGACTACATCAACCAAGTTAACGCTTCCGCTGTCGATCTACAAGGGTATGTAGATCACACTCTCCCCCTCTCATTGCTATGCATCACCATGATCTTGCGTGTGCGTAGGAATTTTTTTGAAATTACTACGAAACCCAACAGTGGCATCCGAGCCTAGGTTTTATGTGTTGATGTTATATGCACGAGTAGAACACAAGTGAGTTGTGGGCGATATAAGTCATACTGCTTACCAGCATGTCATACTTTGGTTCGGCGGTATTGTTGGACGAAGCGGCCCAGACCGACATTACGCGTACGCTTACGCGAGACCGGTTCTCCCGACGTGCTTTGCACAAAAGGTGGCTAGCGGGTGACAGTTTCTCCAACTTTAGTTGAACCGAGTGTGGCTATGCCCGGTCCTTGCGAAGGTTAAAACAGCACCAACTTGACAAACTATCGTTGTGGTTTTGATGCGTAGGTAAGATTGGTTCTTGCTTAAGCCCGTAGCAGCCACGTAAAATTTGCAACAACAAAGTAGAGGACGTCTAACTTGTTTTTGCAGGGCATGTTGTGATGTGATATGGTCAAGACATGATGCTAAATTTTATTGTATGAGATGATCATGTTTTGTAACCGAGTTATCGGCAACTGGCAGGAGCCATATGGTTGTCGCTTTATTGTATGCAATGCAATCGCGTTGTAATGCTTTACTTTATCACTAAACGGTAGCGATAGTCGTGGAAGCATAAGATTAGCGAGACGACAACGATGCTACGATGGAGATCAAGGTGTCGCGCCGGTGACGATGGTGATCACGACGGTGCTTCGGATATGGAGATCACAAGCACAAGATGATGATGGCCATATCATATCACTTATATTGATTGCATGTGATGTTTATCTTTTATGCATCTTATCTTGCTTTGATTGACGGTAGCATTATAAGATGATCTCTCACTAATTATCAAGAAGTGTTCTGCCTGAGTATGCACCGTTGCGAAAGTTCTTCGTGCTGAGACACCACGTGATGA
This sequence comes from Triticum dicoccoides, assembly GCF_002162155.2. Lineage (NCBI taxonomy): Eukaryota > Viridiplantae > Streptophyta > Magnoliopsida > Poales > Poaceae > Triticum > Triticum dicoccoides. The sequence goes on from NC_041380.1 coordinate 591,735,802, forward strand.
TCGGGTGTGATAGGCTCTACGTTCAAATACAACGGGTGCAAAACAGTTGCACACGCGGAATACTCAGGTTATACTTGACGAGCCAAGCATATACAGATATGGCCTCGGAACACGGAGACCGAAAGGTCGAGCGTGAATCATATAGTAGATATGATCAACATAGCGATGTTCACCAATGAAACTACTCCATCTCACGTGATGATCGGACATGGTTTAGTTGATTTGGATCACGTAATCACTTAGAGGATTAGAGGGATGTCTATCTAAGTGGGAGTTCTTAAGTAATATGATTAAATTGAACTTAAATTTATCATGAACTTAGTCCTGGTAGTATTTTGCAAATTATGTTATAGATCAATAGCTCGCGTTGTTGCTTCCCTGTGTTTATTTTGATATGTTCCTAGAGAAAATTGTGTTGAAAGATGTTAGTAGCAATGATGCGGATTGGATCCGTGATCTGAGGTTTATCCTCATTGCTGTATAGATGAATTATGTCCTTGATGCACCGCTAGGTGACAGACCTATTGCAGGAGCAGATGCAGACGTTATGAACGTTTGGCTAGCTCAATATGATGACTACTTGATAGTTTAGTGCGCCATACTTAAATGGCTTAGAATCGGGACTTCAAAGACGTTTTGAACATCATGGACCATATGAGATGTTCCAGGAGTTGAAATTAATATTTCAAGCAAATACCCGAGTTGAGAGATATGAAGTCTCCAACAAATTCTATACCTAAAATATGGAGGAGAATCGCTCAACTAGTGAGCATGTGCTCAGATTGTCTGGGTACTACAATCCCTTGAATCAAGTGGGAGTTAATCTTCCAGATAAGATAGTGATTGACAGAATTCTCTAGTCACCATCACCAAGTTAGTAGAACTTCATGATGAACTATAATATGCAAGGGATAACGGAAACAACTCCCAAGCTCTTCGTGATGCTGAAATCAACGAAGGTAGAAATCAAGAAAAACATCAAGTGTTGATGGTTGACAAGACCACTAGTTTCAAGAAAAGGGCAAAGGGAAGAAGGGGAACTTCAAGAAGAACGGCAAGCAAGTTGCTGCTCAAGTGAAGAAGCCCAAGTCTGATCCTAAGCCTGAGACTAAGTGCTTCTACTGCAAAGGGACTGGTCACTGGAAGCAGAACTACCCCAAGTGATTGGCGGATAAGAAGGATGGCAAAGTGAACATAAGTATATTTGATATACATGTTATTGATGTGTACTTTACTAGTGTTTATAGCAACCCCTCAGTAATAGATACTAGTTCAGTTGCTAAGATTACTAACTCGAAACGGGAGTTGCAGAATAAATAGAGACTAGTTAAGGGTGAAGTGACGATGTGTGTTGGAAGTGGTTCCAAGATTGATATGATCATCATTGCACACTCCCTATACTTTTGGGATTAGTGTTGAACCTAAATAAGTGTTATTTGGTGTTTGCATTGAGCATGAATATGATTTGATCATGTTTATTGTAATACAGTTATTCATTTAAGTAAGAGAATAAATTGTTGTTCTGTTTACATGAATAAAACCTTATATGGTTACACACCCAATGAAAATAGTTCATTGGATCTCGATCGTAGTAATATACATAATCATAATATTGAAACCAAAAGATGCAAAGTTAATAATGATAGTGCAACTTATTTGTGGCACTGCTGTTTAGGTCATATTGGTGTAAAGCGCATGAAGAAACTCCATGTTGATGGGCTTTTGGAATCACTTGATTATGAATCAGTTGATTCTTGCGAACCATGCCTCATGGGCAAGATGACTAAGACTCCGTTCTTCGGAACAATGGAGCGAGCAACAAATTTGTTGGAAATCATACATACTGATGTATGTGGTCTGATGAATATTGAGACTCGCGACAGGTATCATTATTTTCTGATCTTCACAGATGATTTGAGCAGATATGAGTATATCTACTTGATGAAACATAAGTCTGAAACATTTGAAAAGTTCAAAGAATTTCAGAGTGAAGTGGAAAATCATCGTAACGAGAAAATAAAGTTTCTACGATCTGATCGTGGAGAAGAGTATTTGAGTTATGAGTTTGGTCTTCAGTTAAAACAATGTGAAATAGTTTCACTACTCACGCCACCTGGAACACCACAGCATAATGGTGTGTCCGAATGTCATAACCGTACTTTATTAGATATGGTGCAACCTATGATGTCTCTTACCGATCTACCACTATCATTTTGGGGTTATGCATTAAAGACAGCTGCATTCACATTTAAAAGGGCACCATCTAAGTCCGTTGAGATGACACAATCTGAACTGTGGTTTGGCAAGAAACCAAAGTTGTCGTTTCTTAAAGTTTGGGATTGTGATGCTTATATGAAAAAGTTTCATCCTAATAAGCTCAAACCCAAATCGGAGAAATATGTCTTCATAGGATACCCAAAGGAGACTATTGGGTACACCTTCTATCACAGATCCGAAGGCAAGACATTCGTTGCTAAGAATGGATCCTTTCCAGAGAAGGAGTTTCTCTCGAAAGAAGTGAGTGGGAGGAAAGTAGAAAACTTGATAAGGTAATTGTACCATCTCCCTTATTGGAAAGTAGTTCATCACAGAAATCTGTTCTTGTGACTACTACACCAATTAGTGAGGAAGCTAATGATGATGATCATGTAACTTCAGATCAAGTTACTACCGAATCTCGTAGGTAAACCAGAGTGAGATCCGCACTAGAGTGGTACGGTAATCCTGTTCTGGAAGTCATGTTACTAGACCATGACGAACTTGCGAACTATGAAGAAGTGATGGTGAGCCCAGATTCCGCAAAATGACTTGAGGCCATGAAATCTGAGATGGGATCCATGTATGAGCACAAAGTATGGACTTTGGTTGACTTGCCCGATGATCGGCAAGCCATAGAAAATAAATGGATCTTCAAGAGGAAGACGGACGCTGACAGTAGTGTTACTATCTAGAAAGCTAGAATTGTCGCAAAAGGTTTTCGACAAAATTCAAGGTGTTGACTACGATGAGATTTTCTCACTCGTATCGATGCTTAAGTCTGTCCAAATCATGTTAGCAATTGCAGCATTTTATGAAATCTGGCAAATGGATAACAAAGACTGCAATCCTTAATGGATTTCTTAAAGAAAGAGTTGTATATGATGCAACCAAAAGGTTTTGTCAATCCTAAAGGTGCTAATAAAATAAGCAAGCTCCAGCGATCCATCTATGGACTGGTGCAAGCATCTCGCAGTTGGAATAAACGCTTTGATAGTATGATCAAAGCATATAGATTTATACAGACTTGCGGTGAAGCCTGTATTTACAAGAAAGTGAGTGGGAGCACTACAACATTTCTGATAAGTATATGTGAATGACATATTGTTGATCGGAAATAATGTAGAATTATTCTGCAAAGCATAAAGGAGTGTTTGAAAGGAGTTTTTCAAAGAAAGACCTCGGTGAAGTTGCTTACATATTGAGCATCAAGATCTATAGAGATAGATCAAGACGCTTGATATTTTTTTTCAATGAGTACATACCTTGACAAGATTTTGAAGTAGTTCAAAATGGAATAGTCATAGAAAGGGTTCTTACCTGTGTTACAAGGTATTAAATTGAGTAAGACTCAAAGCCCGACCACGGCAGAAGATAGAAAGAGAATGAAAGTCATTCCCTATGCCTCAGCCATAGGTTCTATAAAGTATGCCATGCTGTGTACCAGATCTATTGTATACCCTACACTGATTTTGGCAAGGGAGTACAATAGTGATCTAGGAGTAGATCACTGGACAGCGGTCAAAATTATCCTTAGTGGAATAAGGATATGTTTCTCGATTATGGAGGTGACAAAAGGTTCGTCGTAAAGAGTTACATCGATGCAAGTTTAGAGACTGATCTAGATAACTTTAAGTCTCAATCTGGATACATATTGAAAGTGGGAGCAATTAGCTAGAGTAGCTCCGTGCAGAGCATTGTTGACATAGATATTTGCAAAATACATACGGATCTGAATATGGCAGACCCGTTGACTAAAATTCTCTCACAAGCAAAACATGATCACACCTTAGTACTCTTTGGGTGTTAATCACAGAGCGATGTGAACTAGATTACTGAATCTAGTAAACCCTTTGGGTGTTGGTCACATGGCGATGTGAACTATGGGTGTTAATCACATGATGATGTGAACTATCGATGTTAATCACATGGTGATGTGATCTAGATTATTGACTCTAGTGCAAGTGGGAGACTGAAGGAAATATGCCCTAGAGGCAATAATAAAGTTATTATTTATTTCCTTATATCATGATAAAAGTTTATTATTCATGCTAGAATTGTATTAACCGGAAACATAATACATGTGTGAATACATAGACAAACAGAGTGTCACTAGTATGCCTCTACTTGACTAGCTCGTTAATCAAAGATGGTTATGTTTCCTAACCATGGACAAAGAGTTGTCATTTGATTAACGGGATCACATCATTAGTTGAATGATCTGATTGACATGACCCATTCCATTAGCTTAGCACCCGATCGTTTAGTATGTTGCTATTGCTTTCTTCATGACTTATACATGTTCCTATGACTATGAGATTATGCAACTCTCGTTTGCCGGAGGAACACTTCGTGTGCTACCAAACGTCACAACGTAACTGGGTGATTATAAAGGAGCTCTACAGGTGTCTCCAAAGGTACATGTTGGGTTGGCGTATTTCGAGATTAGGATTTGTCACTCTGATTGTCGGAGAGGTATCTCTGGGCCCTCTCGGTAATGCACATCACTTAAGCCTTGCAAGCATTGCAACTAATGAGTTAGTTGCGGGATGATGTATTACGGAACGACTAAAGAGACTTGCCGGTAACGAGATTGAACTAGGTATGGGATACCGACAATCGAATCTCGGGCAAGTAACATACTGATGACAAAGGGAACAACGTATGTTGTTATGCGGTCTGACCGATAAAAGATCTTCGTAGAATATGTAGGAGCCAATATGAGCATCCAGGTTCCACTATTGGTTATTGACCGGAGACGTGTCTCGGTCATGTCTACATTGTTCTCGAACTCGTAGGGTCCGCACGCTTAAGGTTACGATGACAGTTATATTATGAGTTTATGCATTTTGATGTACCGAAGGTTGTTCGGAGTCTCAGATGTGATCACGGACACGACGAGGAGTCTCGAAATGGTCGAGACATAAAGATTGATATATTGGAAGCCTATGTTCGGATATCGGAAGTGTTTCGGGTGAAATCGGGATATTACCGGAGTACCGGGAGGTTACCGGAACCCCCGGGGAAGTATATGGGCCTTAGTGAGCCTTAGTGGAAGAGAGGAGAGGTGGCCAGAGATGGGCCGCGCGCCCCTCCCCCCTCCCCCCTTGGTCCGAATAGGACAAGGAGAGGGGGCCGGCCCCCCTTCCTCCTCTCTCTCCTCTTTTCCCCCCTCCGCGAATCCTATTCCAACTAGGAAAGGGGGGAGTCCTACTCCCGGAAGGAGTAGGACTCCTCCTGGCGCGCCACCTCTTGGCCGGCCA
>NC_041380.1:591741873-591786325 GCF_002162155.2 Triticum dicoccoides
GACACAAGTTGATCCACGTGATCATATTCTTAGCCGTGTGCGGTGCCCCCTTCCACCATAGTCCTCGATAATATTGTAGCAGTGCTTAGGCGAAGCCCTGCGACGGTAGTACATCAAGATCGTCACCACGCCGTCGTGCTGACGGAACTCTTCCCCGACACTTTGCTGGATCGGAGTCCGGGGATCGTCATCGAGCTGAACGTGTGCTAGAACTCGGAGGTGTCGTAGTTTCGGTGCTTGATCGGTCGAGCCGTGGAGACGTACGACTACATCAACCAAGTTAACGCTTCCGTTGTCGATCTACAAGGGTACGTAGATCACACTCTCCCCCCCTCGTTACTATGCATCACCATGATCTTGCGTGTGCGTAGGAAATTTTTTGAAATTACTACGAAACCCAACAAAAACTTCTCCCAATCCGTTGCTTGTGGTTAATCCCACCGCATCAGAGTCGGATGCCAACTCCAGCAAAGAAGCAGCTAAATATACTCAAACCTTCTCCCCTCAAAACAAGAATGGGACGGGAACCTTTGCCTTGGTTCCCCCTCCGTCGGTCTAGGGAGGACCGGTTCCTACACCGCATATTAACCACCTTGGTCCTTCTCCTAAACTTGTTAAGGGTGATTTTGCTAATTGGGTTTTTCGCATCAAGTCTTATTTGAATCACAACTCAACAAATCCTTGGAGAGTCATTGAGCAAGGCTTCTATCCGCATGATCCAAACAACTTCACCCCAAGAGAAGAGGCAGACAATCAATACAATCACTCCACGTTGTTCGTCCTTCAAATTGCGGTTCCTCCCGAAGATCTATCTCACTTGCGCCCCTTCACTCATGCAAAGGATTGTTGGGAACATATCATATCTTCGTACAAGGGGAGCTCAAGCATCCAACGGTCCAACTTTGAAGTGGTTCTTGATGAGGCTGATAAATTTGTGTCTTTGTGATGTTAGAAGATGAGGATCCTCGTGGCCCCTACCGGAGAGCAGGGCAGATCCTCTTGGGATCTGAAGGGGAAACGGCTTACAACTGCAATTCTGATGGGATGCATATAGATTCTCCTACTTGGGGATTAATTACCGATCGAAGTCGGCGATCCAGTTCCAGTACAACATCACGCCACTCCAGACATTCAGTTTGCTATAAGCATCCCTGATACTCTCCAATGTATCTATAATTTATGAAGTATTCATGACATTATATTATCATTCTTGGATGTTTTACAATCATTTTATAGCAACTTTATATCATTTTTTGGAACTAACCTATTGACCTAGTTGTTGGGGAACGTAGCAGAAATTCAAAATTTTCCTACGTGTCACCAAGATCTATCTATGGAGAGACTAGCAACGAGGGGAAGGAGAGTGCATCTACATACCCTTGTAGATCGCTAAGCGGAAGCGTTCAAGTGAACGGGGTTGATGGAGTCGTACTCGTCGTGATTCAGATCACCGATGATCCTAGTGCCGAACGGACGGCACCTCCGCGTTCAACACACGTACAGCTCGATGATGTCTCCCACGCCTTGATCCAGCAAGGAGAGAGGGAGAGGTTGAGGAAGACTCCATCCAGCAGCAGCACAACGGCGTGGTGGTGATGGAGGAGCGTGGCAATCCTGCAGGGCTTCGCCAAGCACCTACGGGAAAGGAGGAGGTGTCACGGGAGGGAGGGAGGTGCCAAGGGCTCAAGTATGGATGCCCTCCCTCCCCTCCACTATATATAGGGGCAGGGGAGAGGGGGGAGGCGCAGCCTTGCCCCTTCCTCCAAGGAAGGGGTGCGGCTAAGAGGGGGGGAGAAGTCCATCCTCCCCAAGGCACCTCGGAGGTGCCTTCCCCTTTTAGGACTCTCCCCTTTTTCCTATATCTTGGCGCATGGGCCTCTAGGGAATGGTGCCCTTGGCCTATGTAGGCCAAGGCGCACCCCCTACAGACCATGTGGCCCCCCGGGGCAGGTGGCCCCACCCGGTGGGCCCCCGGGACCCTTCCGGTGGTCCCGGTACAATACCGATGACCCCGAAACTTGTCCCGATGGCCGAAACAGGACTTCCTATATATAAATCTTTACCTCCGGACCATTCCGGAACTCCTCGTGACGTCCGGGATCTCATCCGGGACTCCGAACAACATTCGGTAACCACATACAAACTTCCTTTATAACCCTAGCGTCATCGAACCTTAAGTGTGTAGACCCTACGGGTTCGGGAGACATGTAGTCATGACCGAGATGTTCTCCGGTCAATAACCAACAGCGGGATCTGGATACCCATGTTGGCTCCCACATGTTCCACTATGATCTCATCGGATGAACCACGATATCAAGGACTCAATCAATCCCGTATACAATTCCCTTTGTCTAGCGGTATGGTACTTGCCCGAGATTCGATCGTCAGTATACCGATACCTTGTTCAATCTCGTTACCGGCAAGTCTCTTTACTCGTTCCATAACACATCATCCCGTGATCAACCCCTTGGTCACATTGTGCACATTATGATGATGTCCTACCGAGTGGGCCCAGAGATACCTCTCCGTTTACACGGAGTGACAAATCCCAGTCTCGATTCGTGCCAACCCAACAGACACTTTCAGAGATACCCGTAGTGTACCTTTATAGCCACCCAGTTACGTTGTGACGTTTGGCACACCCAAAGCACTCCTACGGTATCCGGGAGTTGCACAATCTCATGGTCTAAGGAAATGATACTTGACATTAGAAAAGCTTTAGCATACGAACTACATGATCTTGTGCTAGGCTTAGGATTGGGTCTTGTCCATCACATCATTCTCCTAATGATGTGATCCTGTTATCAACGACATCCAATGTCCATGGTCAGGAAACCGTAACCATCTATTGATCAACGAGCTAGTCAACTAGAGGCTTACTAGGGACATGGTGTTGTCTATGTATCCACACATGTATCTGAGTTTCCTATCAATACAATTCTAGCATGGATAATAAACGATTATCATGAACAAGGAAATATAATAATAATCAATTTATTATTGCCTCTAGGGCATATTTCCAACACGGGGCAGGTGGCCCCACCCGGTGGGCCCCCGGGACCCTTCCGGTGGTCCCGGTACAATACCGATGACCCCGAAACTTGTCCCGATGGCCGAAACAGGACTTCCTATATATAAATCTTTACCTCCGGACCATTCCGGAACTCCTCGTGACGTCCGGGATCTCATCCGGGACTCCGAACAACATTCGGTAACCACATACAAACTTCCTTTATAACCCTAGCGTCATCGAACCTTAAGTGTGTAGACCCTACGGGTTCGGGAGACATGTAGTCATGACCGAGATGTTCTCCGGTCAATAACCAACAGCGGGATCTGGATACCCATGTTGGCTCCCACATGTTCCACGATGATCTCATCGGATGAACCACGATGTCAAGGACTCAATCAATCCCGTATACAATTCCCTTTGTCTAGCGGTATGGTACTTGCCCGAGATTCGATCGTCGGTATACCGATACCTTGTTCAATCTCGTTACCGGCAAGTCTTTTTACTCGTTCCGTAACACATCATCCCGTGATCAACCCCTTGGTCACATTGTGCACATTATGATGATGTCCTACCGAGTGGGCCCAGAGATACCTCTCCGTTTACACGGAGTGACAAAATCCCAATCTCGATTCGTGCCAACCCAACAGACACTTTCAGAGATACCCGTAGTGTACCTTTATAGCCACCCAGTTACGTTGTGACGTTTGGCACACCCAAAGCACTCCTACGATATCCGGGAGTTGCACAATCTCATGGTCTAAGGAAATGATACTTGACATTAGAAAAGCTTTAGCATACGAACTACATGATCTTGTGCTAGGCTTAGGATTGGGTCGTGTCCATCACATCATTCTCCTAATGATGTGATCCCGTTATCAACGACATCCAATGTCCATGGTCAGGAAACCGTAACCATCTATTGATTAACGAGCTAGTCAACTAGAGGCTTACTAGGGACATGGTGTTGTCTATGTATCCACACATGTATCTGAGTTTCCTATCAATACAATTCTAGCATGGATAATAAACGATTATCATGAACAAGGAAATATAATAATAATCAATTTATTATTGCCTCTAGGGCATATTTCCAACAGTCTCCCACTTGCACTAGAGTCAATAATCTAGTTCACATCGATATGTGATTAACACTCAAGGTCACATCCCCATGTGACTAACACCCAAAGAGTTTACTAGAGTCAATAATCTAGTTCACATTTACCATGTGATTAACACTCGATGAGTTCTGGGTTTGATCATGTTATGCTTGTGAGAGAGGTTATAGTCAACGGGTCTGAACCTTTCAGATCCGTGTGTGCTTTACAAATCTCTATGTCATCTCCTAGATGCAGCTACCACTTCTATTTGGAGCTATTCCAAATAACTGTTCTACTTGGAGCTATTCTAAATTGTTGCTCCATTATACGTATCCTGTATCTCTACTCAGAGCTATCCGGATAGGTGTTAAGCTTGCATCGACGTAACCCTTTACGACGAACTCTTTTCCCACCTCCATAATTGAGAAAAATCCTTAGTCCACTAGTTACTAAGGATAACTTTGACCGCTGTCCTGTGATCCATTCTTGGATCACTCTTGTACCCCTTGACTGACTCATGGTAAAGCACACTTCAGGTGCGGTACACAGCATAGCATACTGTAGAGCCTATGTCTTAAGCATAGGGGACGACCTTCGTTCCTTTCTCTCTATTCTGCCATGGTCGAGCTTTAAGTCTTAACTTCATACCTTACAACTCAGGCAAGAACTCCTTCTTTGACTGATCCATCTTGAACACCTTCAAGATCACGTCAAGGCATGTGCTCATTTGAAAGTACTATTAAGCGTTTTGATCTATCCTTATAGATCTTGATGCTCAATGTTCAAGTAGCTTAATCCAGGTTTTCCATTGAAAAACACTTTTCAAATAATCCTATATGCTTTCCAGAAATTCTACATCATTCCTGATCAACAATATGTCAATAACATATATTTATCAGAAATTCTATAGTGCTCCCACTCACTTCTTTGGAAATACAAGTTTCTCATAAACTTTGTATACACCCAAAATCTTTGATCATCATCAAAGCATACATTCCAACTCCGAGATGCTCACTCCAGTCCTCAGAAGGATTGCTGGAGCTTTGCATACTTATTAGCATATTTTAGGATAGACAAAACCTTCCGGTTGTATCACATACAACCTTTCCTCAAGAATCGTCGAGGAAACAATGTTTTGACATCCTATCTGCAAGATTTCATAAATAATGCAGTAATTGCTAATATAATTCCAACAGACTCTTAGCATCGCTACGAGTGAGAAAACCTCACCGTAATCAACTCCTTGAACTTGTCGGAAAATATCTTAACGACAAGTCGAGCTTTCTTAATGGTAATTCTTACCATCATTGTTTGTCTTCCTTTTAAAATCCATCCGTACCCAATGGCCTTACGACCATCAAGTATTTCTTCCAAAGTCATGGATCCGTTCTCGGATTTTATGGCCTCGAGCCATTTATCGGAATCCGGGCCCACCATCGCTTCTCCATAGCTCGTAGGTTCATTGTTGTCTAGCAACATGACTTCCAAGACAGGATTACTGTACCACTCTGAAGTAGTACGTATCCTTGTCACCCTACGAGGTTTGGGAGTGACTTGATCTGAAGTTTCATGATCACTATCATAAGCTTCTACTTCAATTGGTGTAGGTGCCACAGGAACAACTTCCTGTGCCCTGCTACACACTGGTTGAAGTGATGGTTCAATAACCTCATCAAGTCTCCACCATCCTCCCACTCAATTCTTTCGAGAGAAACCTTTCCTCGAAAAAGGACCCGATTCAAGAAACAATCCCTATTGCTTTCGGATCTGAATTAGGAGGTATACCCAACTGTTTTTGGGTGTCCTATGAAGATGCATTTTATCTGCTTTGGGTTCGAGCTTATCAACCTGAAACCTTTTCACATAAGCGTCGCAGCCCCAAACTTTCAAGAAACGGCAACTTAGGTTTCTCCAAACCATAGTTCATACGGTGTCGTCTCAACGAAATTATGTGGTGCCCTATTTAAAGTGAATGTGGTTGTCTCTAATGCCTAACCCATAAACTATCGTGGTAATTCGATAAGAGACATCATGGTATGCATCATATCCAATAGGGTGCAGTTATGATGTTCGGACACACCATCACACTATGGTGTTCCAGGATGTATTAGTTGTGAAATAATTTCCACAATGTCTTAATTCTGTGCCAAACTCGTAATTCAGATATTCATCTCTATGATCATATCATAGAAATTTTATCCTCTTGTCACAATGATCTTCTATTTCACTCTGAAATTACTTGAACCATTCAATAATTCAGACTTGTGTTTCATCAAGTAAATATTCTCAACATCTACTCGAATCATCTGTGAAGTAAGAACATAACGATATTCACTGCATGCCTCAGCACTCATTGGACTGCACACATCAAAATGTGTTGCTTCCAACAAGTTGCTATCTTGTTCCATCTTACTGAAAACGAGGCTTTTCAGTCATCTTGCCCATGTGGTATGATTTGCATGTCCCAAGTGATTCAAAATCAAGTGAGTCAAAACGGTCCATTTGCATGGAGTTTCTTCATGCATATACACCAATAGACATGGTTCGCATGTCTCAAACTTTTCAAAAACGAGTGAGCCCAAAGATCCATCAATATGGAGCTTCTTCATGCATTTTATACCGATATGACTTACGTGGCAGTGCCACAAGTAGGTGGTACTATCATTACTATCTTTTGGCATGAACATGTGTATCACTACGATCGAGATTTAATAAACCATTCATTTTAGGTGTAAAACCATTGAAGGTATTATTCAAATAAACAGAGTAACCATTATTCTCCTTAAATGAATAACCGTATTGCGATAGACGTAATCCAATCATGTCTATGCTCAACGCAAACACCAAATAACAATTATTTAGGTTTAACACCAATCTCTTTGGTAGAGGGAGCGTGCGATGCTTGATCATATCAAGCTTGGAAAAACTTCCAACACATATCGTCAGCTCACCTTTAGCTAGTCTCCGTTTATTCCGTAGCCTTTTGTTTCGAGTTACTAACACTTAGCAACCGAACCGGTATCTAATACCCTGGTGCTACTAGGAGTACTAGCAAAGTACACATTAACACAATGTATATCCAATATACTTCTATCGACCTTTCCAGCCTTCTTATCTACCAAGTATCTAGGGTAATTCTGCTCTAGTGGTTGTTCCCCTTATTACAGAAGCACTTAGTCTCGGGTTTGGGTTTTACCTTGGGTTTCTTCACTAGAGCAGCAGCTGATTTGCCGTTTCATGAAGTATCCCTTCTTGCCCTTGCCCTTCTTGAAACTAGTGGTTTCACCAACCATCAACAATTGATGCTCCTTCTTGATTTCTACTTTCGCGGTGTCAAACATCGCGAATACCTCAAGGATCATCATATCTATCCCTGATATGTTATAGTTCATCACGAAGCTCTAACAGCTTGGCGGCAATGACTTTGGAGAACCATCACTGTCTTATCTGGAAGATCAACTCCCACTCGATTCAAATGATTGTTGTACTCAGACAATCTGAGCACAAGCTCAACAATTGAGCTTTTCTCCTTAGTTTGCAGGTTAAGAAAGTCATCGGAGGTCTTATACCTCTTGACATGGGCACGAGCCTGAAATCCCAATTTCAGCCCTCAAAACATCTCATATGTTTCGCGACGTTTCAAAAATGTCTTTGGTGCCTCAACTCTAAACCGTTTAACTGAACTATCACGTAGTTATCAAAACATGTATGTCAGATGTTCGCAACAACCACAGACAACGTTCGAGGTTCAGCACACTGAGCTGTGCATTAAGGACATAAGCCTTCTATGAAGCAATGAGGACAATCCTCAGTTTACGGACCTAGTCCGCATAATTGCTACTATCAACTTTCAACTAATTTTTCTCTAGGAACATATCTAAACAGTAGAACTATAGCGTGAGCTACGACATAATTTGCAAAAACCTTTTGACTATGTTCAGGATAATTAAGTTCATCTTATGAACTCCCACTCAGATAGACATCCCTCTAGTCATCTAAGTGATTACATGATCCGAGTCAAACTAGGCCGTGTCCGATCATCACGTGAGACGGACTAGTCATCATCGGTGAACATCTTCATGTTGATCGTATCTTCTATACGACTCATGTTCGACCTTTCGGTCTCCGTGTTCCGAGGCCATGTCTGTACATGCTAGGCTCGTCAAGTTAACCCTAAGTGTTTCGCGTGTGTAAATCTGTCTTACACCCGTTGTATGTGAACGTTAGAATCTAACACCCGATCATCACGTGGTGCTTCGAAACACGAACTGTCGCAACGGTGCACAGTTAGGGGAGAACACTTCTTGAAATTGTTGTAAGGGATCATCTTATTTACTATCGTCGTTCTAAGCAAATAAGATGTATAAACATGATAAACATCACATGCAATCAAATAGTGACATGATATGGCCAATATCATTTTGCTCCTTTTGATCTTCATCTTTGGGGCTCCATGATCATCATCGTCACCGGCATGACACCATGATCTCCATCATCATGATCTCCATCATCGTGTCTTCATGAAGTTGTCACGCCAACGACTACTTCTACTACTATGGCTACCGGTTAGCAATAAAGTAAAGTAATTACATGGCGTTGTTCAATGACACGCAGGTCATACAATAAATAAAGACAACTCCTATGGCTCCTGCCGGTTGTCATACTCATCGACATGCAAGTCGTGAATCCTATTACAAGAACATGATCAATCTCATACATCGCATATCATTCATCACATTCTTGTTGGCCATATCACATCACAAAGCATACCCTGCAAAAACAAGTTAGACGTCCTCTAATTGTTGTTTGCATGTTTTACGTGGCTGCTATGGGTTTCTAGCAAGAACGTTTCTTACCTACGCATGAACCACAACGTGATATGCCAATTGCTATTTACCCTTCATAAGGACCCTTTTCATCGAATCCGATCTGACTAAAGTGGGAGAGACAGACACCCGCCAGCCACCTTATGCAACTAGTGCATGTTTGTCGGTGGAACCGGTCTCACGTAAGCGTACGTGTAAGGTTGGTCCGGGCCGCTTCATCCCATGATGCCGCCGAATCAAGATAAGACTAGTAACGGCAAGCATATTGAACAATATCGACGCCCACAACTACTTTGTGTTCTACTCGTGCAAAGAATCTACGCAATAGACCTAGCTCATGATGCCACTGTTGGGGAACGTAGCAGAAATTCAAAATTTTCCTACGTGTCACCAAGATCAATCTATGGAGAGACTAGCAACGAGGGGAAGGAGAGTGCATCTACATACCCTTGTAGATTGCTAAGCGGAAGCGTTCAAGTGAACGGGGTTGATGGAGTCGTACTCGTCGTGATTCAGATCACCGATGATCCTAGTGCCGAACGGACGGCACCTCCGCGTTCAACACACGTACAGCTCGACGATGTCTCCCACGCCTTGATCCAGCAAGGAGAGAGGGAGAGGTTGAGGAAGACTCCATCCAGCAGCAGCACAACGGCGTGGTGGTGATGGAGGAGCGTGGCAATCCTGCAGGGCTTCGCCAAGCACCTACGGGAAAGGAGGAGGTGTCACGGGAGGGAGGGAGGCGCCAAGGGCTCAAGTATGGATGCCCTCCCTCCCCTCCACTATATATAGGGGCAGGGGAGAGGGGGAGGCGCAGCCTTGCCCCTTCCTCCAAGGAAGGGGTGCGGCTAAGAGGGGGGGAGGAGTCCATCCTCCCCAAGGCACCTCGGAGGTGCCTTCCCCTTTTAGGACTCTCCCCTTTTTCCTATATCTTGGCGCATGGGCCTCTAGGGGCTGGTGCCCTTGGCCCATGTAGGCCAAGGCGCACCCCCTACAGCCCATGTGGCCCCCCGGGGCAGGTGGCCCCACCCGGTGGGCCCTCGGGACCCTTCCGGTGGTCCCGGTACAATACCGATGACCCCGAAACTTGTCCCGATGGCCGAAACAGGACTTCCTATGTATAAATCTTTACCTCCGGACCATTCCGGAACTCCTCGTGACGTCCGGGATCTCATCTGGGACTCTGAACAACATTCGGTAACCACATACAAACTTCCTTTATAACCCTAGCGTCATCGAACCTTAAGTGTGTAGACCCTACGGGTTCGGGAGACATGTAGTCATGACCGAGATGTTCTCCGGTCAATAACCAACAGCGGGATCTGGATACCCATGTTGGCTCCCACATGTTCCACGATGATCTCATCGGATGAACCACGATGTCAAGGACTCAATCAATCCCGTATACAATTCCCTTTGTCTAGCGGTATGGTACTTGCCCGAGATTCGATCGTCGGTATACCGATACCTTGTTCAATCTCGTTACCGGCAAGTCTCTTTACTCGTTCCGTAACACATCATCCCGTGATCAACCCCTTGGTCACATTGTGCACATTATGATGATGTCCTACCGAGTGGGCCCAGAGATACCTCTCCGTTTACACGGAGTGACAAATCCCAGTCTCGATTCGTGCCAACCCAACAGACACTTTCAGAGATACCCATAGTGTACCTTTATAGCCACCCAGTTACGTTGTGACGTTTGGCACACCCAAAGCACTCCTACGGTATCCGGGAGTTGCACAATCTCATGGTCTAAGGAAATGATACTTGACATTAGAAAAGCTTTAGCATACGAACTACATGATCTTGTGCTAGGCTTAGGATTGGGTCTTGTCCATCACATCATTCTCCTAATGATGTGATCCCCTTATCAATGACATCCAATGTCCATGGTCAGGAAACCGTAACCATCTATTGATTAACGAGCTAGTCAACTAGAGGCTTACTAGGGACATGGTGTTGTCTATGTATCCACACATGTATCTGAGTTTCCTATCAATACAATTCTAGCATGGATAATAAACGATTATCATGAACAAGGAAATATAATAATAATCAATTTATTATTGCCTCTAGGGCATATTTCCAACACTAGTGCCCAGTACCAGTTGCTGTTTTTTGCTTGTTTTTTACATCGCAGGAAATCAATATCGAGCGGAGTCCAAACATCGCGAAATTTTTTAGAGATTTTTTATGGACCAGAACACCCAGGATGGGCCAGAGAAGCACCTGGGGGATGCCTCGAGGGGGGCACAACCCACCAGGGCGCGCCTGGGGGCCCAGACGCGCCCATGTGGGTTGTACCCACCTCGGTGGCCTCCCGCACTCCCTCTTTACCCTATAAATTCCCCAAAATTCCAAAAACCCTCGGGGTTAACCTAGATCAGAAGTTCCGCTGCCGCAAGGCTCTGTAGCCACCGAAAACCAATCTAAACCCTTTTCGGCACCCTGCCAAAGGGGGGAATCATCTTCGGTGGCCATCTTCATCATCCTGGCGGCCACCACGATGAGGAGGAAGTAGTCCACCCTCAGGGCTGAGGGTTTGTACGAGTAGCTATGTGTTTAATCTCTCTCTCTCTCTCTCTCTCTCTCTCGTGTTCTTGAGATGGCATGATCTTGATGTATCGCGGCTTCGTTAATATAGTCGGATCATATGGTGTTTTCCCCTCTCTATCTTGTTGTGATGAATTGAGTTTTTCCCTTTGAGATTTCTTGTTACCAGATTGAATACTTTTATGGATTTGAGAGCACTTGATATATGTCTTGCATATGAATACTCATGGTGACAATGGGGTATCGTATTGATTCACTTGATATATGTTTTGGCACTCAACTCGCGGATTTCCGAGGTGACATTGGAGTAATCTACCATAGGGGTTGATGCACGTTCTTGTCTTTGTTTCTCTGGTAGAAATCTTGGGGCATTCTTTGAAGTTCTTTGTGTTGGATTGAGTATTATGAATCTGGAATTATTTGATGTTATTTTAGTACGAACTCTTGGATAGATTGATCGGAAAGAATAGCTTCGAGGTGGTTTCGTACCCTACGAGTAATTTCTTCTTATGTTCTCCTCTATATAGGAACTTTGGAGTGATTCTTTATCGCACTTTGAGGGGTGATTATATGATCCAATTATATCAGCACTGTTGAGAGATTGCACTAGCAAAAGTACGGACCCTAGGTCTCATTTTCAAGCATTGCAATACTGTTTTTGTGCCCGTTTACTATTTGCTACCTTGCTGTTTTTATTTATTCAGATTATAAAAATATATTCTACCATCAATATTACACTTTTATCACCATCTCTTCACCGAACTAATGCACCTATACAATTTGCCATTGTATTGGGTGTGTTGGGGACACAAGAGATTTCTTTTATTTGGTTGCAGGGTCGTTTGAGAGAGACCATCTTCATCCTATGCCTCCCATGAACTGATAAGCTTTAGGTCATCCACTTGAGGAAAAATTGTTGCTATCCTACAAAATTGTGGGGTGTAAGCCCTACAGTCTTCCAGGTCAAAAAAACTCTGCATTTGGAGGCCCAACACGTGTTTACAAGAATAAAATTGCGTACTAGACATCAATCCCATCCCAGACATGTGGAATTTTTCCTGCAACTGTTGCAACAATGTCACAACTGTTGCAACCCCAGCTCCCCTCTACCCCAAGTGGCCTGTTTAGTCATTATGATGACGAGCTAATGAAGTTGGCTAAGTTTTATCCTAATGATTTAGTGATAACGAGTTGGAGCATCTCGAGAAGGATCTTTGCCTCTACATAGATAATGCACGCAATGAAGCAGTTCCGTTATGATGTTTTTTGATGGCAACTTTAGTTACCCGAGGATGGTAACTTTAAATGTGAAGCATGACAACTTTCTGTTTGATGACAAGTTTCACTTTTTTGGTTTTTTTCTTTCGGATGGCAATTTTAGTTGTAGAAACATCAGGACGGTGTTACTTCGTGCCATACATGTGGCACTTATCATTTGAGAACAATATTTGCTAGCTTGGAAACTATTAATGATCTGGCTAAACTAACCATGTCTACAAGGAAGCATGTTTCTTATCGTTTTGTCACTGCAACCCTTTAGACATGCTACTCAGCGATGAAGCTTGTGAAGAATGTTTTACGTAACAAGATGGGTGATGATTTATTTGAACCATAGCCTTATTGCTTTGTAGAAAAAGAGATGTTAGACAATATTCCTAATGATGTGCTAGTTAAACACGGCCGTGGAAAAAATTGCCAAAGGGTAATGTGCTCAAGCTAGTTTATTTATCTATAAGTGTTTACTTCCTCTCTTATTTAAATATGCTTCTTTTTCTTGCAGCCGGAAGACTATAAATTAATTCAAAAAGACCAGGAGTGAAATATTGATATTTTTAAAGTTATTGTTCCTTAAATGTGTAGTTTACTTTTACTTTGGCGATGAACTTGTCATAATTGTGCTGGCATTATCATACAATGCAATATATGATTTTACTTCTTACACGTTCTATGTATGCTTGTGTGGTTAGTTTTCTAAATGATCTAGCCATCATTCCTACACATCTCTCTGGAGAAAAAAAACGTACACATCTTTGCCCCCTCTCCTTTTTTCTTGAAAGTGGTCCCCCTTTCGTTTTTCATCCTGGCTCCGCTCCTCGCATCAAATCGGGAGGGCCCTGGCCTGCTAGGCCAATACCTCAACGGGCCCAGATCAACGACAACAAAGATGGTTGACTCACTCGAGGGGCTTGCACTACCAAGGCTTCCACCTCCCTCTTTTCTCTTCTCGCAACTTGCATGATTTGGAAAAACATGGTCTATTTTTTTCTAGGATGCTAGGATTATTTAATGAACTGAATAAAAAAACGCGCTCGTCCTTATCAAGGAATAAAATGTTGCTACATAGAAATAATTCACAGAAATCAATAAAAAAGTGGTTCAACGAATTCACTTGATTCCGTTGGGACAACACATCTCCATATGAACGCCAATTAATACAAAAAGTGTACCAAGGGAAAAGAAATCAAGACAAGCTCACATAAATCCTCGTAGAAAAAAAATGGAAATTATATGCAAATCAAACACAGTTGTAACACATGGCGTGCATTAGTTTCTTCCCGGTAAGTCCATCAACCATCATCCAACATGGTGTGTACGGAAACGAAATCTCTTCCATTGAATAGTGGCTGCGGGGCCACATATGACCTAGGTATCGTACCTTTGAGCTGTCTAAACGGTAGCCTACCGTTGAACAATGGCACACCCATCTTTCATGAAACAAGACAATTTCTTTGTAAGGATGGAAACCAAAACAATGAGGAACTCTGATGTTAGCGTCACACTTTTTAGGCCAGTCTTTAATGCTAACACCATTTTTTATCATCAGAGTCCCAATCAAATCCATCTTCCACCACATCTTCGTTGTACTCATCTACAAGGTTAAGGTTGGCATCATTCTTCAATAACTCTATCTGGTCACGGGACTGGAATCCATGGTCCATGGTGCCAATCTTTACTAAATATATGCTGGCTCAAGATTGATTTCATTCTTCAAAACCCAGTTAATCAAACCACGTGATTCATGAAGAAACCAAACCTGAAATGTGCATGGCGCATTGGTATGGAACGCACACAATAGACCCCTTTCTTTGATTTTTTCCTAGACGGAAATGTGATCCGACGCCTCCCTTTTGGTAACTTAATTACTTGGTACTTATCACTCGACATGTTTATTCTGTATAAAAAATCATTGCTAAAGATTAATAACTAAAATGACATGTTTTTATGTAAATAATAAGAACAATTAATTAATCTATGTGGCTGAGTGTGAGTAATACGTTAAAACAATTATGTTGATAGAAAAAAATGATAATAGAACACTGCAAATAAAATAAAATGAGTTGATCCAAATAAAGATAAAAATAATCATGCATTGTCGAGTGTGTGAGCGTGAGTATAATACTTACGTACCTCAAAAGAAAATCATGTTTTATGTGCCTGGAAGGCACGTAGAGTGACCCTTGCCAATACGCGGCGTTGTACATACCCCGGTCAGAATCATAGCATGATATCACATCTTGGATTGTTCCGGCAGCATCGCCTTGTCGCACAAATGACTTGTCCTCCCAACAGTTTGTCTTTGACGAGAAGACATGCATGACATACAGCGAAGGTGGCCACTCCGTGTCGGCTGGCACATCAGCGGGAACACGAGGGATGAAGAAGACCTCGTGGTGTGGCGAGACGGTGGGGTCATAGACGAGGTAGCGGTTATTGCGGCAGCGCCGGCAGCTCCCCGCCGGCCACGAGCACGCGCATGGCAGCGTGGGCAGCGCCGCCCACTGCCGTGTGGCGGGATTGACCACCTTCAACTTGGCGATGTCCTTCTCGCTCTGGATCAAGAGGAGGCCGTTGCAGTAGTCCCGCACGTAGTCGGCGTAGTCCGGGTCGTCGGCGAGGTAGTCGAGGTTGGTGGTGACGACGTAGCGTGTGGGGGAGCGGCGACCGAAGAGCTCCGGCGGGTCCATCTGGAGCTCGTCGTAGATGGCGCCGTCGAGGGAGAGCGGGAGCAGGTGGACGCGCAGGAGACGATGGCGGTCGATGGTGCCGCGCCAGACCTTGCAGACGCATCGAGAGACGGCCAGGCTGCGCGGAGCGAGGCGGCGGAGTATGTCCAGCAACAGGTCGGTGTGCTCCATGTCCATGCATGTTGCTGCGGGTTGATGAGATCCAATCGAGGAGGATGAATGGAATAGAAGAATTAGGCCACCGTGTTGTTACGGAAGCAGTCGGGAACGCATGGCATGATGGCTTTGCTGCGGCAGAATCCCTATGCACGCGTGAATAATGGAATAATAAAACGAGAAATACCGCAAAATATTATTAGGCTGATTGAAGTAGTTAAAATGACAACATGGCTCTAAGGCTGGTCATAATGAGGAGTAACTTAGACTAGTGTCATACATATAACACTAGTCTATGTTACTACTTTCATAGTGCAAAGTGTCATAAAAGTAGTATCATATATGGTTGCATTTATTAGCTTATAGACTTAACATTTCTTAGGAAGCGATATGTGATGGTAACATAATATGTTACTCCAAACACCTATCTCCTCATTAACTAGGTGCCACATAAGCAAACTTGTCTCGGGATGTGTTATGTTACTAGCTAAGTTACTTCCATTATGACTAGCCTAACCCAATGACTAGGGTCACAGTTTGCACCCGGCGACCAGAGTTCGATCCTGTGTGGGCCGAATTTCTGGGATTCTCACTAAGGAGGCTCGTACACATGTCGGCTCGGCTCTAATTCCTATCTGTCCATTAAACACATTTTTTTTGTCACCTATTCTGGCTCGGCTCTAATTCCTATCTGTCCATTAAACACATTTTTTTGTCACCTATTCTGCAAATCTCTGGGATTCACCTATTTTTTTAACTCGTGGGTGCTGCGTGGTTTATATCACCTTGCCTTTGTCAAGGCCTATCAAGAGAAAACGAGATTCCACAAACAACAGTAGAATAGCTACTACGAGCAAAATATTCACTGGTATCATGCGTACAATTGTATGTACAGCATCATGCATTACAACAGAAAGCACACAATTAATCTCTATTCAAAACATAAGTTAAGTGAGTAATATTCGAAAGGTTCTCAAGAACAGTTACAAAGTACTCGTAAGCGCGGGTTGCTATGATCAAAATATTAGACGACTCTCTTTGTATCAAAAGAACATCTTATATTTTGATCCAGAGTAGGATCCAAGGAAGCTGTCGCTGAGAAGCATCTGGACCTTCTCGTAGTGAGTCGGGAGGTAACCACGAGGGTTGATACCGTTGTCCTTGTTGCTACGGCGTCAATTTGTATACGGTCAGTGAGCACGGTCATGGGGTGAAGCTGCATGTCAAAATGATGCACTTCTCGCCGTCCCACTGCTTGTTGTTGTTCTCCAGAATCTTAGCATACAACGTCAAATCCTGAAGAACAAAAATAGAATGAACAGCTCACTACTTTAAGACTCTGGATCAAGGATTTTCAGCAGCACATTACCACGTACGGTGGCTCTAATCTGGACCACCATGCTTTGCTATGTGATCTGTTCCGCTGCAGGCCATAGCAATTCAGGTTATCTGTTTCAAAATTTGTGCATTTTTTAAAAAAACAAGAACGCAAATCAGGTGATGTCATTGCTCCGAGCCAAGTAAACACATGCAAGGCCAACCAACCTACTGACCATACTTCACTTATTAGCATTGCCAATGATATGCCAGGAGAGGCATTTATAAGAGGACTTGCAACAAAGCTTTTCATATTGCAATGAACCTGGTTCAAAGAACATAAGCAATTTTAGATTATTTGACTGAACCGGCTATGCAAGAATAATCTCTAATTAGAACACGAGCAGTTAGGTTGCCATCAGTGTACAATGTACACCCAATTCTTATTCCTGAGACTTGGTGTAATCACAAAGCAATTAAGCAAGGATGAATAAAAATCCATAGGAGCAAGTTATCAGTCTACACTCTACACTCATTCCTCTATGAAATCCAGACAAAAACAGTTCAGAACTTCAGATTGTGGGCAAATAGTAAACTTGGTCCTTGTTAAGGGCTTCTTTGATTCAAAGGAATTTTATAGGATTTCTGAAGGATTGAAGTCCTTAGGATTTTTTCCTATATTGGTCCTTTGATTCATAGGATTGGATCCCATAGGAATTTTTCCTATGGAATCTTTTGTACTACATTTCATAGGAAATTTAACATCCACTCCAACCTCTTTTTACAATTTTTTTGTTTTTCCCGTGGCATCAAACAATCATTGCTAATTCTATATGATTCAAATGGGCATGTCACTCCAACCCTACACTTTTCCTATTCCTAGGTTTTCAAAATCCTACGAATCAAAGAGGCCCTAACTCAGCTTTCTCAGTTACCCAAATTCCAACCTAGAACACGAACGAGGAATTATATGAGCATCACAAAAGAATCATGACCAGCACATGCTATCCTATCAGAACATCAAAAAGTTTAGTGCCATATCCCCATCTATTTCTGTTCAAAGTTTAGGAAACCACAAGGAGGAGGAGGAGGAGAAGAAGAAGGCAAGCTGCGGCTAGGGTTTCGGGCGAGAGGCAGCGGATGTCCATCTCCATGGGAAGGTTGTGGGCGTCATCCCTGCTGCCAGGGGCGGACCCACGTTCATGGGAGTGGGGGCCTAGGACCCCACTCAAAATATGAAACTTCAGTGATATTTCTTTGAAATTTCAGAAAATTTTGCCAAAACTATGTGAATTTGTACAAAGTATGCCCCCACTCCCATAGTTTGCCCCCACTTAGAATAGTTTCTGGGTCCGCCCCTGCCTGCTGCTCCTGGTCAGTCAGAGAAAGAGAGAAAGCAGACGAAGAAGAGAAGAGCAGCGGTTGGGTTGGAGTTGGACTTGGACTTGGAGAGGAGCTGCTGCATGCTTGTCCATGGAAGACCAAATCCATGTCCATATGGCGGAAGTGGTACATCAGCCCTAGACTAGAGGCGCTCGTGGCCCCTGCATGCGTGCTAGGCGGCGGCCGGAATCTGGCGCCGGCTGTGCGAGGGAAAGGGGATGGGAGAGAGTGAGAGCTGGGAGCGAGAAAGGCAGAGACTCAAGTCCCAAAGAGTCAATTACGTTGATGGTGTTAGAACTTGGCGCAAACGATCACTTTGGTGCTAAAAGTTGCGGTGTACATCAAAGTGGTGCAAAAACTCGGCTTGGACGTGCAAATACAATGCTAATCACGTTGGTATATGGAATCTGCGCTGACTAGGTGTGTGGGTCCCGCTGTCAGCCACTGGGCCTGGAAGAGGGGACGTGCGCCCTGATTTTTTTTTAAAAAAAACTCGGAATATATATTTTTGCAAAAAAGTATATATCAACATGTCATTTTACATCTTTAATGAACGGGCCCGCTGGTCAAAATAAACATGAAAAAGGCAAGCTCAGGACTCGAACATGTAAACAAAAGATAGAGAGCTAACCTGTACAACCAGTACGCTGGGGCGGTCACAACGTTCTCAAAGGATAACTATCCTATATGTATTCACCAAGGTTTTTTAGCAACATGAATTTAACGGGTACGCATCTGAAGTTTAAATGGGCTACAGATATTGCGACCCATTTTGCACGCACTGTTTTCTAAAGATATATTTATAAAATGTAAGTTATCAAAATTATGTTTAAATGTATGTGTGCTATAAATTTTATACAAACAAACCATGACTAGTAAATAAAAACATTTAAATATACACCCATGTACTATATAAAATATTGGTTAATACAGAAATTAAAATTTATTGTAAATAAAAATGTTCATGTGTTATTTTTAAAACATTGGTACATTTAGTTTAAAAACTACCAAGCATACAAACGAAATACCTTATTTAAAAAAAGTCGTGTATTATTTCAATAGACACTGGTATATTGAAAATATTTATGAATTTTAAAAATGTATAACTTTTCTAAAATGATACGATTTCTTTTAGAATTACATTTAAAAATATTATTTTTATTATAAAAACATTTCAATAATTATAAGAACATTTCTATAGTTCAATTTTTATAATTAAAAGTATTCATAATTTTAATTTTAAACTTTTGATATGGATATTCAATCGTGTATAATATTCAAAATATATACTGTTTTCGAATATAAGTCATGAGTAAAAAATATAGACATGTGAATAATTATAGATATTAAGAAATGTTTGTATTCATCATTTTAAAATTTAAATATAAGCCATGAGTGTATACTTTTTTTGTATTCATTAAACAGTGTATCTAATATACATTTTAAAATGCATATTAACTAAACTAAATATTTTATATATACATGGGTATATATTTCATTGTTTTATTTACATTGTATTGATAACACACAAATATTGGAACATTATTTTTATTACTTACGTTTTAAAATATCTTATAAATATCGCTTGTGCAAAATGGGTTGCAATATCTACAGCCCATTTAAGCTCCATAAGTGTCATTGCTAAATATTTATCCTGTCGTCATCATTGCTTTCTAATCCACGTGAAGGGTGAAGTGGTTAGCCGGTTGTTTTGGTAGCCTGTGGTCGCGGGTTCGAAACCTGCCCGCAATCTTTTTCTATTAATATTTACAGGCGGGACCCACTGGTCATAGAGAAGTAAAACGCCACATCCATATGGTTTTTTTGTCAAAAAATTGAGGGGGTTTTAGAAAAAAACATTCTTCCTGGTTCATTGGCTGACAGCGGACCCCACGCACCTAGTCAGCACAGATTATGTATACAAAAGGGGATATGCACTATATTTGCACGCCCAAGCCAAGTTTTTGCACCACTTCGATGTACACCGCAACTTCTAGCATCAAAGTGGTCATTTACGTCAAGTTCTAGCACCACCGGTGTAATTGACTCAGTCCCAAACTACGGAACAACCGCAACATATTATATCGCCGATTTGTCACAAAAATATATTTTTTTCTTCAAATTTCCGTCGTTGCGTGGAAGTTTTTGTCACCTATTGTGCAAATTTCGTGGCATTCATTATCATTGCGGGGCAAAAATGAAAATTGTCAACATAAGGCATCAAGAAAAAAATATTCACCTATTTTAAAAGGCATCAATAAAAAATTCCTCTAAAGAGTAGGCGTCCGAATCAAACATAAAAGATGGGCTTGGCTACATAAATGCCAGCTACGGATTTATTAGCCTAAAAGAAAGGTCACCCAATAGAAATATCCCATCATAAAAAACATAGCTCAAAGAATGGATTTTGGGGCTGTTTTCTTTGATTTCCCCAAACGTTGTTTCTCGATCACAAAAACAAAAGTAGAGCTTAACTAGTTTCAACGATGCAAAGATTGGTTGAAGATTTCTTTCTTTGCATCCGGAGAAATTTGTAACTATATTATGTGATGCGCCAGCCGCATAGTTTGGAATTGGCCATGATGCATCACGCGCATGTTTCCTTCTAGTTATATTGAGTCGCTAGTATATTTGTCAACTACTCTATATAACTTGCTAAGGTAAAAAAAGAAGGAGTACGGGAGTTATGTGACGGAATCCATGGCCACTTGGCCAGTAGTGCTGATAAAATTCGGTGGGAGATGTGGCCTCAATCTTCATTGCCAGCGTGCTTCTCTGCTGCTCATTCATGTTGGTGTGTTTCTTGTTACCGTGTCAGTGTGTGTGCACCATGTGTGTAAAATAAAAAGAAAAATGAATTGGGGGCTGTTTTCTTTGATTTCCCCTATCATTGTTGCTCGAGCACTAAAACAGAGCTTAATAAATTTCAAAGATGCGAAGGTTGGCTGGAGATCACTTTCTTTCTTTTTGTCCAGAGAAATTTGTAACTAACTATATGTATGTGATGCATAGATGCAGAGTTTGTTCCAAGTCCTAGACATGGATGGGAGTGGCCACCTAGAAAAGAACCCTGCCTTTGTGCCAACTCCGGTTCAGAAAGGCAATGATGAGCCGTGAAGAAAAATGTTGATGCCTTTGTTCCAAGTCCGATTCAGAAAAGGCAATGATGAGCCGTGAAGAAAAAATGTTGATGCCGCTTTCGGAGCACGAGTGCGAATGCGGTGAATGCGTGGCCACCATGGCAGCGTGGTGTGTGCCATTGCCAAGGGACGGACAGAAGCTCTGTCATGTGCAGATGTGGTGGAGGCTGAGGCAAGGGCCTGTGTTCCTGGGTCTGAATTTTGCGGTTCAGTTCTTTGGAGACCCATTTATCGTCCCTCCAAGCGACTCAACGAGTGTGATGGTGGAACAAGCTCTAGGTGCTACAAACGTTGAGGGGTAGCAGGAAATTTATGAGAAGTGTTTTTTTTAGAAGATGATTGTAAACATGCATCATGATATACACTATAGCACGCTACGAAAAGTCACCCAACGCATAGAGCACATGTAATTTTACATCTTCTACTTCATTTTAAGAAGAGAAGAGAAGAAAGACCCCGCAAAAAAAAGGAAAACTCGTATCCACTTGAAAATTCCATATGGCTCGTACTACCACATGATCATATTATCTAAGCCGTTGATCCTCCTTTGGATCCGAGCGTATGGCTGTATAAGATGGAGTATTGCGTTGTTCACAGTTTTGTACCGTGCGCCTGACGCCGTGCAGACCGGATTTATTGGCGCCAAGAGCTGTGGCCTTCTACGGTCTAGCGTTTTCACGTTTTTAGAGCATGATTAATAATATAGCCAATTACTGGTTATAAGATATTGCCATATCATTTATAGCCAACACATATAGTCACTCATACAATAAGGTTAGTTATAAAGTTGGCTATAAAATTTGTATTTTTTTTCTCATCTTCTCTCTATCTTTTTCCTCACATTTATTGCATCTGCCTTGAAGCACACATATAACCAGGCTCTTGCATAAAAGCCCACTCCCTCGAAAAATGCGTTTGGTGGCCGCGCTATAGACAGGCCGCTATCCGTACCGTCTGGCCACCATTGGGATTCTCGCTGTCAGTGTATAAGGCCTGTATTCAATTTATTTTGAGACCTTTTACGGTAAATCAAATCATTTTTGGCCGTTCAATTTTATGATTCAATGGCCCAGATGCAGCAATACTACCCCAGAAATTGGGTAGTATTTTTCGGCGGGAGGGGTATTTTGGGTAAGCTGTACCGTAAAAAGTATCTTTATTTTTGGCTTGTATCCAACCAGCCCTGACCCACCCACATGCCAAAGCACCTAGGGCTCTTACACCCAACTGACATGTACGCACAACGTCGGGCTTTTTAGTACAGATGCTCCATGCGCGTGCAGACTTGTACGACCAGCGCATGCTAGTCGTTGTCGATTGGTGGCCAGAGCCAGAGGAGAGCAACCCGCGGGCAATTTTGCGTTCGTGGATCATTTCGGGCCAGTGAAAATCACTCTCATGTTCTCCATTATGTTTCACTAAGCATGATTTTTTGGGCGTGGTGATTGTGTTTTTTTAATATCAGGCAGCTCCTCGCTCGGCAGTTTCTGCTGAAAGCCGTTCCATCTCTAGATTAAGTACATTGTTTAACCACGTTCTAATCACACTGATGCATGCTAAAATCGGAACAGCTAGGCACATGTGTGTTAATGGTTTCGAGATATGTTTATTCAATATGAAAACGTGTCACGGACTCACGATTAGATTGTTTTGTGCTGAAACGTTTATGTCCATGGTTTATCAAGGCTGCGCTGCTAGATTTCCAATGGAGCAGACTTACGTCACGATGAACAATGAACAATGTGCATGCCAATTCGCAGCCCATGCCGCTCGCTGCTGCTTGCATTGAATGCCTGTGACACTATGACGTCGTTCAGAAACATCTGCCATATCCCGTGAATCCCCAATGAGCTCTAGGACATGCATTGTCACTTCACTAGCACTCATCACTCGTCGATGCATTGCATTACACGCCCAGAACAGGACCCTCCAAACAAGCAGTGGAGAAACAACTCCTGGTGACGGTGGACAAGTTTAAAAAGTGAGTGGAGGTAGAACCTGTTAGCAAATGTGATGCGGCCACGGCGGTTCAGTTCATCAAAAAGGTGATTTTTCGGTTTGGATTTCCGCACAGTATTATCACAGATAACGGTACCAATTTGTCCAAAGGTGCTATGAAGGAGTTCTGCGAACGGAAGCACATCCGGCTCGACGTTTCATCGGTGGCACATCCACAGTCCAATGGTCAAGCAGAAAGAGTTAATCAAGAGATCTTGAGAGGCATCAAGCCCCGGCTCATGGTTCCTTTGCAGAAAACGCCGGGTTGTTGGGTAGAAGAATTACCATCTGTGTTATGAAGTATCAATACAACACCCAACAGATCAACAGGATACACACCGTTCTTCATGGTTTATAGAGCGGAGGCGGTTCTCACCAGTGATATCCGTCATGATTCACCTCGTGTCACGGCTTATATTGAAGCGGACAACGAGACAGCACGGCAAGATGCCTTGGACCGGTTGGATGAAGAGCGTGACATCGCAGCCGCCCAATCGGCGATTTACCAGCAGGATCTTCGTCGTTATCATAGTCGCCGAGTCAGAACCAGAGCCTTTCAGGAAGGAGATTTGGTGCTTCGGCTCATCCAAGATCAGACTGGTATGCATAAGCTATCCCCACCTTGGGAGGGGCCTTTCGTGGTCAGCAAGAATCTGCACAACGGGTCGTACTATCTGAGTGATATTCGAGAGCATAAGGACTCACGTACATCAGAGGAGGAGACTAGCAGGCCATGGAATATAGCTCATCTTCGGCCTTACTATACGTGAGCCATTGGCCATACTTATGTACATATTATTACAATGTATATATTATGATAATAAACCGGAACCTCAGCTAAAGCGGGGTATCTGTTCTTTTACATCATGTGAGGTTATAGGGAGTTGCTATAAAGCGGCCTCCGGTTTACCCCTTGAGTTTGCTTTGCTAAAAGCATCGTGTTATATCACTTGGAGGATTGGTCGTGTCTGAACCAATACCATGCCTCTTGATAGGCGAAAGCCACCAGATCACTTGGGGACTTGGTCATGTCTGAACCAGTCACGCCTCTTGATCGGCCTAAGGCCACAGAATCACTTGGGGGCTTGGTCGAATCCGAACCATGACCACGCCATTTGGTCGGCATAAATGCCACAAGAATCACTTGGGAACCTGACTAACTAGAACCATAGTTACACCTAACGGGAGCTTGGTCGTGTTTGACCATGGTTACGCCATTTGATCACCTTAAATAAATCTTTTTTGGCAAACGTTTTTGTTGTTGCTTCATACTTTTCTTTGAAGGGGGGTTTTTGCTTTTTATTGTGTTCTTTAAACCAGCAAAGTTTTTTAACCAATCAATTGACGGAACACAGTTCACGTCCATCCGGAGACTATTTGCCCGGTTTGATCCTTGTTGTTAACATCCTCTTACGGAGTAACACGGTGTTTATCACAACCCGGCACGGTTTTATTATAAACCGGCACAATATGGAAGGAATTATCAGTACTCAAATTTTGGGTTATCACCCTTACTACAAAAAGTTGGTAAAACCAACGATGTGATTCAATGTCACAGGTATGATATATTTCATATTTGATTATACATATATACATGAGTCGTTATTTCCTCCAACAGTGTGGGTTTACAAAACTCCGCTTCAAGGTTGGCCAAGCCAACTTCACACTCAACGGTGGCAGGTATTATGTATCGCAAAAATTTTTTATTCATATATACTTAATTTTTTTTGTTTTGGATGTTTTGACTTTATACGTACAGACATCATATTCCGCCTGACGGTACAACCGCGGTGGCACTTAACGAATTTCTTATTTCAGAAAGTATTTTGGAAATTTCATTACCACAGGAAGAACACGTTATGCACGAAGGCATATCAACGTCAAAGGTATCAGCTAGCCTGTTACAAGGCAACATGGTGCCCATAATAACATAATTGTTTTTCACAAAGGAGAGATAGTTTTAAAATTGGCTTACGGTTTAAGATTGGCCACCAGCCTGGCCTGATGGTTGTGGGTCATCCTGCGCCGCTTCAGCTTCCGTTTCTCTACCCAGCGGCTGGAAATCCACAGTTGTCCAGTCAATTCCCATTAATGCTTGAAAAACAGCTTCGTCATGGATTAGCGAAGACGGATCAATATCGGGAGCGTAAGTATGCTTACGGATTGGAGGGATCAGGTTTTCCGATTCATGGATTGGTGCAGCTATTCGCTTGTTCTGACTGTCATATTTGGCTTGATAATGAGACAAATCTGCCTCCTCAGCCAGTTGACAAGCTAGCGGACGTACCTCCCGGTTTATGGCTCGCAAATCCACTTCACCAAATTCTGACCCGTCTTCCTTCAAGTTGGGATAACCCTGAGCCGCTTCAATAGGATCAAAATCCGGCACCCAGGCTTTTGCCCGGATTAAAGCATTGATTGCACCGGTTCGAGCAGCAGATTTCTTCAACTCTTCAACCCGGGCAGGAAGCACTGACAGTTTTATCAGGGTATCTTGAATCAAATTGGGCGCCGGTTTGTTATAAGATGCGGTGCAGATGATCCGCTAGGCACCAGTGTATAATTGTTCAACTAAGGTATAGGCGGCTTTCAGTTTCCTCCGCACATCTGACCCCAAGTGACCAATGCGTGTCCCTGAAATACCATAAAGGGTTAATAAACCGGCAACCCTGTAAAGAAGGCAGAACCAATTCAGAAGGCAAGATGGCTTATCAAAGATAGCAGTGGTCATGGCATGAACGTGTCGCTTTATGCTGGTCAGTTCATCTGTCACTGGTTTTAATGCAGCCTCGGCATCCTCTGCTCGTTTGGTCAAAGCGGACTTTTTAGTGGCCCAATCCGCCTGTTTCTTCTTGAAGTTTTCCTTAAGTTGTTCCATGGCGCTTAAGGCACTGGCCAATTCCTCTTTTTCTTTGGAGGTTTCCGCTTGTTGGGTTTTCATGTTTTCTTGAAGATCGACGACTTGGTTTTCTTTCGCCTTCAGCTCCGCCTGCAGGCAGACAGATATATGTTTCAACAAATCGGTAGAAGGATTCAAGTGCCAACCACATAACAAGTTATGTGCTTAACACTTGGGGGCTAATGCATATTCGATCTTCATCTTTTAATTGTTTACAAAGTCCCAAGCTCAATACAAATATTCAACTTGGCACTTGGGGGCTAATGCATATTCGATCTTCATCTTTCAATTGTTTACAAAGTCCCAAGCTCAATACAAGTATTCAACTTGGCACTTGGGGGCTAATGGCTATTTGATCATATGTATTCTGATGCAGCAGTTTCATTTACTTAAAGTACCGTTTTAACTATGCTAAGTTGAACCGGCCCTTGGGGACTACATCAGCAAATTTATCCTTAGGGGCTAGGATATCTTGGGGAATTCATATTATTAAATCCCGGTTTGAAAGAATATCTCAAATCGGCCCTTAGGGGCTAGGAGAGTCAACAAGAATGAAAGTATACAAGCAAGAAGGAGCATATGGAAGTTACCACATATTTATCCTTCATCATATTAACCAGACCGACTTCATAGTCATGGCTGGTGTACAGCCGGTTCAGATAGCCGGAATGGATATCTCGGGCGTTCAGAGCAGCATAAGCCGTCAGATCAGCATTCCACTTGCCTTTGCCAAAAGCAGCTAATTCCTCCTTGGCGGAATGTTTGGATAAAGCGACAGGGTTGCTTGGCTCAGTATGACCAGTGCCAGTAATGACAACTTCATCATCATTCGTACTGCCGGTTTGCACTGGAGCTGTTGGCTTGTCAGTAGGTTTCGCGAGACCGGTGGAGCTTTCAACCCGAAGGAAACCTGTGGGCTGATGGACAGGACCCGAGGTATCAGTAGGTCTTTCCTCAGCAGTAAGATCATCATCTGGCTGCGGTGGATCATTGGAAATATCCTCAGGAATAGCCGCTTCAAGATTGGGTGTTGTGCCTGGTTCAAGAATGACATCTTCTTCGGCCGCTTTATCCAGGCGGGCCTTCTTGCTCGACCTAGGTTTGGCCCTGAGAAAAATAACAAAATTAAATACAGCATATGTTCTAAGGCAATATACTGCAAACATCACAATAAATATAGCTTACCCAAGCACCGTTTTGAGCGGTGGGACCTAAGTAGCCAACGACTCGCCAGAAGATGAGTGGGAAATAGCCTGATAATCGGAGTCAGATGAATTAAGAGGTTGACGAAAGCAGCCCGCTTTAGGACAAGTACTGACAAGCGAATTAGAGACCTCGGAATGACGTTTCCGAACTAGACTGTTCGGTAAACCGGCAGAGGTAACTACCTGGCCGTTGTGCCGGGTGGTGCGGCGAGCTTCGTGTTGTTGAGTCTTCATAAGAAGTTTAGGATCCAAATAAGCAAGAGGATGAGAAAATTTAACTTTCCGGTTTGCCTGACGGATTTTTTGTGAAGGCAAAGTTTCTGAATCGGAAGAGAGAATAATTACCTCTGCAACATCCGCATGGTTGGCTTCGGCATCATCCTGACAAATATCATCATCAATAAGATGCATGAAAAATAAACCAAGTGAGTCAAGCTCTACCTCAAAGTCCGGATTATCCACCTCGTCATCAGGGGCCGGATTAGAAGATGCAGTGGTTCTTTTCCGGTGGGTAGTCTTCTTCACAGCTTTAGTTTTTTGCCGGCTTGCTCTTTCCGGTTTATCTATTTTCTCTGGTTTCTCCTGCAGCAGCTTTTTACTCCAAAACGGATCATCACCCTGATTATGCAGACACTGATATTAGAAACAATGGCTAGACATATCGATAACAGATTCAGCAAAGAGAAAAAATCAAAGTCTTACAGCTGGCAGTTTGTTGGTGGCGCAGAAGGGAAGCAGGCCGGTTCTAGCGCAGATGTGCTCCGGTTCATTCAGTATCTTACGCACAGCCTCCGTGATTTCTTCACCGGACAGCTGGAGTCTTGAATGTCGCAGTGGGTCATCCACACTATCAGTATATTCGCACATCAAACCGGAGCGCTGACTAAGGGGCAGTATGCTCCATGATATCCAACAGCGAGCAAGGTCAACCCCTGTTAAACCGTTGGCCATAAAGGCTCTGAGCTTTGACAGCTGGGGAGCATATTTGCTTCTCTCCTGGGCAGTCAATCGTTGAGGAAAAGGATGGGTATTGCTGAGCCGCTCCGGATGAAAACTAGGCAAGGGATTCTCACCAGCAGGGGAGGTGTCTTTGCAGTAGAACCATGTCTGATTCCACTCCTTGGGGTGACTGTGCAGCTTGGCGTGAGGGTATGTGACCTCTTTCCTTTTTTGAATCACCATGCCACCCAACTCCGTATTAGAGCCATCAGTAAACTCAGTACGGCGGTTTAGATGGAAAAGATCTCTAAATAATTCCACTGTGGGCTCCTCTTGAAAGAACACCTCACAGAGCACTTGGAAGTGGCACATATTTGTAACAGAGTTGGGGCCAGTGTCTTGCGAATGGAGTTGGAAATCAGCTAGAACATCCCGGTAAAATTTAGAACCGGGCGGTTTAAAACCCCGGGCTAAGTGGTCTACGAAGACAACAACCTCTCCTTCTCGAGGTGTGGGGGGGCATTCTTTGCCAGGAGCCCTCCAATGGATGGTGTCTTTGCTGCCCAAGGCGCCAATCAGGACTAAATCGTCCAGTTGATCCTCTGTGACGCGACAAGGGACCCCGTTGCACTCATACACTTGCTTGGCCATGATGAAATCTACAAGGTACATTGATATGTGCAACGTTAAACCGGAAGCAGATCTATCTAAACCGGAGTTTTATGAAGCAACAACATATGGCGGTTCAACAAGGGGACTAATGGCATATACCGGTTTGAAAAATTTTCTATCAGGTTAAACCGCCTGATCTAAGCATTGAAGCAATTGAGATTGCGGATGGTTAAGTATGCAGAAACAGGTTTCACAAGGTCTTGTTACGGCGTGGGATCTGAAGCAAGTTCAGAAAATAAGAAAAATAGTCGAAGATCAAAGCAGAACAATATTGAATCAATGGGCAGAAGTATATGTGAGATCTACGGTTTTGGGCAGGAAACTAACGGCGGATACTAAAAGTTACCGCTACACAAAGCAAGGGTTCACATGTGCATCCAGGAAATAGTACATGAGTATGAACAAGTGATGAACACCTCAAGAACACGAAGCCCTAGATCAGATCTATGTTGAGAAGAACAGAAGACCTACCAGAGCTGAGGAAAACGCGGAAGGTCGCCGCGGCTTTCTGGCGTGTTCAAGTTGATGCAGCGGCCAAGGGTGATGCAGAAGACGACGGCGGCGGCGGAGCTCTGAGACTGGCGACGCGAGGAAGACGAAGAGGAAGGGCACGAAGGGAAGAAAAGAAATGACCCTTCGGGCCTATTTATAAGGCAAAGGACATGTGTCAGGCGTGGGAATCAAGGGACCACAAATTTTGGAAGTAGGGCGGTCACCTCGGTCATTGCGAATCTATTAAACAAGAAGATATTATGGATGTTTTCTTTATGACAGATGATGTCACGCCGGTTTACAGCAAACAGAGAAGATGACGTCACGACGGTTCAACAACTACAAGAAGATGTTGAAGACGAAGATTTTTGCTAAGGATTGACATGAACCTGTTCAAATCAATCTGGGGCCTAATGTTGGGGATATTACTACTGGGCATAAACCGGCCTACCTGGGCCGGATTAACTCCATCAGTAGCTCAAAGGTGTTAAAGCCCAAAGAGGCAGATAAAGGCCCAGGGCCCGTAGTCGGTTTACAACCTGTAGCCGTACATCAGCTTTGTGCATATACTTGTAATATAAGTTAGGAACAAGGAGAGACCAACCCGGATACGTATGAACCGGTGTTGGGACTCTCTGAACCGGCAGGCGTCACCCATGCATATAAGGGACGACCCGGCGGCGGTTCAAGGACAACAGACAACAACTCGAGACATAGGCGAAGCTTGTTCGCTCCCTAGTCATCGAAACCCCATCAATTCCATCACAACTAGACGTAGGCTTTACCTTCCTTGAAGGGGCCGAACTAGTATAAACTCTCTTGCGTCCTTGTGTCCGCTTTAACCCCTTCAAGTTAACCCGTCGCGATGGCTCCACGACTAAGTCCTTCCTCTAGGACATCTGCCGTGACAAGCCCACGACAAATACTGTCACCGAAAGGTTATAAATTTAACTAGTCCATCAACATCTGCCAGGTAACCAAAATGCAATTCAAATGACCCACACAGTTGTCCTGTGGAGCTATTACTCGTCTGTACACACAATCTCAACAAAGCCCACTAAAGATAACAATTTGAGGGCACCAGACCCATGCAGGATACAAGCCTCATGCACAAGAAAACACAATACTTCAAAATTCAAACACCAGCCAACATAGCAAACAGAAAAACGATCACATTTTCTAAAATACCAATCACCAGGGTATAAACCACCACGCAAATTTCACAAATATTGGTTCAAATCAATGATGCCAATTAACATATATACCCAGAAAACATGAGGCCCAGAAAACCTCAAGGCCCACAAACCTTCACATACCAGGCATGATTGTATCAGCAGCACAGCTAACCAGAATGGATTTGCAAAATACAGCCATACAAAATGACCAATATTAAATTTTCTGGGATTTTAACAGGAACAAGCCGAAACTACAGTTTTTCCAAATGAATAGATGACACAAACAGTCTATTACAGAAAGCATACAATGGTGAAGCAGTAATGTCTTTGTTTCATACATCTTTTGCTGGAGGAAAATAGGCTTGGATGGTCACAGTTACGCCGCAAACAAGCTCTTGCATACATTTTGTCCTCTCGACATTCAGTATGCTTTTGGCGTAACAGACTCCACAACCAAAAACATGTATGATCAGATGAAAAATAGGCACAACAAAAAAATTGTACAACGCTAACAAAATAAATTGACTTGGTTAACAATTGTTGGCACAGTGGGTTATACAACAATAAGGAAAAAATGTTGGCACATGTATAAATTGATGGCACATTGGTTAACAAAATCAGACATAAACACGAAATTTATTTTCATGAGCACACACTAAGAATATGTCTATAATCCATATGTACAAATTGCATTGAGTTTAACCCCAGCACAGCTTGTCACAGTGATAAGGAACTCACTGTTTGAAGGCAGCAGAGGCTTATTTCCTTAGAGACATAACAACAGATTCTAGAAAGATAGATCAAGATTATCTTCGTAATTTTTGTAGTGGACCATTTGGTTGCTCCCACTGCCAAGCATGAGTACATTATTATACATTTCTGGGTAGCACTAAACAACATAGGCAAAATGAAAGAATGGAACCATGGAGGTTATGTGTTTAAGCATCTGTTCCAAGCTGTCAGAAAGTTCAAGGCTGATGTTTCAAAGAGAGACCCAACTATTCACATTGTTGAATGTCATCTTTTGCTCCAGGTCAAAACTGAACATTTTTGCAACCATTTGTCGCATTTTGTCACTTTTCATTATTTTGTTAAAGTGAACTTACATACATGATTCGTTCATAAGCACGTGATTCTATTTTTTCAAATCATTTCAAATTCATAACCCTAAGACCCCCCATGCCATGAAAGATTCATATTCATCATACACAGATAAACAAATATGTCATGCACCGGGACTCCATAAAAAGGAAAATCTGCATAAGGAAATATGCTTTGTGGGGAATATCTATCAGAAGGAGCTGGTAAAAAAAACAGAACATATACTGCACAATGCCTACTAACAATTCCTGATGCTAGGTACAACAAATATGTAATGGCACTTGTATCTATAAAAAACGAACCATTTATAATTTTCTACAATCCACGGCGTGATTAATGACCAGACCAAAAGCGGCACGCCATGACAAATTCATCTTGCAAACGGAAGATATACGCAAAGACCTCATCTTTCCATATCCATAAATAATAAATCATAAGACTCACTTTTTGTCCAGCCGCCAGTAGCTTCAAAGCACATCTCGAACCCGTCACCGCGGCATATTTGTCCGTCGGCGTTTCTCATTGAAGCCTGTGACTTCACTGGGACCATCACGGCCATGGGCGGCACGATATCAACATGGATGCTGGAGAGAGGGGATGCAAACTTGCTAAACAGTTGCAAAAATAAAAGAAGAACTGATGTGCCGCCCTGTTTGCCGACTAACCTTCGTGTCCAGCCACTGGTAGCTTCAGAGCACATTTCGTATCGATCTTCATCTTCACATGGATGTGCCTACCGGCCCCGTCACTCATGGAATCTTGGGACTCCACTGGGAGGCGGAACCACTCCATCCCGTCGGGCCGGCAACGCCCCTGCGTGAACCAAATCTAGCCATGTGAGTAAGAAGTTTCCAAGTCGACGACGCTCCGACACTCAGGAGATGAAGGAAGAAAAATAGCGGAGTAACATACACATACCAGTTGAGCTCCACAACATCAGTCAGGTCGCCGATGATGGAATCTTGGTGGGGTTTAGAGGGAGGCTGGGGGTGGTGACAAACATGGCGAATGTGGCAGCTCGGACCAAGACGTGGTGGCACGTGGCAGCGTCCACCGGTAGCGGGGCCTGGGAGAAGGCAGATGGGCTAGCGGGCGGATAGGGTGATCGCGAGGAGGAGGAAACATGAGGAGGAAGGGCAGAAGGTGGAAGAACCATGCCAGCCATTGGAAAAAAAATCAGGCAAGTAATGCATAGAAGAAAAAGCATCTGCCTTAACTCCAAACAAAAGCCTAGGGTTCATTTGCCTCCCGCCGCCATCGCCGCCGGTCCATCTCGTCTCCGGTGGCCTTAGGGCCATGGAGGCGCGGTGGATCTCAGCCCTTGTCGGACGGAAGGGCTCCGTTGTTTTAATTTTTTTTCGAGTTTTGGTAGGGCTTGTGTCCTGTTTAGGAAGATGAGACGGTGGCGGCTCCCTAAAGATGAAATAAAGTTCTTCCCGCCTAGCCCCTGTCCCGGTGGAGTGTCTAGTATCGTCGGTGAGCGTGTGGAGGTGTGTCCACGACGGATCTGTCTTTGGTGGATTTGTTCGGATGTGGTGGTCGTTCGTCCACATTTGTGTGGCATCGGGTTGGATCCTTTTGATCTCCGCTACTCTTCATTGACGGCGGTTGTTGTTCTGGTGCGCTAGTCCTATGGGGCCTTACCACGATGACTTTCTAACTGCCTACTACAACAAGTTTTGCTCAGCTCCGGCGAGGGAAAGTCGACGACGACGGCGCGCCCCTGACTCTCTCCAGTGCTTATAGTCGCCGCTAGGCGGATCTAGATGTAATTTTATTAATTTTGTGTTTATTGTACTGCCATAATTGAAGATGAATAAATTCCGTAAAAAAATACATGAGGCACGTGGCATGCAGTGGGTGTGAGGTGGATGCTTTGAGGTGTGGCTTAAAATGATGCTCATGATGTTCTTGGCATTAACGTGTTTTTTACTCAAAAGATCTGAATGTATTTTTTATTACTTCTTGATTTCTTTATACTGTCATGACATTTGAGAGATAGATCAAAAGTTTTACTGAAATAAAAACTATTATTTCAAATCCATTGGTAATAATCATCAAATCTAAATATGAGTTTCGTGCAGGGGACTACAAGATGACACACGTTTTGCCACGCCGTTACTCGGCCTTGAGTTAAGTCTTTTTTTGGGCTCAGCGTACAACGCGTTGAAGGACGACCCAACACGCACGCCCCAGTACACTCATTTTGGTTGGTTGGCCGGTCGCACTATTGGCCCTCGACCCATTCGGTGAAGCGAAGAAAAAAACAAAGAGAAAGGAAAGATGAAAAAAGTATAGAAAATATATAAAATATTTCAATAAAATAAAAATGATTGCAAATTTCACAAAAAATGAACAAGGTAAAAAATGTTCATGAATTTATAAATATTTTACAGATTTTGAACTTCTTTTGAAATTAATTAATGTTTGTGAATTTAAAAACATTATTAAATTTGGAAAATGTTTGGAGTTAGAAAATATTCCCAAACTTAGAAAATATCTGTGAAATTAAAAAATGATTGAATTTTGAAAATGATTTCAAAAGGAGTTCCCTGATTTTCAGAATTTCTCACAAAGTTTAAAAATATTCACAAATTAAATAAATGTTCATGAATTTAAATATGTGTCTATCAATCAGTGTAGGATAGCCACATTCATGTGCGAATAGGCCCAACCACAGCCCACCACCGATCCACTCCGTGACATATGGGGTCACGAATGCAAAAACTACCTAGATGCACTATGAGGCTCTATTCCTAGAAAGCTTATATTAAGGCTGTGTTCGGTAGCCCTCCACTCCTCCATTCAGGAGCGGAGCGGGTGGAGTACCATATTAGCAGCTCCTCAAATTAACACTGCATGTTGCTCCGCTCCGGAGCGGAGTTGGAGAGCGGGAGGGAGTCCGAACAGGCCCTAAGAGATTATAAGATCTAGGATCCTTCCCTGTTTATATTACGTGAGGGCTATGTAATCAAGATTCTCTAACGTAGCTTCCACTATGTGAGAGGAACATCGAGGCTGCATCTGTCCATGCCGCATCGGACAGGCGGAGTCCATGTCTTGCTTCTAGTGGGAAAGAAGAATGTGTCGCCTCAAGGTAGCTAGAAATGGGCAGGCTCAGTTAATGTAAAACAGATTTTACTTAGGTTTGGTTGTTTACATATAGTCGTTTCTATCATTGTTGTTTTTCTGTTTTTTATTACTTGTTTATATTAGCCTAACAATATTATGTATATATATATATTGAAAAATATATTATAAATACATTTATTCAAAAAAGATAATTTACTTACTTTTGTTAAAAAAATGTTCACAGCACATTGAAAATGTTAATATAGTTAATATTTTTCTGAGTGTATATTTTTTAAATTATATCATTAAAAATAATTTTGACATTTAAAAAATGTTCATGTGTTCCAAAATATGTACGTGCATTTTAAAAATGCTAGGAAATATAAAAAAATTGTGTAATTCAAAAATCCTGATCATTTATAAAAATAGAGGTTAAATTAGCAAATATTATTAATATATTTGAATTTTTTTAAATGTGTATAAAAATATTTTACATGTATACCAAAAATGAATAATGTCTATGAAAAAATAGATGTCGAAATATATATTTAAAAATATATTAAACGTGTATAAAAAGTACTTTATATGTATACAGAAATGCATGTATGGAAAAATAGTCATAAAAACATATGTTTCAGAAATATTAATCATGTATTTAAAAAATAATATTCCTGATGTATACAAAAATGTGTAATGTGTATGGAAAATGTAGACATGTGTTAATAAAACCCAAAGAAAACATGTGAAAACCAAGAAAGAAATGAAAAACAAACAAAAAATGGAAAAAGAGAGGGAAAAAGAGAGGGAAGTCCCCAAAGAAAATCGGAAAAACAAATAAGAAAACTATAGAAAAAAACCTTCTGACGCAGTTGCAGTAATGGGCCGGCCTAGTGGCGCCCTCTCCAGAGGAGAGACGGA
Organism: Triticum dicoccoides; assembly: GCF_002162155.2. Taxonomy (NCBI): domain Eukaryota; kingdom Viridiplantae; phylum Streptophyta; class Magnoliopsida; order Poales; family Poaceae; genus Triticum; species Triticum dicoccoides. Next base: position 591,777,798 of record NC_041380.1, read on the forward strand.
GCTCTACCTCGCAACTAGTGAGACATAGCTCCCTGCTCCCGCGACATTTGACTAACAGCGAGGAACCATAACGTCAGTTCTTAAAGACTGCGACCCATAGACAGAAGCCCGACAACCTAAGGAAGAAAAAAAGAACTTCAGTCGTTGTTCGCTTGTCGTCGCCATTTGCTCACGCTTGACGTCACGCTGTGAAACCAAGGTCTGCCGAAGGAGAGAGGCGCATGCATGTACCTATGCGGGAGGAGATTGCCTATGCCACACCCGCACCATCACAACATGGAAGGCGGTGGCAGCTTCCATGGTTGCAACATGTCGTTGATTGCGCCGATCGAGTGCAACTTCACTGACACTGCACCACAATAGAGAGAGGCTGCTGCTGATATTAGATGGATCGGTTCTCTTTTTTTTCTTATGTCATGGAGTAAAGCTTCTTCAAAACTACATAGAGAAGTGGATTTGTTGCTTGGAAACAAGATAACTGCATACTACTAGGTTACTACCTTCGTCTGGGTTTATTAGTCCTCATCGCATTTTTGGATCAAAATTTGACCACATTTGACTAAGAAAATTTTACTGCATGTCACAAAAAATTATATTGTTGGATTTGTATTTGAATGTTGTTTCAAATGTTTTTTTATGTACAACATTTATTTTATTAGTTAAAATCATAGCCAAGATATAACCCAAAATACCAGAGGGGGTAGTAAACATGAAGGAGGTAGTTAGCAAGTAGGCCTTCAATAATTTTAGGATTTAAGTTGCTTGGAATCGAGACAGCTACAGTAACAATCGTTTACATCGGTACTCTACAAATTATTAAAATAGTAAACATACAGAAAAAGCTCACAAAAATAACGTACCAACATAAACATATCCCTAGCGGCTCAGCCAAGCCAAAGGGTGTTGCATATTAAAATGCTTAACAATATCTATTAAGGACCAATTAATCATAACATTCTGTTACAACTGCAACAACATTTCAATCTGTTTTACCAAACCCATTTTTAATCAAATTTAGTAAACCAGTTAATCCGCTCTCTATACATGAGGTTAGTTCATGTATACTTCTTCAGGCTTCAACCTCAACCATTTTCAACCTGCCATAGTGCCATGTGTGAGTAGCTAGGTGCAGCCATGGCAACGGCACGTTCTCTTGTTGTGGTGCGGGCTCAGCGAAGTTGCTCTGCGCTCGATTGACGCCTGCCGTGGCGGCACGATCTCAATGACATGGTGCATCTATGATAGCAACAACCGTCATCCCTATTACGGTGGTGTAGACATAGCAGGGTGGCCATGCTCCATCCCTCGGCGAAGCTCAGTTTCACGGTTGGCGTCGAGCGTGAGCAAATGGAAGACAACGAGCGAACGGAGTTCCTTTTTTCTTCTTTGGGCGGTTGGGTTTCTGTCTATGGGCCGCATGACTTTAAGCATGGCTGCTCTATTTCCTCATTTTTAGCTCGAAGCCCTCTGATACGGCATGGACGTACACTATGCCTCGACGTCCCTCTGACGTAGTAACTGCTACATTAGAGGATCTCACCCTAGCTTTTGACATTAGGTGGCATATTGCTAGGGATTGATTTTGGGAAGTTGATTATTAGTCCTAACCCGAGGTTTGATGTTGATGGGAATTACGAATTCAGGAGAGAATTCCACCCCGCGTGCATTAACATGGGGAACCAGACAAGAGGCATGTGGAAATTGACTCCTCCCTCCTCAGGTCCTATGCCCCCCCCCCCCAAATCAAATAATCCATCCATCCCAAAACATAGTGCCCATTGGCTTTTGTGGAAGTCAATCTCCACAAAGTTTGACCATGTTTTTAAAGAGAAATTACTCATATCTACAATACCAAATATATACCATATGAAAAAAATTATGATGAATCTAATGATATTTATTTGGTATTCTAGATGGCGACAAAATTTTCTACAGACTTGGTCAAAGTTTACAAAATTTGACTTATAAAAAGATATAATACTATATTTTATGACGGAGGGAGTAATGAATTACTAGTGTAAAGCATGATTTTATTGTGAATGATATTGGGTGTTTTTAATGCGTGCACTTTGACATATTTTTTATCTAAAGTTTGTATTTTTTAAGCATAGAGTTGCAAAGGTCAGATGTTGTTGAAGTGTATAAACAAATAAAAATGGTGTTAAAGTTTGGTACGTTAGTCTGGCACAATCTATTTAAGTCAACTATGATGATTACGAGAAAGACTCCCCTAGGACTCCCCTAGGGTTCCACCCTGTCCTCCGACATGCGCCGCCGGAGTCCACGTGATTCTACCACCAAAATTGACGAGGCTACGGGCGATCGGGAGAGCGAAGGTAGCGGCAGGCGTGCCTGGGCCTGCATGGCGACAGCAGAGGCTCCTGGAAGCGGCAGAGAGATGAAGGGAGTTCAGGCAGAGGAGATATTGGACGACGCGGGGTGAAGGAGGACGGATCTGGATCGGGAGTACCCAAACAGCCGGCGGAGCGTCACGGAGGGTTTGCGGCCGATTCTACCATGGAGGATCGGGAGGAGGACGGAGAAGGTGGCTGGGATCATCTTGGCCCAGATCCATCGCTTGAAGATGCGTTTGAAGGGTTGAAGTTACATGGAGAGGAGGAGGAGGATTTGGATCTATCTGGCGAGGTAGATGATTTGATCAAAGACGTGAGGTGGCTAGCCCTATTTAGGGTTCATACATTGAGGCCGTTTAGCCACTCCGCATTACTGAACTCGATGAGGAACGCATGGCGTGTGCGCAGGGTGTTACTTTCAATGTGAAGGGGCCGAATTTGTTCTTGGCTCAGTGCCACTGCTTGGGTGATTGGAAGCGGGTAATGGATGGAGGTCCATGGAAGTTTAGAAGGGACCCAGTGATTCTGGTAGAGTACGATGGATTCACGAATGTAGCTGAGTATTCCCTGAACATGTACCCCCTGTGGGCGAGGGTGAAAGGCCTTCCGGATGGTTTAACACGGAAGAAAGAACTAGCGGAAAAAGTTGCAAAGAAGGTTGGGGAGCCACCGTTTACTGTGATGGTTAATGAAGGAAAGATAAATCCCTCGAGTTATCTTCGTGTGCGTGTTTTTGTGAATGTTACAAAACCTCTGGTGAGGTTTGTTCCTATAACCTTGAAGGAGAGGAAAAATACCCTGTCAGTTACGAGAAATTACCTGATTTTTGCTATTTCTGTGGCTGCTTGGGCCATGTGGTGGAGGAATGTGGTGACGGTGTTCATGATCCAAGTATGTGCGAATGGGGTGAGTTCTTGAATTGGAGTAGTGAACCAAGAGGAACAGGAGCTGGTGCAGGGAAAGGAGGTAGAATGGGAGGAAGAGGAGGAAGTGGAGGTTTTGGCAACCGGGGCAGGGGAGGTAGAAGTGGAGGTGGCATCGGTAGAGGGGAAGACAGGGGGGAGATGGCAAATGCTGGCAACGTGGTTCAGAGAGATAGGGAAGTGGTGGATGATGGGGATAACAACAGGGTCCGGAAAAGATTGGTGTCGGAGGATGGTACCCTTAGTGTAAGGGGGCAACCAGTGCCAAATATGTTGGGAAAGGTTTCTAACACTGTTTTGCGGATCGAGAGTGGATCGGCGGTTGATGACACAGAGAAGGGAAGTAATACTCCGGGGAAACTGCCAATTGTTAAGAGGAGGAAGCAGGGTGAGGTAGGAAGTGAAGAGGACATGGACCTGTTAAATGAGGCGGCCTCCGAGAAGGAGGACCGCCGGTCCAAATGAATCTCATAAGTTGGAACTGCCGGGAGGGGGGAATTCCCGGACAGTTCGTGAAATTGCGACTTTGTCTCAGTCGCATTCCCCCAAGTTCGTGTTTTTATGTGAGACAAGGCAAAAGGAGAGTAAAATGAGGAGGCTGCGTGGTCGGTTGGGCTTGAAGGGTTTCGAAGGAGTTGATAGCAATGGAATGAGTGGGGGGTTAGCCTTTTATTAGCATGAGTCCTGCCTCGTGGAGATTTTAGGCAAAGAGGAAAGATACATAGATGCTCTAGTCAGAATGTATGAGGGAGGGGAACAGTGGAGAATCACATGTGTGTATGGAGAACCAAGGACTGAGAATCGCCACCTCATGTGGTCAAAACTGCAAGGTCTAAAAAATGTATCTGATCTTCCATGGCTAGTGATTGGGGATTTCAATGAAGCTCTATGGAGTTTTGAGCACTTCTCCGCGACGCCAAGAGCTGAAACGCAGATGCTTGCTTTCAGAGATACCTTGGAGGTATGTGGACTAGTCGATCTTGGCTTTGTTGGGATAACGTTCACTTATGACAATATGCGGAGTGGCCATAATAATGTCAGAGTACGGCTAGACAGGGCGGTTGAAAGTAATTCATGGAGGAACCTGTTCGCGTTTGCCTCGGTGGTCCATGTACCATCCCCATGTTCAGATCACATTGCACTCATCCTGAAGGGGGAGACTGAACAACATAAAATCATGGGTGGCGGAAGGCGGTACGAGTTGTTCTGGGAGAGGGATCCCACATTACCAGATATTGTGAAGGAGGCGTGGGAGTCAGTGGGTGTTGTTTGCAATATGGCTGAGTTGCACAAGGCACTTGACAAAACTATGACTGCTTTGAGATCATGGGGCAGGAAGTTTGGTAATGTAACGCGGGAGCTTGCGAAGTCAAGATCACAATCAGAGGAGTTGATGAACATGAATGCGGATAGACAGGATATTAGAAGAATAACTGACAGGATGAATGAATTACTTTATCAGGAGGAGATGATGTGTCTCCAAAGATCTAGAATCACGTGGTTGAAGGAGGGCGACCGAAACACAAAGTATTTCCAAAGCAAGGATGTGTGGAGAGCCCGGAAGAATAAGATCCAGGAACTAAGGGATAGTATAGGAGTGGTGCACTCGGATTTCTCTTCTATGAGCAGAATTGCTAATGAATACTTTCATCAAATCTTCAAGGCAGATGCCAATATTGATCCGAGTCATGTTGTTAATCTTGTGGAGTCGGTGATTACAGAGGAGGATAATAGAAGGCTGTGTCTGCCATTCTCTGATAAAGAGATCTCGGATGCTCTCTTTCAAATTGGTCCCTTGAAAGCCCCGGGTCCGGATGGATTTCCAGCTCAGTTTTTTCAGCGTAATTGGAGTGTTCTCAAGGAGAGTGTGATCACGGCTGTTAGAGAATTTTTTCGATCAGGCTTAATGCCGGAAGGTGTGAATTCCACTTCCATTACTCTTATTCCAAAGGTCTCTAACCCGCTTAGTATGTTGGATTACAGGCCAATTAGTTTGTGCAATGTAATTTACAAGGTCATTTCCAAGTGCCTTGTAAACAGGCTTCGTCCTCTCTTGGATGACCTAATATCACCGGAGCAAAGTGCGTTTGTCCAGGAAGGATGATAACTGACAATGCCTTAGTGGCATTTGAGTGCATTCACTATATAAAGCAGGAGAAAGATCCTTCCAGGAGTTTTTGTGCATATAAAGTAGACCTCTCCAAGGCGTATGATAGGGTGGACTGGGTTTACTTGAAGCAAGTGATGCAAAAGATGGGATTCTCAGACCGATGGGTGGACTGGATAATGTCATGTGTCACATCGGTCAGATACTCTGTTAAATTAAATGGGACCCTCTTAGATTCATTTGCACCGACGCGGGGGCTTCGGCAAGGTGACCCTTTATCACCGTTCTTGTTTTTGTTTGTGGCTGATGGTCTATCTTCAATCCTTAAGCAGCAGGTTTCATCTAATGCAATTACCTCGGTCAAAGTCTGTCGAAGGGCGCCGGGAATATCACACTTATTATTTGCAGACGATACTTTATGTTTTTTAAGGCTTCACTTGAGCAGTCCGTGGAGGTTAAAAAGGCCCTTGACCTGTATAACAAAGCTACTGGGCAAAGTCTCAATTATAGCAAATGCTCGTTGTTCTTTGGTACTTCTTGCCCGAAGGACGTACAAGATGCGATTCGTTCTACACTTAATGTCACATCTACAGTTTTTGAAGAGAGGTACTTGGGACTGCCTACTCCCGAGGGGCGGATGTCGAAAGGGAGGTTCCAAAATCTGCAAACTAGTTTAACAAAAAGACTAGTTCAGTGGGGAGATGGGTACCTTGCGCAACCAGGAAGAGAGACGCTGATAAAATCAGTGGCGTTGTCGCTGCCAACATATATCATGGGGTTTTTTAAGCTCCCCTACTCACTGTGTGATGATCTTACAAGAATGATTAGGAATTTCTATTGGGGGTCGGCAGAGGGGAAGAGGAAGGTACACTGGAAAGGCTGGGATCATTTGTTGCAGCTAAAATCTAAGGGAGGTGTTGGCTTCCGAGATCTGCGTTTGTTTAACCAAGCTCTTTTAGCACGTCAGGCTTGGAGTTTGATCACTAGACCGGATAGTTTGTGTGCCCGTGTCCTGAAAGCAAAATACTACCCTAATGGGAAACTAGAAGATACGGTGTTTGCTAGTAATGCATCCTCGTCTTGGCAGGGTATTCGCCATGGGCTGGAGCTTCTCAAGAAGGGCTTGGTATGGAGAGTTGGTGATGGAAGAAGTATACGGATATGGCGAGACAACTGGATACCGAGGCCATTTTCATATAAACCCATATCACCACAAGGAAGGTGTAGGATTCGGTTTGTGGCTGGTTTACTCAATGATAATGGCTCCTGGAAATATGACCAAATAGCTAAGTATTTATGTGCATCCGATGTGTCTGAAATTATGAAAATTAGGGCTTCCCCACGACAGGAGGAGGATGTGCTGGCTTGGGGTCCGGGTAAGCTGGGTCTGTTCAACGTGAAGAGTGCTTATGACTTGGCATTTGAGGAGCTGCATAGAAACAGTGCGGTGGCCAGCAGTACTAGCCCGGATGGGAGGAGATCGCTGTGGAAACTTATCTGGGCAGCGGAGGTGCCCCCGGCTGCGAAGAACTTCGCTTGGAGACTGACTTCAAATAGTTTACCAACTTGGGCGAACAAGCATAAGATTGGCCTTGAATCTTCTCCTCTTTGTCCAGTTTGTGCAATGGAACCGGAGGATAACTTCCATCCTATGCTACGATGCCCTCTAGCTCGCCACTTATATGAAACCATGGCGGAAGTTTGGAGATTACCACGGATTGAAACAATAAAATTCTCAGGCAAGGAGTGGCTATTTCAGACCTTGGAAACTTTGGATGAGTCGCAGCGAAGCATGATCCTTGTCACATTCTGGAGGTGTTGGTATGTTCCTAATGAAGTGGTACATTCCAAACCTGGCCCGCCAGTGGAGGTCTCTTCTAGATTTTTACAAAGCTATTTGGACTCGATTATTGCAGTTAAGGTGAGTTCACCAGCTGATCAGAGGAAGGGGAAAGCAAGTACAACACAGGAGAGGAGGGACCGGCAACCACCTGTCGTGCAACCGCCTAAATGGAAGCCACCCGCCCCGGGCTGGCTAAAACTTAATACTGACGGCTCGTTCGGTTCTGATGGTTCAGCAGGGGCTGGTATGATTTTGCGGGATGGAAATGGTGCAATCATCTTCTCAGCCTGTAGACAATTATTTTCTTGTCGTGATGCTCTGGAAGCTGAGCTCTGTGGTTGTATGGAAGGTCTTTCTATGTCCATTCAGAAAAGTGAAGCTCCTATCATAATTGAGATGGACTCCTCAACTACTGTGGCTATGATTCAAAATGAAGAGATGGATAGATCGGTCTACTCTTCCTTGGTGAAGGAGATAAAGTTTCTGAAAGGCTTAAGGGAAACTTGTGTTACTCATGTTTGCCGTTCTTAAAATAAGGCTAGTGATAATCTTGCTACTTTTGCTAGACTAGAGAGAAGAACTATGACATGGCTTGCTTCTGGTCCACCTGAGACCCTAGATTTCGTGCAAGCTGATTGTACTGATACTTTGATTGAGTAATACAAGCTTTTCCATCGCAAAAAAAAGATGATGTGGCTTAACGTAAATGCCACGTGAGGAGTCGATCTTAGAAGAAGGAGGAGTATGTCCTGTGCACATTAAATTATCATTCCTACCACTAACGCGAAGGAAGAATACGGTAATTATGGTTTGTGATGTAATTATATTTTTTTCACATGTCATTTTTGTGTCTTTGTTGTTCTTCGATTGCACTGCTTGTTGTTTTCTTTGATAAATCAGATATGAGATGTTTCCTGGGTGTCTTCTCTCAGAAAAGATAAATAATTCAACTCACCAACCACGCTGAAATAAGCAAACCTATTGGTAGTGAGATGGGCATAGACATCAGGTTTGGTTTTGAGGCAAAAAAATAGATATTTCTTTAGGCAAATAGAAATTAGGCTTTTTTTAGTCTAAATTTTTTTGAGACAAAAAAAAAACATCTGGTTGCCTACACACAGAGTAGGAGGAATTGACCTTGCAAGGCCCAGCGGAGCCCAGTCCGTGTGGAGGCCCAAGTAAGGAAGTCCCCAAGACCCACGGTGTGGCTCGGTCGATAGCGTGGGGGCGCCGCCACCAGAAGAAAGAGAGGAGAGACGGACGCGGGACGCGAACCCTATTACCCCACCCCCCCCACCCCC
>NC_041380.1:591786867-591880794 GCF_002162155.2 Triticum dicoccoides
AATCTCTCCTCCTCCCTCCTCCCCGCCGCCGCCGCCGCGCCCTACCTTACCGCCAGCCAGCCCCCTCAACCCCCTTCCTCCTCCTCCTCCTCCTCCACGCGCGGCGCGGCTGTCATCTCCGTCCGCCCCCTCTCCTCGTCGCGGCGAATCGATCGTGCTCCTCCCGTCCCCGCCCCGTCCGCCGTCTCGGGTTTTTGAGGTATGAGCTCGTTCCCGTCCCTCCACCGATTGGTTGCTCGAGCCTCCGCGGTTTCTCGGCGCGCACGGACTAGATCCGCTCCCGGCCGAGGGAGATACGCTCGATTGCTTTAGAGTTCGCTGCTTACTGGGTGCTGTTACTCCATTGATGATGTCTGCGTCTCCTCTAGTAGTTGTCTAATCTGCGTGTTACTCCCTTGATTGATGATGCTTGCGTACCGTCGATCCGTGCTTGTATGTATTAGTAAGTATTTAGCTCGGCTGTTACTCCATTGAATTTCTGTGTGGCATATGCGAAGATGAGACACGGAAAACCCCACTAGTGCAGGAGGGCGTCTTGCTCTTTGGCAGCAAGGTTGCCAAACGCATATTCTTGGGCGTATCTGCCGCTGCCTAACAAAGCAGTAGCTTTGCCGCCACAGACGGCCCAAAGCTGGCTGCCTCCGGTGTAGCCGCAGCTGAAAAATCACCTTTTTCATCTTGTATAAGGCACGTGGTAGATGTCCAATTAATTCTCGGAGCCGCACGTGCCGCCCTTCCTGCTGTTTCTTGCGCCGCGTCGCTTGGGAAGGGCTGCGCTATGAGTATGCTGCGTGCCAGCCGTTGCCGATGGAGGAAATAAAGCGCGCCGGAGGCCTTCCAGATACGATCACACTTTCAGATCTCCCAGCTGTTGCAGCGATGACGTGGGAGTGTTTGAGGTTCTCATTTGTGGGGTTAGTTTCCTTTGAGTTGCCAACATGTGGCATTGGCATTAAATGAGCAGTTCTCGAGGAATTTGGGCGCATACGCTAGAGAATTAAGGCCTTCCAGTTGGGAGAATCTAGAAGGGGAGGTGGAACTAGCACGTGCGTTGGCCAGTTTTTATCCTTTCTTTTTGTTTCCTGTTTCCTTGGTTAAATTATTTTTAGAGATGTGAGTAATTAATAAACTAAAAGATGGGGAGTAGCTAATACTGCTGCTGCTGTATGTGCGTTGGTTGTCAAGTGCCTTACTCTTTAAATTCACATGGATACAGTTCTCCACTTTATACTTTAGTTGCTCATATTCACGTCTCCCTTTTAGTATGAAAGTGCTATTTAATTATCTAATAGATACATGATTTTTTTGCAGGAGTGCAGATTGTATAATACTGAGGCTCAGTTGTTTGCATCTGGATTGAGGAGTTTCTGTTTGTAACCTGACTACACTGTTCAATGGGTTCCAAGAGGACTTGTCTTCTGATCACTTACTCTCCGGAGATAGTAGATGGCGTGCCTTTGTATGTGTCATCTAATTGCCTGCCTGTAAAAGCTTCCAAGTATGAACCTGCTGGTCATTCTTTCCATGCGGTCGCACTGAAGCTCCGTGGTCTTGATGAGAAAGAAGACACTGAAACTGATGATCGTAGTGTGTCATCAGATGACAAGAGCCAAGATTTTTCTGCTGGTTCAGATAACTTCAGCAGCAAAGGAAAGAAGAAGTCTGGTTCTGGAAGTCAACAACAAGATCACTATGCATTGCTTGGATTGGGCAACTTGCGGTTCTTGGCCACCGAAGATCAGATTCGGAAGAGTTACCGTGACATGGCTCTTAAACATCATCCAGACAAGCAGGCTGCTCTTCTTCTCCATGAGACAACAGAGGCAGCAAAGCAAGCAAAGAAGGATGAGATAGAGAGCCATTTCAAGGCCATACAGGAAGCTTACGAGGTCCTCATGGATCCTACCAAGAGAAGGATTTTTGACTCAACTGATGAGTTTGATGATGATATCCCAACTGACTGTGCACCGCAAGACTTCTTTAAGGTCTTCGGACCAGCCTTCATGAGGAATGGCCGATGGTCTGTTACCCAGCCAATTCCTTCTTTGGGAGATGATGCTACTCCTGTAGTGGATGTTGACCAGTTCTACAATTTCTGGTATAACTTCAAGAGTTGGAGGGAATTTCCACATGAAGATGAGTATGACTTGGAGCAAGCTGAGTCTCGTGAACACAAGAGATGGATGGAGAGGCAGAATGCGAAGATACAAGAGAAGGCCAAAAAGGTAGAGTATACGCGAGTACGTAATCTTGTTGACAATGCGTACAGGAAAGACCCAAGGATCCAGAGGAGAAAGGAGCAGGAGAAGGCTGAGAAACAGAGGAGAAAGGAGGCAAAATACATGGCCAAGAAACTGCAGGAGGAGGAAGCTGCAAGGGCTGCAGAAGAGGAAAGGAAGAGGAAAGAAGAGGAGGCGAAGATAGCCGCAGCAGCTGCTGACATTCGAAAGAAGTTGAAGGAAAAGGAGAAGAAGTTGCTACGCAAAGAGAAAAATCGCCTGCGCGCACTTGTGGGCCAGGTAGTTGGTGAGTCCCACTTCAGTCTGTCAAAGGAGGATGTTGAAACAGTATGCACATCACATGATTTTGAACAGTTGAAGAAACTCTGTGATATTATGGAGGACAAGGATACAGCTGAAAAGGCCAGGTTGCTGAGAGGTGCACTGAGCAAAGAAGAAAACTCCTCGAATACCTCAAAAGAAGAGAAAATTCATGCCAATGGTGTGGCGGATTCTACTCCAAAATCCACTGTCCCACAAGGCACTCCAAAATCCACAGCCCCACAAGTCATTACACTAGGCAACTATGAGAAAAAAGAGAAAGAGTGGGGAAAGGAAGAGGTTGAATTGCTTAGGAAAGCTATACATAAGTATCCGAAGGGAACTAACAAGAGGTGGGAGGTTATTTCAGAGTTTATTGGTACTGGTAGATCTGCTGACGAGATTTTGAAGGCCACAAAAACCATTCTTCTGCAGAAGCCAGACTCTGCTAAAGCTTTTGACTCGTTCCTTGAGAAACGCAAAGCAGCTCCATCTATTGTATCGCCTCTTTCCACAAGAGATGAGACGGCTGGTGGTTCAACTGTGGGAACTGGCACTGAACCATCCAAGGCGGCTGAACAACCTGCTGCCAGCAGCAGTCAGACAGCTAAGGAGAAAATTGGTGATGATCCTGTCCTGGAAGAAGCACCTTCTGCAACAGATCCAGATGCCTGGTCAGAGGCCCAGGTGCTGGCCCTTGTTCAAGCTTTGAAGGCGTTTCCCAAGGATGCAAACCAAAGATGGGAGCGAGTAGCTGCTGCTGTCCCTGGTAAAACAGTGGTGCAGTGCAAGAAAAAGGTTGCGTCAATGAGGACGAACTTCCGGACCAAGAAGGCGGAGTAGAAGCAGATCACCACTGAGGTACTTTTGCAATTAGTAGCTGAGAGAAGCTAGTCTTTGAACAGCATTATTCTATTTATTCTATACTAGATACGTTCATTTGACCTTTGATGCCATTTACATTTCTCCCATGTCGTCCTGTATCTGATCCTGATCAGAGTGTTATCTTTTACATTCCTGTAGATGTTTTGTTATTCAATGTTGATCATGAACATTATGCTTGACTCCATGTCCATGGTGTGCTGTAGTTATTTGTACCACAAGATCCTGTCGGATTATATCTTTGTTGTAGAACCTGTGGCATGCGCTTAGACTGTCTTGTATATGATGTTATTTATGTCCTTCAGTATTTAGAGTAGATGCTGTCAATTTTTCAGGTGATGCATGCCATGTTTAAATTGCTACCATGCTTGCGGTTTTCTTGATCAGGACGGTCTTTGTGCTGCAGCTGGCTTGTCTTTGTTTCTCTGTCTCTATATATAGTAGGTCTGGTTCTGGTAAAAAAATAATTCGCCCATGATATGTTTATCTGAAATTAGAAAGCTGCAAAAACCAGTATAATGTTGTTTACCAGCACATGCTATAAATTAAACTAACTAGTAACTAGTCATGATCTTAATTGGTATCCTGGCATGAGTTGGGAGTATTATTATCACACAGGTTGGGTGGATTGCTGTTGGATACCCTTTACCCAGTTATATATCTTGCTAAACCTTGTCTCTCGTGTTGTTTACAGGCTACACAAGAAGAAGATTGGTCGATTGCCTTTTGAAGACCCTGGGGCTCGCTTGCTGGTGACTTTCTGGATGGTGGAGACGACGAGGCTTTGTGGTCAAGACCCAGCTGGTTTGTTACCAGGAGCGAGTCCCTGAAGTCGCTGATGATCGAGGCAGCTATTGAGAGAGAAGAGAGAAAGATAGAAGCTTAGATCAAAATTTTGAGTTATGGAAAATTACATACCTACCTTATGATTTATCGCGATGATGTTCCCCTGCATACAGTATACTTCTAGCTGATGCCTGCTATATTGGTTATGAATTTATGCTGACGTTATTCTTGTTACGCTAGTCATCGTTAAGATTGTGGAAGTTGAGTATCAGTTTCGCTATGTTGTTCTCTTGATGTCTTGCTGCTTTAGCTCATGATTTTAATCTTGTGTCTACCTAGACAGATGGCGACAGTAATTTTTTGTTGCTGCAAAAAAGCACAGGCAAAGGGCTGGCTGTCAAATTTTGTGCTCAGCAGACATTTCCACTGCTTGAGCGGAAGGCTCGTGGTGTGTTTCTAAACTAAAATGCATCTTCCGCCGCTGAGTTATGTAGCTTAAAAAACGCTCTTATATTGTGGGACGGCGACTTAGGGAGTACAGGACAGAAAGGAGAGGAGATATGGGCAGGATCTGAATCTGAATGTTTTGCTCTTGTCTGCTGCACCGTGCGTGCAGTGAAGTTTCAGGTTCAGTTGAGTTGAGTTCAGGAGCCAACCAAGCCTCTGTCTCATTCCTTCTTCCCATGTGCTGTATCACTAGCTATCCTATGTTGCATTGCTCTTGCTGGGATTACGGCCGGCTGCAGGGTATCCTGGGGACGGACCGTACCCGAACTGCTGCGCGGCCATCTCCACCCTCTCTAAGACAAGTGAGTTTGGAAAGGGGTTCAGTTCAGATAGAAAACGTAGGCTATGTGACAAGGTCAGATGAGTAACGTAGGGTAGGTATGTCCGTGGACGATAGGCTCTCATGTCCCGACATTTTGGGATTAGTCAATACGTCCACAAATGGTCGCTATCACAAAAATTCATATAAAGACATTCCAAAAAATTCTGAAATTATTTGACAACATACCTCTACAACTTAGAAACAATTCAGCTCAAAACTAGATGTACATTTAGAGATTCAAAAAAGAAAAATTCAAATGTGAATAATGGCAACTTTGGGTGAGTAGTATTTTGACATTATTCATATGCAATTTTGTCTTTTTTTTTTGTTTCTATTAGTGTAGGTCAAATTAGGAGCTGAAGCTTCTTGGGCTTATTAGGCTCTGTGTGCTCGGGATGTAATTGACCTTTTGATTCGGTAGGAATTACATATATAATTGTTATATATCGCCTGCAGTGAGCGATACGGGCCAATCGCCCATAGATACTTCGGCGCATATATGTGTTTGTTTACTGCCATCCCGGTTCTTATGCGGACGGAACTTTCCAGCCAAGTTTTTTGTGCTTTCTTCAGCCTTTTACATTATCTTCCTTTCCTTTCAGCCTTTTACATTATCATTTTATAAATTAATTTTATACAATAATATATTTTTAATATATTATGAACATTTTTTAAATACACATTGAACTTTTTTCAAATACATGTTGAATTTTTTAACATATGTTTAAAAACAATTCAAATACATGTTGAACATTTTTTCTTACTCGTCTAATTTTCAAAAAATTGTTAACATTTTTCAATCCATAAATATTTTTAAGTTTCACAATTTTTAAAAGTTCATGAATTTTTTAACATATGTTGAAAAGAAATTAATACATGTTGAACATTTTGTCTAAAAAATCATGAACATTTGTAAATTCATAAATATTTTTTAAGGTTCATAATTTTAAAAATTTCATGAACTTTTTCTAAATTTGTAATCTGTAGAAGTCATGAACATCTTTTGGAATTTACCTTTTTGACTTTGTGTTCTTTTTTGAAGATTAACAAAAATTACAAACATGGATTCATGGTGTAAGCGACAAGTGACAATTTGAAAGAATGGCGGCCATGCACAAGTCTTGACGTTTAAAGCGTGCAACATGTAGACTCTCCAAAGTGAGTTTCTGTTGAGTCATTATATACACTGCTTAAAGTACTACTCCACTATGTCATATATTTGGTGTCCTGTCTATAATGTTTTGAGGACAACTATGCTCCTTATGTCATATATTTGTTTGTTCATGTAACGTTGTTTGTTATCAATAAAATGTGTGATTACTCTAGTACTTCCAAGTCACATAAACATAACAAAAGTCATACACCATGTGTGTGATTGTTTTGAAGCTTGATCAGGTACACATTTGAATCACACAAAATAAATATTGTTGACATCTCATACATTCTACAATCTCCACTGAGTTGCACCTAACCTTGAAAATACTATATCAACAAGGGCGCACATTAATACATCATACTACATTAAGAAACATAAATAAGATACATTACATACACATGCTTAGTTTGCTATTGTTGAATTGTGTTTTCTTGTGCATATTTTATAATCTTCTACAGGAAGTTAGCCACAAAAAGGTCAAAAAGTAGACAAAATATAATTATCTAATTAGGATTACCGTAGTCTACCATAATGGCAAACTCACACTAAGAATATAAAACTATTTTAGAAAATAATGTAATATTTTTGCTTGCTTAGATTTTGGTGAAATCCACTATACAATAATAATTACGAGCAAACAATTTAATAAAAATATGACAAAATATAGTGAAATGTAGCACACCAAAATATATTTGTAGTGATAAATATTTAAATGATATTAAATTATATGACATAAATGACCTTATATACATACATGTAGTTAAAATTGTTAATTTTGTTAGATATACTTGATAAACAAAATTTAAAATGATACATGGAAGAGTGTATCAGTAAGAATGACACACACACACACACAATGATGAGATGAGTTATGATTAAGTAAAAGAGTTTAGTATAAATAAGTTAACCATTGAAAGAAAGTGCAAACACCCTCTGAACTTTCACATTTGGAGCACATCACCCCTAAACTACAAACCGGGATCTTAATCCGCTGAACTAGCCAAAACCGAACAAATCACCCCCTGAGTGTGGTTTTAGCGGTTTGGAACACTGGTTTATCTACATGGTAGGGGTAATTAATCAACTACCCCGAATCTGGGCTAAGGTTGGTGTTTGATTCCGAATTTCATATGCAGATCCACATCAATTTCAATATACATCATTTAAATTAATCATAATATTTCTGCATGAAACTTGTTTAATAGGTAATGCAGTTCCTGATCAATCCATGCAAGCCAATGATCCTAGCGTTGTCAAGGCCTGGTTCGAAGAAGAATATCACTACTCTTGTCAAAACATTTGGAGAATGTCGCCCGGTGAGGTAACTTGCAAACTTAGTAAACAATATCTTGCCATCTTATACACGTCTTAGTTGAATAAGTACAAGTCAGTTATACAACTTTAGTAACCATATTTTTTGTTTCAGTTATAGACATTTAGTAATCATATTTTTCATGTCTATATCATCAAATGTCAAAAGATATAAAAAGACTATATGCAGGAGTGTTGCGTGTATTTCATTAGATAGTAAGAAAAGTACAACACCATAGAAAGGCATCATACAATGACCCAACAAACAAAGCAAAATGTCAAAAGATCATCCACATATCATTGTTACCTTGATGAAAGGAGTAACCAAAAAACATGTTTTAGAATATCTTGTGGTAGGTAACAAAATTTACATAATCTGTTTTCAGGTTCTAACCACAGGGACAGATATGACAACACTAAGATGCCTCGTGGCAATGCGAACGTCCTCACCACAATCCTAAAGCTGGTCAATGAGTATGATCTGTATGGAAGCGTGGCCTTCCCCAGACATCACAACCAGGCCGACTTCCCGAAGATTTATTGCCTCACCACGAAAACAAAGGACTGCAGAATGTCATATCAACCATGTTTTAGCTTCAGCATCTTATTTTGAGTTCCTGACGGGAAACACTGGTTATCTCCTGTCGGGTGTCTTCATCAATCCTGCTCTTGTTGAGCCTTTCAGCCTTACACCGACCGAGGTCAACTTAAGCTTCAGTTCTCTGATAATGACAATCACCTGATGCTTTCGTGTTGCCATAGAAAATAAAAGATAAACATAACTTAATATTGGCAATCCTATGGCCTTTAGGCTGCGACGCACATGCTCTCGATCATCGCCACCAAGAACGGCAGTCCGGTCGACATTACGAATTTAAGCATTCATCTTGTTTTTCCACATCCCATGTTGCAAATTTGCAATGCACTAGTTGTGTCTGAAAGTCCATGTAACTGCTGAAAGTGCGGTTCAGTTGAGTTAGCTCAGGAGCCAACCAAGACTTCGTCTCCTTACTTCTTCCCATTGGTTAGCTATTCTATGTGGCATTGCTCTTGCTGCACATGGCCATGACCATACGCTGGAGCTGCGGCTCATCGCAGGCAGGGGATCCTGATGACGTACGCCCGACTGGCCATACCCGAACTACTGCGCGACCATCTGCAGGAGGCCGCCATGCACGGCTCCTTGAGCGCACCATCACCCTCTCCTCTCCATCCTCGCCCACCAACGCCAGTGGAAGGTACCTGTAACGCCCCGAGACCGTTGTGCCGGGTGTCTCTCAGTTATTCGCTGTCGTTGCCATGTCTTTTGCTTGCGTGTTGCATTTCATCATGTCATCATGTGCATTGCATCATCATGTTTTTGAAACTTGCATCCGTCCTGGTCTTCCGGTTCTCTCCGTGTCCGTTCTGAGCCCAACCACACTCGCACGCGCCCGCGGCATGTCCGAAATAGTATTTTATAAGTGGCCGGAAAATGTTCTCGGAATGGGATGAGAGTTGGCGTGCGGTCTTGTTATAGTGTAGGTAGACCGCGTGCCAAGTTTCACCGCAATTGGAGTCCGTTTGATGCCCCAACGGATATTTATAGCGGCAATATAGTCGGTCTATCGTCAGACGTTTTCGGGTCTCCGAAAACTGTTGCCGGGCTTTCCCTCTCTTTCCTCCCTAGACCGTCTTCACTTTTCACTACCTATCCACCAGACCCAACCTAACCTCTCTCGTCAGCCCGCGGCCCTCATCCGAAATTCCGAAAAATTCTGAAATTATTTGACAACATACTTCTACAACTTGGAAACAATTCAACTCAAAACTGGATGTACATTTAGAGATTCAAAAAAGGAAAAATCGATCACATCAAGATGTGTGTGTACAATTTCTTTTGAGAATATTTGAACATGTTTTACATTTTTTTTTAAATTGATCACACCTAATATGAGATCCTATACTAGTCTCCCCGGGTTAATTTGCGGGTCCGTTCGGTTTTGTACCACACTAACGGCTAATGGGCGCCTTGCCGCGCCATTTTTAACATATGAGTTTTCCCCCGCTTATATAATGAATTTTTTTCCCTGGGCTTATTAGGCTCTGTGTGGTCGGGATGTAATTGACCATTCTATTTGGTAGCGAATTACAGACACAATTGTTATATATCGCCTGTAGGGAGCGATACAGGACAATCGCCAATCGTTTCTTCAGGTATACATGCGTTTCAGGAACTTGGGTTCTTCCTTTTCCTTCCTTTCAGCCTTTTACACTATCATTTTTTTTATAAATATAGTTTCTATACATGAATATTTTTTAAATAGACGTTGAATTATTTAAAATACATATTGAACCTTTTTCAAGTACACGTGGAACGTTTTTAAAATATGTAAAAAATATTGAACATTTTCTGTCACGAGCCTAATTTTCTAAAATTCGTGAACATTTTTAAATCCATAAATTTTTTGAAGTTTCATAATTTTTAAATTTTCATGAATTTTTTTAACATATGTTGAAAAAAAATTCAAATACACTTGAACATATTTGGTTACTCATCTAATTTTTTAAAATTCATGACCATTTGTAAATCCATAAACATTTTTAAGTTTCACAATTATTAAAATTTCATGAACTGTTTTTAATCTTTTAATCATTCTGTAAAAGTCATGAACAACTTTTGGAATTCATATTTTTGAATAGTGTTTTTTTAAAATTCTTTGAATGTTAACAAAAATTACAAACTTTTTTGTAATCCACAAATGTTTTCTAAACATTATAGTTCAGAAAGCGCATAATTTGGATAGTTTGTTCGAAAATTATGAAGGTTTGAATTTGTATCATACGCTAGCACAACGAATGCAATTGCTTGTTGCTTGCGGAGTGACCCTACCTGCTTTTCAAGCGAATAGTGCTCATACTGTGCCTTGCTTGTTTGTGAATGATCCGATGATAGGGAGCTTATAGCATCCCCAATAGATTACCAATAAAACTCCACCAATAACCACTTATTTGTGCTCTACAATAACACTTCTGTGGTTATTGGGGATAGACGCTCGCAGATCCCCCAATAACCCCACTCCCAATAAACAACATGACATACGGGGCCAGTTGTCAATTGGATACCCCTCTCTATGTTTGTTGGTGGCATGGCGGAGGGTGGTGGTGGCTATTTGTGGCGACGGACGATGGATTGGTGATGCTGTCGGCAGCAGACGGTAGCACGACGATGGCATGTAGTGGCATGGTGGTCTGACAGGCGACAACGAGGGTGATGTGGTGGTCCAGAGGGCGGAACCAGTGGTGGGGTGGGCGACGACAATGGTGGCCCGGGAGGTAGTGGACGATGACGGTGTGGTGGTCCAACATGAATTGTCAGTTTACATGTATTGGGAGAGAGCCAACTTCCCTCCATACAGATAAGTGGGGTTGGGTTTTTTTATGATCATCAAAAAATTATTAAGAAAAAGGGAGCTGTTGAAGATTACCTTAGTAACCTTATTGTAACTTTAATGATTTATCCCAGCAACAAAAGACGTGTAGGCACCGACACATATATACAAACACCCACCCGGCCATTATGAGTTCCTGCACATGAACCCATGAGGCAAAACCAACAATTCAGACACATACCGGGCTCGTAGGTAACCCAAATCTTGGATTCACCTTAGTGTTTTAGAAGATTGGGTTCATATCTGTTTCGTGGAAATACGAAGATCGACATCGTCACAGGCAAACCATTCGAAACTACACTATCATACTTTGAGTGCTGAGTTTTAAGTATGAATGCATCCGTGCACTTTATTTTAAAAGGGTAAAAAATGGTATTCAAGAATTTCGATTTCAACAACTAGTGTCAAATCTTCTTTTTTTCGCGAATACGCAAAGCTTGAGTATCTTTTCATTGATAGAAGAAAATAGAATGAGTACATGGGGGTACAACACAAGTCAGGAATGCAAGAAGGCGTGAACAAGGTGCCTAGAGCAGAGAGAATGGGTGCTCGGCCCATACAAGCAAACAACACAACAAAACCCCTAACTTGAGAGGAAATCCTAACCTACCTAGCAACCGACAACCACAAATTCATAACCGGGGACGCCGCGAGAGACGACGCCTACAAGAAGGATAACGACACCGTGGCGCCATCCATGTCCGATCCAAAGAATTAGACCTAGGGTTTCCCCCGGTGCTCGAAGAGGGGCGCAGAGGGAGGCCATGGCAATGCCTCCAACTAGTGTCAGAACCGTCGTGTATCGGTTTGGAGTTTCCCATCTTTCCAATTAATCACCTTACCGGTTCTTCTTAGACACACCATTCAAACATTCTGAAAAATTTCTTCTATCCATAGACATCTAGAGCTAGGCTCTTCAAGGAGTACAAGGAGGTGTAGCGAGAAAAGTCAGCTGACACTGACATCCAATTAACCTGTGATGATTCAAACATATTCAAGTAGACTGCTATAATCAAGGTTTGTACTGATGCCTGATTGATACCCATGGTGATGTAGGAGTAAGCAATATCAACTTTGTTCTACTTATGCCTCTTATTGGTGTTTCCGTTGTTAGGGCCCATCGGAGACACCCTTTGAAGGTGGCGTATTTCACCTTGCATTCTCAGTTCCTGGTTAGTATCTTCTAGTCCTCTACTTCATGACTAAGATTTTCCACCCAAATGTTCACTTCAAGGTTACTTCTATGTTGCTTCCTTTCAAATAGGCATTTATTTTATTTGGGGGTTTGAGTTTTTGGCCTTGTTCAAGGTTGGCCGAATCATGGTTTTCTTGGTTTCTTCTTATATTCATTTTTTCATGGGATAAACTTAATCAATGTTCTGCAAATATAAACCCGTTTGATACTATGATTTGATAGGTTTGCAATGTTCAAATTTCCTGCAATACATATATACATAAAAGTACCCCATGCGCTCATTTATGTGAGCATAGCAATCAGTACCTATTGTTAAATCCAAAACTAAGGGGCAATGTCTCTTTCAACTTTTATTATCTTTCTAGACAGGTGAAATATGCATGGATACATTCTGTTTGTGGAGCTATAATTAATCGCCTTGCATGGACTGCGTGGAGCCCTGCACGAACCCTAGATTTTGTTTGCAGAGCTATACTCGCCTTGATGGCCCATCCGGAAGCAGATAGCCCACTTAATTGTGACAGGTAGCTTCATACCCTACACATGAATTCTTTGTAACTGCATTACTCAATATTTTTCTGCTGATTTAGCTGTGTTTATCGGTCTGTGATGCATGGAAATTTTGACACCTTCAAGGTTCAACTCATTGATGATGTCACATCCCTAGCTTCTGGTACTGCCTGGCGTTTGCATTTTGTTGCATCATGTTTAAATTTTATTTAAGTTGAAATGGGGATTGATCAAACCCTAGCGTCAGAAAGAATTCAAATAGGATTAAATAAAATCTTTTTCAAATAACCCAAAATGCCTTTAAAAAATGTTCATGATTTAGGGAAAAAGGTGTAAACCTTATCCAATGATTATGCATATTTTGATTGGCATTTTGGTTTTTGAATTAAGTCACTAAGTATTTGAATTAGAGCTATGAATTCCTATAAATAATTCTATAGCTCCAATAACTCTGGAACTTTATGTGGGGCTCTGAAATAATTCAGTTTGCATCCACAAATAAGTTTAGAAGCAACAAAAATAATTTGGTTAGGAAACCAAATTCAAACATACTGCAGGAAATAGAAAGCAGAATTAAAATAGAAACCAGAGAGAGATGAAAAACCTACCCGGCCACTTACCTGCCAGCCCAAGTAGGCGGCCCAGCCCACCAGCACCCTGTCGTCGTCTCCCTCCCCTTGCCCCGAAGCAGCTGCGTGCCAGCAGCGCACCCGAGCCCATCCGATGCGCCTGGAGAAGCCCCGCGGACCTCCTCCCTCACCCCCATCTCTCTGGTCTCTCCATCACCCCTAGCTCCTCCCCGAGCTCCATCCGAGAGCAACCGCCGACCGCCGTCTCGCATACGCGTAGCCAACGTCCTCCTGTCGCCGCATCGCCGGGTCTAGAAGCTCCACCGTTGAGCACCTCATCTCCACACCGAAGGAAACGAGCCGGAGGGCTCCGCTTCGTCGCCAATGTTGCCATCTTCGCCGTCGGTGCCCGAAGGAAGTCACCATCGATTCGCTCCGTCCAGTGTGACCCAGTACTCGCCGTCGCCTCTGTTGGAACCTACGTGAGCCACCGCCCCTTCTCCCTCTCTCGCGAAACCGCTCTCCAGTGAAGTTCCCCGCCGTGGTCAAGCTTCGGCCGCCGCCGTAGCTCGCCGCCGGCGTTGTTTCCGGCCACCCGGCGGCCTCTTGTCCGGTCCAATGGATGCGGACGAGCAGGAGCTCCTCGCAGATCCCCTCGGCACGTCCAGCCGACGCCGCAGCGCGATTTCGGCGTGTCTCCGCCGCGCCGGATGGTCGCCGGCGGCCTCTTCCCGGCTGTGCTGACGTGGCTGGCTTAATTAGCCACTAATCACCGACCCGTGCCACTGACAGTGGGC
The DNA here is from genome assembly GCF_002162155.2 of Triticum dicoccoides. Classification (NCBI taxonomy): domain Eukaryota; kingdom Viridiplantae; phylum Streptophyta; class Magnoliopsida; order Poales; family Poaceae; genus Triticum; species Triticum dicoccoides. The sequence continues at coordinate 591,800,874 of NC_041380.1, forward strand.
CCTGCATGTTAATTAAACCTGAGCAGTTTAGTTAACTAGTTTAGCCATAGTGACACTGACATGTGGGTCCCGCGTGTCAGGTTTGACCGTGGCTGACCGTGTTGACCTGCTGATGTCACCCTGATGCAGAGCTAACGCATCAATGCATTTTCTGGATTTAGGCTGTTTTAAATAACCAGAAAATTCCATAAAATGTTTAAAACTTGAAAAATTCATAGAAAATCAACCATAACTCCAAATGAAATATTTTATATATGAAAAATGATCAGAAAAATTGAACCTATCCATCTGTACCATTTTCATGCATGTTAGAACAACTTAAGGCCACTGTTTAGGACAAATCAAATGAATGGTATTTAAATAACCACATGTGGAGTTTGAATTTGAACTTTGGGTTCAAACCAACTTCATTTAATTGTGTTGCTAGTTGCATTAGCTCAATCAACAACATATTGCCATGTCATTATCATGCATCATGTTATGCATTGCATTGATTGTGTTCCTTCTCTGTTGCCGGTGGTTGTCCCCTCTTGATAGACGTTGTACCAACGCTGTGATCGTTGACACCGATGAAGAGCTATATTATCTTCAGAAGTGCTAGGCAGGCAAAATCCCCTTGTTCATTCCAATATAATCCCACTCTCTCGCTCCTGCTCTCTTTTACTGCATTAGGACAACAACGATTCAACGGTTACATGCTGCGGTAGTTGAACCTCTTTCCTTGCATGATCTGTCATTGCCACAGTAAATAGATGAAACCCACTAGCATGAGTAGGAGTTGTTTGAGCCCTGGTGTGCCTACTCATTCATGCTTGTTTGTCATGCCTGCTACTGCTTAGAGTTGAGTCAGGTCTGATTCATCGGGGATGAACTAGAGGTGTGAGAACATGTCCTACTGTTGTGAGCTAAGTGTGTGAACACGATTTGGTAAAGGTATCGGTGAGAGGCCATGTAGGAGTACATGGTGGGTTGTCCCATTGAAACCGTCCTCAGGAACCGAGTTCTGTGTTTGTGATCCATGAACAATTACTACCACGCATTGGAATGCTTAAGTGCCCCTCTCGACTTATTAATCAACCTGATCTTTGTCCAGGAGTTGCAACTAGTTTCTGGTGTTTGTAGGTAGTGTTAGTAGTCTACCAAGTGGCACCCGGTACAGGTGGGCTTGGGACAGACTAGGCACAGTGGCACGGTGTACCAAGTGGCACCCGGATGGTGGGCTTGGGAACCCTGCTCACATCGTTTGGGGTCGTGAGCGACACCCCGGCCGGATCTCCTTGCGGATGGAACCCGAATAGGCGATAAACCTGGACGAGAGACTTGTGTGGTTAGTCAGGTCATGGCCGACTCCCTCGCCAGGCTTCCGCTTGAAGGTTGCTGAGATACACGATGTGTACATGGTGGTAAGTGGCGAGAGCGTGTGTGAAGAAGTACACCCATGCAGGGTTATCATTATCTATTCGAATAGCCGGATTCCTCGGATATGGAAACTTGGACCCCTTGCATAGTTCATAGACAAGTGAAAGTGGATACTCTAAAATGCGCAAGATAAGCGTGAGTGCTATGGATGGGGTTCTCGTAGGGAGACGGGAGCGGATCCATAGTGGTGTATTGGTATGGTGAATATGTGGACTCGTGTGCGCCACCTCAAAAGAGTTACTTCCATTCGTAGTTCAGGATACCCACCGAGTCAAAGCTGGCTTGCTGCAGTCAAACTCTACCACCCCCTTGTTGATACCGATGCATATGTAGATAGTTCTGATGTAAGTCTTGCTGGGTACATTTGTACTCACGTTTTCCTATTTTATGTTTTGCAGAGAGACGTCAGTCTCGCTAGTAGTTCCATGTGGACTTCGACGTTTAGCTTGATACCTCAGCTACGATCTTGTGCCCTTGGGAGGGTCTTGTAGATAGTCAGGCTTCTCAGCCTTCTTCAGTTGTAGTTGTCTGTACTCAGACAAGTTAAGATTCCGCATGTGCTTGTTGCTTGTATGCTCTGTATGTTGGGTCATGAGACCCATGTTTGTAATATCTCGCTCCTCGGAGCCTAATGAATAAATACTTTGAGTCGTAGAGTTTTGTTGTGATGCCATGTTGTATTTACACATATCGAGCATATTGTGTGTATGATTGAAATGCTTGGTATGTGTGGGATACGACAACCTAGTTGTTCATCCTTGGTAGCCTCTCTTATGGGGAAATGTAGTCTTGTGCTTCCATGAGCCATAGTAGTCCGCTACAGCCCGGTTCACCGGAGTCCTGCTAGCCCAGCACTACTGCTCCGGAACACTTGACTGGCCGGCATGTGATTCACTTTGTTCCTGTGTCTGTCCCTTCAGGGAAATGTCACACAGTGACATCCGGAGTCCTGCCTAGCCTGCTACAGCCCAGTTCACCGGAGTCCTGTTAGCCCAGTGCTATAGCCCGGATTCGCACGCTGCTGACTGACATGCTCGATGTTGATTCATGTATGCCTGTCCCCGTAAGTTAGTGCCACTTTGGGTTCACGACTAGTCATGTCGGCCTGGGTTCTCTGTCATATGGATGCTAGCAACACTATCATATACCTGAGCCAAAAGGCGCAAACGGTCCCGGGCCATGGTAAGGCGACACCCGTGGGAATACCGTGCGTGAGGCCGCAAAGTGATATGAGGTGTTACCGGATAGATCGATGTGACTTGGAATCGGGGTCCTGACAGTGTTGGTATCAGAGCCTGACTGCCTGTAGGTTTACCAAGACAAACCAGTCGAAGTTGTGTCTAGAAATGCTTTAGTTATGTAAGGCAATTGATTGTGGAAGGGAACGTAAGGCTCTTTTTACTCCTTTACCTTATGCCCTTCTGATCTGAGTCATCCTCTTCTCTTCTACGGGGATTAAGAACTAGGCCTTCTCATCTATCTATCAGGATGACGAGTTACTATGATAGAGACTTATAGGATTGATGGATTTAAGCCCCAGTTCAGTTTCTACTACTTCCATATGTTCATAGTTGGCCTCAGAACCTTGATATTGCGATGTTGAGTGGTTATGCCACCATTTTTGCAGGATGTCTCAAATCATTTTGAGCATTTACAGCTGTTATGCTGTCCGAGTCATCCCAGGTTTCTAAATAGCCTGATGCACTTGCAAATCTTTCCTCCATGTTCCCCTTGTATTTTTGGGCCAGATTAAGGACACTAATCGGTGTGTTGAGGTACTCTGTTGCCTTGACGTGTATGTTGGAGTTAGTATTATGACCCTAGGTGTCCTCGAGAACCACTCAGTAATTTAGCAATGCTTTCGTATCCCCAGTGTGATGATTCTGGCCACCATTCTCGGAAGCATCCAGTGATGCCATTTAGTAGTAGGTATTCTACTCCTGGGTTCCTGACCCAAGATTCGCTCTACTTACCTAGTGTAGATAGTGTTGCTCATACCTTTAGGATATTAGTAACCTTTGTGATAGCCTTCGAGGTCCGTGGTATCTCACTCTTCCAATACCATGAACCATCATGGCAGAAGTTCCTTTGAACCAAAAGATTACAACCAGGGTGCTCTTGAGGAGTACTCCATTCATGTTGTGACTCTGCCAATCCTACCCTTCTGCATGGGTTACCCAGAAGAAATGTTGAGCTTCGCTCGACATACTAATCTATGCATCCACAACTCAGAAACACATATGTTCCTTTGAGTTGTCTCTCTTTACTTGTATTCTGACCTTGTCTATCAATTGATAGTCGGGACTAGTTGTGCATTCGTGTTATCGATGCCTATTATTCTTTTGGTCCGTCAAGCCATTCTATTCCGGAATGGATAGGAGAAACAAACTCCAGCACCTCATCCATTTCTTGGGCTGGTCAAAGTAGTTGTATTTTCGCAGATCAAAATGCCAATCCAGCTTTTGCTCTGTTCTACCTCAGAGTATTACCCCCCTTTTGTCAGGATTGTCATGAGAATTGCACCATCTCTCATGAATTCTTGATGCAGTGATACTTCTTGCCATCATTTTTCATTCCTCGGTTCCGTGTTGTCGCAACCGGAATGCCGACAAGTGAACCATGATGTGTGAAATCAATACTCCTAGCAACCGTCTTGCTTGGTAGTTAATGGACATTAATATCTTTCTTAGCGTGTTGGTTATCGAATCACTAACTAGGATTGATCATGCTACCTTGTCCTTATCTCTGGTGCACTCTTCGATCTTTGAGTTAGGATTGAATCCCTTGCTCTTATGATCATATCATCTTGCCTTGAAAAGAAAGATTGTTCTCGAGCTTAGTAACATATCGGTGGTTCGTGATTTTCCGAATGTCTTCTCGGAAGTGTTACCAGGTTGTCACCTGACCGCTATGTTGAGTTCATGATCAAGTTGGTTTCTTGTAACCACCCCTTTCCCAAGAAGCTGTGTTGGTACCCCTGAGCTATTTGGTTAAACTAAACAACAACTTGGAGAGTTGGAAGATAAAAGTGTTGGAAATATGCCCTAGAGGCAATAATAAATTGGTTATTATTATATTTCCTTGTTCATGATAATCGTTTATTATCCATGCTAGAATTGTATTGATAGGAAACTCAGATACATGTGTGGATACATAGACAACACCATGTCCCTAGTAAGCCTCTAGTTGACTAGCTCGTTGATCAATAGATGGTTACGGTTTCCTGACCATGGAAATTGGATGTCGTTGATAACGGGATCACATCATTAGGAGAATGATGTGATGGACAAAGACCCAATCCTAAGCCTAGCACAAGATCATGTAGTTCGTATGCTAAAGCTTTTCTAATGTCAAGTATCATTTCCTTAGACCATGAGATTGTGCAACTCCCGAATACCGTAGGAGTGCTTTGGGTGTGCCAAACGTCACAACGTAACTGGGTGGCTATAAAGGTACACTACAGGTATCTCCGAAAGTGTCTGTTGGGTTGGCACGAATCGAGACTAGGATTTGACACTCCGTGTAAACGAAGAGGTATCTCTGGGCCCACTCGGTAGTACATCATCATAATGTGCACAATGTGATCAAGGAGTTGATCACGGGATGATGTGTTACGGAACGAGTAAAGAGACTTGCCAGTAACGAGATTGAACAAGGTATCGGGATACCGACGATCGAATCTCGGGCAAGTATCGTACCGCTAGACAAAGGGAATTGTATACGGGATTGATTAAGTCCTTGACATCGTGGTTCATCCGATGAGATCATCATGGAGCATGTGGGAACCAACATGGGTATCCAGATCCCGCTGTTGGTTATTGACCGGAGAGGTGTATCGGTCATGTCTGCATGTTTCCCGAACCCGTAGGGTCTACACACTTAAGGTTCGATGACGCTAGGGTTATAGGGAATAGATATACGTGGTTACCGAATGTTGTTCGGAGTCCCGTATGAAATCCCGGACATCACGAGGAGTTCCGGAATGGTCCGGAGGTAAAGATTTATATATGGGAAGTCCTGTTTTGGTCACCGGAAAGGTTTCGGTTGCTATCGGTAATGTACCGGGACCACCGGGAGGGCCCCGGGGTACACCAAGTGGGGCCACCGGCCCCAGAGGGCAGCATGGGCCAAGTGTGGGAGGGGACCAGCCCCAGATGGGCTGGTGCGCCCCCCCACAAGGGCCCAAGGCACCTAGGGTTTAGGGAGGGGGCGCCTCCACCTTACTTGGGGGGCAAGTCTCCCCCTCTCCCCCCCTTGGCCGCCGCCCAGATGGGCTTTGGGGCTGCCGCACCCCTTGGGGTGGGAACCCTAGAGGGGGCGCAGCCCCCTCCCTCTCCCCTATATATAGTTGAGGTCTTTGGGGCTGCCAACACAGGAGTTTTGACCTCTCCCTGGCGCAGCCCTACCTCTCTCCCTCCTCGTCTCTTGCGGTGCTTGGCGAAGCTCTGCTGGAGTACCATGCTCCTCCATCACCACCACGCCGTCGTGCTACTGTTGGATGGAGTCTTCCCCAACCTCTCCTTCTCCCTTGCTGGATCAAGGCGTAGGAGACGTCATCGGGCTGTACGTGTGTTGAACACGGAGGTGCCGTCCGTTCGGCACTAGGATCATCGGTGATTTGGATCACGACGAGTACGACTCCATCAACCCCGTTCACTTGAACGCTTCAGCTTAGCGATCTACAAGGGTATGTAGATGCACTCTCCTTCCCCTCGTTGCTAGATTACTCCATAGATTGATCTTGGTGATGCGTAGAAAATTTTGAATTTCTGCTACGTTCCCCAACAGTGGCATCATGAGCTAGGTCTATGCGTAGTTACTATGCACGAGTAGAACACAAAGTAGTTGTGGGCGTCGATATTGTCAATTATCTTGCCGTTACTAGTCTTATATTGATTCGGCGGCATCGTGGGATGAAGCGGCCTGGACCAACCTTACACGTACGCTTACGTGAGACCGGTTCCACCGACTGACATGCACTAGTTGCATAAGGTGGCTGGCGGGTGTTTGTCTCTCCCACTTTAGTCAGATCGGATTCGATGAACAGGGTCCTTATGAAGGGTAAGTAGAAATTGGCAATTCAAGTTGTGGTTTTGGCATAGGTAAGAAACGTTCTTGCTAGAAACATATAGCAGCCACATAAAAACTTGCAACAACAATTAGAGGACTCTAACTTGTTTTTGCAGCAAGTGTTTTGTGATGTGATATGGCCAAAGGATGTGATGAATGATATATATGTGATGTATGAGATCATGTTCTTGTAATAGGAATCACGACTTGCATGTCGATGAGTATGACAACCGACATGAGCCATAGGAGTTGTCTTTATTATTTGTATGACCTGCGTGTCATTGAGAAACGCCATGTAAATTACTTTACTTTATTGCTAAACGTGTTAGCCATAGTAGTAGAAGTAATAGTTGGCGAGCAACTTCGTGGAGACACGATGATGGAGATCATGGTGTCATGCCGGTGACAAGATGATCATGGAGCCCCAAGATGGAGATCAAAGGAGCTATATGATATTGGCCATATCATGCCACTATTATTTGATTGCATGTGATGTTTATCATGTTTTTGCATCTTGTTTACTTAGAACGACGGTAGTAAATAAGATGATCCCTCATAATAATTTCAAGAAAGTGTCCCCCCTAACTGTGCACCGTTGCGACAGTTCATTGTTTGGAAGCACCATGTGATGATCGGGTGTGATAGATTCCAACGTTCACATACAACGGGTGTAAGATAGATTTACACATGCAAACACTTAGGTTGACTTGACGAGCCTAGCATGTACAGACATGGCCTCGGAACACAGAAGACCGAAAGGTCGAACATGAGTCGTATAGAAGATACGATCAACATGAAGATGTTCACCGATGTTGACTAGTCCGTCTCACGTGATGATCGGACACAGCCTAGTTGACTCGGATCATGTAATCACTTAGATGACTAGAGGGATGTCTATCTGAGTGGGAGTTCATAAGATGAACTTAATTATCCTAAACATAGTCAAAAGGTCTTCGCAAATTATGTCATAGCTCGCACTTCAGTTCTACTGTTTACATATGTTCCTAGAGAAAATTTAGTTGAAAGATGATAGTAGCAATTATGCGGACTAGGTCCGTAAACTGAGGATTGTCCTCATTGCTTCATAGAAGGCTTATGTCCTTAATGCACCGCTCAGTGTGCTGAGCCTCGAATGTCGTCTGTGGATGTTGCGAACATCTGACATACACATTTTGATAACTACGTGATAGTTCAGTTAAACGGTTTAGAGTTGAGGTACCGAAGACATTTTGAAACGTCGCGAAACATATGAGATGTTTCGAGGGCTGAAATTGGGATTTTAGGCTCGTGCCCACGTCAAGAGGTATAAGACCTCCGACGATTTTCTTAGCCTGCAAACTAAGGGAGAAAAGCTCAATTGTTGAGCTTGTGCTCAGATTGTCTGAGTACAACAATCATTTGAATCGAGTGGGAGTTGATCTTCCAAATGAGATAGTGATGTTTCTCCGAAGTCATTACCACCAAGCTGCTGGAGCTTCGTGATGAACTATGATATATCAGGGACATATATGATGATCCTTGAGATATTCGTGATGTTTGACACCACAAAAGTAGAAATCAAGAAGGAGCATCAATTGTTGATGGTTGGTGAAACCACTAGTTTCAAGAAGGGCAAGGGCAAGAAGGGATACTTCATGAAACGGCAAATCAGCTGCTGCTCTAGTGAAGAAACCCAAGGTTGAACCCAAACCCGAGACTAAGTGCTTCTGTAATAAGGGGAACAACCACTGGAGCAGAATTACCCTAGATACTTGGTAGATGAGAAGGCTGGCAAGGTCGATAGAAGTATATTGGATATACATTGTGTTAATGTGTACTTTACTAGTACTCCTAGTAGCACCATGGTATTAGACACCGGTTCGGTTGCTAAGTGTTAGTAAACTCAAAATAAAAGGTTGCGGAGTAAACGGAGACTAGCTAAAGGTGAGCTGGCGATATGTGTTGGAAGTTTTTCCCAAGCTTGATGTGATCAAGCATCGCATGCTCCCTCTACCATCGAGATTGGTGTTTGCGTTGAGCATAGACATGATTGGATTATGTCTATCGCAATACGGTTATTCATTTAAGGAGAATAATGGTTACTTTGTTTATTTGAATAATACCTTCAATGGTCTTGCACCTGTAATGAATGGTTTATTGAATCTCGATCGTAGTGATACACATGTTCATGCCAAAAGATATAAGATAGTAATGATAGTACCACCTACTTGTGGCACTGCCATGTAAGTCATATCGGTATAAAACGCATGAAGAAGCTCCATGTTGATGGATCTTTGGGCTCACTCGTTTTTGAAAAATTTGAGACATGCGAACCATGTCTATTGGTGTATATGCATGAAGAAACTCCATGCAAATGGACCGTTTGGACTCACTTGATTTTGAATCACTTGAGACATGCAAATCATACCACATGGGCAAGATGACTGAAAGCCTCGTTTTCAGTAAAATGGAACTAGAAAGCAACATGTTGGAAGTAATACATTTTGATGTGTGCAGTCCAATGAGTGCTGAGGCGTGTAGTGGATATTGTTATGTTCTTACTTCACAGATGATTTGAGTAGATGTTGAGTACATTTACTTGATGAATCACGAGTCTGCATTATTGAAAGGTTCAAGTAATTTCAGGGTGAAGTTGAAAGATCGTCGTGACAAGAGGATAAAATATCTATGATATGATCATAGAGATGAATATCTGAATTACGAGTTTGGCACAGAATTAAGACATTGTGGAAATTGTTTCACAACTAATACAGCCTGGAACACCATAGTGTGATGGTGTGTCCGAACATCATAACTGCACCCTATTGGATATGATGCATACCATGATGTCTCTTATCGAATTACCACGATAGTTTATGGGTTAGGCATTAGAGACAACCACATTTACTTTAAATAGGGCACCACGTAATTCTGATGAGATGACACCGTATGAACTATGGTCTAGAGAAACCTAAGCTGTCATTTCTTAAAAGTTTGGGGCTGCGACGCTTATGTGGAAAAATTTCAGGCTGATAAGCTCGAAACCAAAGCGGATAAATGCATCTTCATAGGACACCCAAAACAGTTGGGTATACCTCCTGTCTCAGATCCGAAAGCAATAAGGAATTGTTTCTAGAATCGGGTCCTTTCTCGAGGAAAAGTTTCTCTCGAAAGAATTGAGTGGGAGGATGGTGGAGACTTGATGAGGTTATTGAACCGTCTCTTCAACTAGTGTGTGGCAGGGCACAGGGAGTTGTTCCTGTGGCACCTACACCAATTGAAGTGGAAGCTTATGATAGTGATCATGAAACTTCAGATCAAGTCACTACCAAACCTTGTGGGATGACAAGGATGCGTACTACTTCAGAGTGGTATGTAATCCTGTCTTGGAAGTCATGTTGCTAGACAACAATGAACCTACGAGCTATGGAGAAGCGATGGTGGGCCTGGATTCCAAAATGGCTCGAGGCCATATAATCCGAGAGAGGATCCATATATGAAAACAAAGTGTAGACTTTGGAAGAACTACTTGATGGTCGTAAGGCTGTTAGGTACATATGGATTTTAAAAGGAAGACGGACAATGATGCTAAGTATCACCATTAAGGAAGCTCGACTTGTCGTTAAGATGTTTTTCGACAAGTTCAAGGAGTTGACTACGATGAGACTTTCTCACTCGTAGCGATGCTAAGAGTCTGTTGGAATTATATTAGCGATTACTGCATTATTTATGAAATCTTGCAGATAGGATGTCAAAACATTGTTTCCTCGACGATTTTCTTGAGGAAAGGTTGTATGTGATACAACCGGAAGGTTGTGTCAATCCTGAAAGATGCTAATAAGTATGCAAAGCTCCAGCAATCCTTCTAAGGACTGGAGTAAGCATCTCGGAGTTGGAATGTATGCTTTGATGAGATGATCAAAGATTTTGGGTGTACACAAAGTTTATGAGAAACTTGTATTTCCAAAGAAGTGAGTGGGAGCACTATAGAATTTCTGATGAATATATGTTGTTGACATATTGTTGATCAGAAATGACGTAGAATTTCTGGAAAGCATATAGGGTTATTTGGAAAGTGTTTTTCAATGGAAAGCCTGGATTAAGCTACTTGAACATTGAGCATCAAGATCTATAAGGATAGATCAAAATGCTTAATGGTACTTTCAAATGAGCACATACCTTGACATGATCTTGAAGGTGTTCAAGATGGATCAGTCAAAGAAGGAGTTCTTGCCTGAGTTGTAAGGTATGAAGTTAAGACTTAAAGCTCGACCACGACAGAAGAAAGAGGAAGGACGAAGGTCGTCCCCTATGCTTTTGTCATAGGCTCTATACAGTATGCCATGCTGAGTACCGCACCTGATGTGTGCCTTGCCACATATCTGGCAAGAGGGTACAAAGGTAATCTAGGAGTAGATCACCAGATAGCGGTCTAAATTATCCTTAGAGGAATAAGGATATGTTTCTCGGTTATGGAGGTGATAAAGAGTTCGACGTAAAGAGTTACGTCGATGCAAGCTTAACACCTATCCGGATAGCTCTGAGTAGAGATACCGGATACGTATATTGGAGCAACAATTTAGAATAGCTCTAAGTAGAACAGTTATTTGAAATGGCTCCAAATGTAGCGTAGTAGTTGCATCTACAAGATGACATAGAAATTTGCGAAGTACATACGGATCTGAATGTTGCAGACCCGTTGACTGAAACCTCTCTCACAAGCATAACATGATCAAACCCAGAACTCTTTGGGTGTTAGTCACATGGGGATGTGACCTTGAGTGTTAATCACATATCGATGTGAACTGGATTATTGACTCTAGTGCAAGTGGGAGATTGTTGGAAATATGCCCTAGAGGCAATAATAAATTGGTTATTATTATATTTCCTTGTTCATGATAATCGTTTATTATCCATGCTAGAATTGTATTGATAGGAAACTCAGATACATGTGTGGATACATAGACAACACCATGTCCCTAGTAAGCCTCTAGTTGACTAGCTCGTTGATTAATAGATGGTTACGGTTTCCTGACCATGGACATTGGATGTCGTTGATAATGGGATCACATCATTAGGAGAATGATGTGATGGACAAAGACCCAATCCTAAGCCTAGCACAAGATCATGTAGTTCGTATGCTAAAGCTTTTCTAATGTCAAGTATCATTTCCTTAGACCATGAGATTGTGCAACTCCCGGATACCGTAGGAGTGCTTTGGGTGTGCCAAACGTCACAACGTAACTGGGTGGCTATAAAGGTACACTACATGTATCTCCGAAAGTGTCTGTTGGGTTGGCACGAATCGAGACTGGGATTTGACACTCCGTGTAAACGGAGAGGTATCTTTGGGCCCACTCGGTAGGACATCATCATAATGTGCACAATGTGATCAAGGAGTTGATCACGGGATGATGTGTTACGGAACAAGTAAAGAGACTTGCCAGTAACGAGATTGAACAAGGTATCGGGATACCGACGATCGAATCTCGGGCAAGTATCGTACTGCTAGACAAAGGGAATTGTATACGGGATTGATTAAGTCCTTGACATCGTGGTTCATCCGATGAGATCATTGTGGAGCATGTGGGAGACAACATGGGTATCCAGATCCCGCTGTTGGTTATTGACCGGAGAGGTGTCTCGGTCATGTCTGCATGTTTCCCGAACCCGTAGGGTCTACACACTTAAGGTTCGATGACGCTAGGGTTATAGGGAATAGATATACATGGTTACCGAATGTTGTTCGGAGTCCCGGATGAAATCCCGGACATCACGAGGAGTTCCGGAATGGTCCGGAGGTAAAGATTTATATATGGGAAGTCCTGTTTTGGTTACCGGAAAGGTTTCGGTTGCTATCGGTAATGTACCGGGACCACCGGGAGGGTCCCGGGGGTCCACCAAGTGGGGCCACCAGCCCCAGAGGGCAGCATGGGCCAAGTGTGGGAGGGGACCAGCCCCAGATGGGCTGGTGCGCCCCCCACAAGGGCCCACGGCGCCTAGGGTTTAGGAAGGGGGCGCCTGCACCTTACTTGGGGGGCAAGTCTCCCCCTCTCCCCCCCTTGGCCGCCGCCCAGATGGGCTTTGGGGCTGCCGCACCCCTTGGGGTGGGAACCCTAGAGGGGGCGCAGCCCCCTCCCTCTCCCCTATATATAGTTGAGGTCTTTGGGGCTGCCAACACAGGAGTTTTGACCTCTCCCTGGCGCAGCCCTACTTCTCTCCCTCCTCGTCTCTTGCGGTGCTTGGCAAAGCCCTGCTGGAGTACCACACTCCTCCATCACCACCACACCGTCGTGCTGCTGCTGGATGGAGTCTTCCCCAACCTCTCCTTATCCCCTTGCTGGATCAAGGCGTAGGAGACGTCATCGGGCTGTACGTGTGTTGAACACGGAGGTGCCGTCCGTTCGGCACTAGGATCATCGGTTATTTGGATCACGACGAGTACGACTCCATCAACCCCGTTCACTTGAACGCTTTCGCTTAGCGATCTACAAGGGTATGTAGATGCACTCTCCTTCCCCTCGTGGCTAGATTACTCCATAGATTGATCTTGGTGATGCGTAGAAACTTTTGAATTTCTGCTACGTTCCCCAACAAAAAGCTTGTCTGACTTAGTTCGTGTTAAGGGATATCTTTTGTGTGTGTGTGTGTGTGTGTGTTGAAGAAGGATGATATCTTCATCGATTGGTCCTCGTGATCAATTGTTGGATCTATTGTCTTGTCCAAACTTTGATTTGGGTGTGGGCTATCCTCAAATCAAATCAGAACCAACGATGTTCGTAATGTTGTCTTACTCGAGGTTGATTCCTAGGGCATACACCATTGCATCCTTTGGTCTGACCAATGCTATCACCTTGTTCACATAGCCGTGGAATTCCATCTTCATGGGAACCTGGATGAACTGTTGTTGAGCCCATCGACAACATTCTTATCTTGTCCATGATTCATGTTGAACATCTAAGTAGTATTGGAAACTTTTATAAGCATTATCTTCACGTCCCGTTCATGAAGCATATGTTCGGATGAAAGAAGTGACTTCCTCGAATACATGTGCATTTGATGCAAGTTGCCGCCGTGAATTCGAGAAAGTCAATGTTGCTTCCTCTGGAATCATCCCAAGTCAGTCATACACGTGCGAAGTATGCTATGGTTTGACAGGCTCGCTACCTCCATTCCATGTGCATCTCCTAGTACCCCAAGCCACTGATTGATTTGTTCATGGAAAAGAAGCTCCTTCTTAAGACCCGGGGCTTATATAAGGACTTCGATATCCTCGATGATGGTTCCCCACCTGGACTCGATAGTGCTTTATTATAAGACTACTACATGGTCATGCTTGTCTGGGACAGCATGTTCATGTGGCAGAACCAGCTCATGTTTTGGAGCTTACTACCATAGTCCATTTCCCGAGAATCTCGCAACGCCATCTCGTTGATGGGTGTTGTAAACTTTCATTTTCTTCTAGATTCAATGAGTCTGGAATATCCTGTTACCAACTAGATCTGAATCTCAGGCAGATATGATGGTTGGAACGTTTCCAAGAGTTATAATATTGGTCTCGTGGTAACCGGTGGAGTGGATCTCGTGGCCAACACACCCAACTAGAAGACCTATTATTGTAGTATCTTGCTTGAAGAAGTTGACCACCTCCCCATAAGGATTTCGTAGGATACTACTTCCTTAGTTATTCCTTATGGATTCTTGTGCTCCCGAAGTCCGACCTTTTACTTGATGTCCTAGATACCAAACCATATCAATAAATGGGTTATCCTAGCACATCAAGGAGAACATTAGAAGCGGAGTGCTAAATGTCTCTCGGTCGATCATCCAGATTTTGATCCCTTGGCCTCGCTAAGGTGAAATCTGAGAAAGTGTTATCTTTCTTTGCATCTACATCCTCCACCATTATTCATCATGGTAGTATGTTGTGTTGCCAGGATCCTTGACATGGATATTGGTAAAACTTGTTGAATATGGGAATGCTCAAGTTCTTGAGAGCACGCGCAATCACTAGGATTTATCATCAACATTAATTGGGATCTGCTCTCAGTTTCCTCGGTTATGCTATAACCTTTCCAACAGTGGAATCACTCTCTATTGTTGAGTTTTCTCCCAGTTACTTACAGACCCAGCGTTGGAGAGGGCGAACCATTGCCGGACCACGGCAATATGGAGAATCAAAACGAACAAACCAACTCTGTCAAAGATAATAGTCCGGACGACATAACGCCGGACAGACACCCGGAGCAGCAGAATGCCCGTCAAAGGCTTGTTGCCACCACGAGGAGTCTGAAAAAGCAGAAGCAAAGGCTCAAGGCTGCGCAGGACACACTCCGAATCAGATGGAGTAAAGTACTCAACACAGCAGCGAAGTACGGCGGCAATCGCCCCACCAAGAGCTACCGAAAGCGGAAGTTGCTACCTGAATTCGACGAGGAGGTCTCAGACCCCCCCCCCCCACAACCAAAAATCAAAACGGCCACCTGGCCGGATAGACGACCTCACGGCCAACATAGAGCGACAAACAACGCCACTCACAAGCCAATACGCGATCCACGCGAGGGCTCGCACCAAAAGGACGGCGCAACCAGATCCATCTATGGACCACGCAAGCGCGCCCCAGCATACGATGTAACACAACAAACATCCGAACAACGCGGTACACCCAGATACAGGGGTGCCGCACCCCCCCTATGTTTCACCGATGAGGTGCTGGACCATGAATTTCCAGAGGGATTCAAACCCGTAAACATAGAGGCATACGATGGAACAACAGACCCTGGGGTCTGGATTGAGGACTATATCCTCCATATCCATATGGCTCGAGGAGATGATCTCCACGCCATCAAGTACTTACCCCTCAAGCTCAAAGGGCCAGCTCGTCACTGGCTTAAAAGCCTCCCCGAAAACTCCATTGGAAGCTGGGAAGAGCTCGAAGATGCTTTTCGGGCAAATTTTCAAGGGACTTATGTCCGACCTCCGGACGTGGATGATTTGAGTCATATAACTCAACAGCCCGGAGAGTCAGCCCGAAAGCTTTGGAACAGGTTTCTTACTAAAAAGAACCAAATTGTTGGCTATCCGGACGCCGAAGCCTTGGCAGCTTTTAAGCATAGCGTCCGTGACGAATGGCTTGCCAGACACCTCGGCCAAGAAAAGCCGAGAACAATGGCAGCATTAATAAGCCTCATGACCCGCTTTTGCACGGGTGAGGATAGCTGGCTAGCCAGATGCAGCACCAGCGACCCCAGTATATCTGAAGTTAGAGATGGAAACAAGAAATCACGGCGCAACAGCAATAACAAACGCCGGAATAAAGAAGACATCATGAAGAGCACGACAGTAAACACCGGATTCAAAAGCTCTTGGCCAGGTCAGCAAAAGCCGCCCTCTAAAGGCGCTAGAGATGAACTGTTCAGCCTAAACAAAATTCTGGACCAAATATGTCAGATCCATAGCACCCCTGGTAAACCCACTAATCATACCCACAGAGAATGTTGCATCTTCAAGCAGTACGGCAAGCTCAACGCCGTACACAAGGGGGAGGATACACCAAGCGAAGATGAGGATGAGCCTCTCAAGCAAGAAACTGGGGAACAAAAGAAATTTCCACCATAAGTCAAAACAGTAAACGTGTTACACGTGATAAAGGGGAGAAACAAAACGACACTCCCAGAAAAATATGCCCAAAGGCATATCACTGCGGAGTCCTGCCACTGGTCGTCTCAACCGATCACTTTCGACCATCGTGATTACTCAGCAAGTATCCGGCGTGCAGGATGGGCTGCCCTGGTATTAGACCCAATAATTGACGGATACAACTTCACACGAGTCCTGATGGACGGCGGCAGCAGTCTCAACCTGATATACCAGGATACAATCCGCGAAATGGGGATAGACCCAACTAAAATTTGCCATAGCAATACTACCTTTAAAGGAGTAACGCCAGGCCCAGGGGCTCATTGCACGGGCTCCCTGCTACTAAAGGTTATATTCGGCTTCCCCGATAACTTCCGTAGCGAACATTTAACCTTCCACATCGCTCCGTTCCAAAGTGGCTATCAAGCACTACTTGGACGCGAAGCTTTTGCTCGCTTTAATGTAATACCACATTGCGCTTCCCTGACGCTCAAGATGCCCGGTCCACGTGACATCATTACAGTGAACGGAAGTATTAAGCGATCTTTGCACGCCGAAGAGAATGCGACTGCCTTGGCAGCCGCACACTAAAAACGGCCTCACCAACTAAAGCATTTGATAGGTCGTCAAGACCACGGACGCGGTTAGACGAGTCCGACACTGCTATATGTAATTTGTACCGGATTGATGGCCACACCCCTATTACAAATACAAGGGGCTCAACGCGCGCAGACAAGTGGCAATTTCTACTCATTTTTAGTTATACATGGTTTCTTTAAAAACTATCTTTTTGCACGACAACCTTTTCACCTAAGTTCCTCTCTTTTACAGATGATCATCGTGCTACACCCGTCCAGGATACGGCACAACGGAGACACAGGCACAGACGTGCAGCAGGGACCTGCTCCAAGGATTCTTTTTAGATTAAGACCCTGCGCAAACCTTTTTTACTGTCTCTTGTTGATACACATCCCATGAATTCTCAGTACAATTGAGAAGGATGCTGACGTCTTGGCATGTGGCCACGTCAGAATAATGCACGTACCTGGACACAAGGGGCTTCTTACAGATGGCACTATTTAGGCCCGATTTATACCATAAAGACCGAATACCTTAGGGAGTGTTCGGCGTCGCGAGTTTGGCCTTATATGCATCAGCTCCGAATCATTGTCTTTGGTCAAATGTTGGGTTTGCCCGGCTCCTGTGTTTTGGTGCCTTACGTTCCGCTCTATCGGCTAAGGCAGCACCTGGAGAACAACTGCGATTGTGCCCTGGTTCATCCGGACGAGCACCTCAGTAGAGAAAGCCGAAAACTGACTGTCATGATATAGCGTGAGACTGGTCAACCACTCGATGACCCATCGGAATGTTAGAATTCCTCCACCTTAACGAAGGGCCATTTTCCAGCCAGGCATGTACCACCCCGAGATCGGGAGAGTGCGGAGCCACCAGGGGCTATCTAGTAGCCCCACTGTCAAACTCCTATGGCTAAGTGAAAGTGTTAAAGCATTATAGTCCGGTTGCCTCGTTCGCTGCGCTATCACCTCCTTAATAGGACCAAGACGTTAGGTTAAGTGTGAACACGCGTTTTTTGCGAGCACCTCCGCATTATATGCGTGGGGGTTGAAGCCGACGACTGCAATCTTTCAGGTTATATACATATATACACAAACGGCTGCACAGGAGGCATCACATTACTTTCTGGCAAAAGTATAAATACAACCTTACTATATTTCATAAAAACATTGTGTTTACAATGGGAATACATGTCACTCAAACATAATATTCTTCGAGCACTGGGAATCTATCAAACGAGCACCCTGAAGAACCTCTTCAAAATAGTGCTCGACAGTTACTCGGCCTATGGCCGAACCTTGCGCCGCAAAAGTGGTAGCATCCATCTCCGCCCAGTATGCCTTGACACGGGCACACGGGCAAAGGCCATCCGCGAGCCTTCTATGCATGCCGACCTCTTCATCGTGTTGATGTGCGGTACCGCACCAAGGAACTGCTGCACTAAGCTGAAATAACTGTTCGGCTTCGGCTTCTCCGGCCACAAATGATCTACAACAGACCTCATGGCGAGTCCGGACAACCTATTAAGTTTGGCCCATTCGGCTAGCTGATCAGTCAAGGGAAGCGGACGCTCTAGAACGTTGAATTGCGACCAGAATAGCTTGTCCACTTCACGATCTGATTGATCTTGGAAGTATTCGACCGCATCGACAGCACTCGCCGCCAAGTCCATATATGCGTCTGCCGAACTCCACAGCCGATCCAGAGGGGCATACCGCGGATGTCCGAACTTCCTTCGTAGCAGAAAGGGCTTCCCAGCCGCAATATCCCCGGCTTCGCGCAGCTCCTCCTTCTTCGCCCTCATAGCAGAGCGACTATCTTTGGTCGCCATAGTGGCATTCTCAAGGTCCGCTGCTTTCACTCAGTTCTCTTCTTCAAGAAACTGGCAACGGTCGGCAGTGCCTTTTAATTCTATGACCATCTTGGCCATCTTTTGTTTGCTTTCACAATGAGCGGCTAAGGGAGTCCTAGATTAGGGGGTGTTCGGATAGCCGAACTATACCTTCCGCCGGACTCCTGGACTATGAAGATACAAGATTGAAGACTCCATCCCGTGTCCGGAAGGGACTTTTCCTTGGCGTGGAAGGCAAGCTTGGCGATACGGATGTTCAGATCTCCTACCATTATAACCGACTCTATGTAACCCTAACCCTATCCGATGTCTATATAAACCAGAGGGTTCTAGTCTGTAGGACAACATACACATCAACAATCATACCGTAGGCTAGCTTCTAGGGTATAGCCTCTCTGATCTCGTGGTAGATCAACTCTTGTACTACCCATACCGTCAATATTAATCAAGCAGGACGCAAGGTTTTACCTCCATCGAGAGGGCCCGAACCTGGGTAAAACTTCGTGTCCCCTACCTCCTGTTACCATCCGGCCTAGACGCACAGTTCGGGACCCCCTACCCGAGATCCGCCGGTTTTGACACCGACATTGGTGCTTTCATTGAGAGTTCCTCTGTGCCATCGCCGTCAGGCCCGATGGCTCCTACGATCATCAATGGCGATGCAGTCCAGGGTGAGACCTTGCTCCTCGGACAGATCTTCGTCTTTGGCGGCTTTGCACTGCGGGCCGATTCACTTGGCCATCTAGAGCAGATCGAAAGCTACGCCCCTGGCCTCAGGTCAGATTCGGAAGTTTAAACTACATGACAGACATCCGCGGGGACTTGATCTTCGACGGATTCGAACCACTGCCGAGCGTGCGGCACTGTCACGACGAGCATGATCTAGCTCTGCCGCCGAACAGAGCCCTGGAGGCCGCACCCACATCGGCTCCGACCCCTAGTTCGGAGCCTGCCGTGTTGATCGAGGATGGGCGGTTGGACGCCACCTCGGGGGCTGCGATCCCAGCGGTGGTTGAGCCGAACACCAGCCCCGTACTCTGTAAGACTCGTGACTCTATGGAGCCGGATTCTTCTCCGGACTCTGAATTCTCCGCGCCCCTGCCGAGCGAATCTGATTGGGCGCCGATCATGGAGTTCACGGCCGCGGACGTCTTTCAGCACTCGCCTTTCCGTGACATCCTGAAGTGACTGAAGTCTCTCTCTTTATCAGGAGAACCCTGGTCGGACTACGGTCAGTAAGGTTGGGATTCGGACGATGAAGAAATTCAAAGCCCACCCACCACCCACTTGGTAGCCACTGTCGACGATTTAACCGACATGCTCGACTTCAACTCCGACGACATTGACGGTATGGACACCGATGAAGGAGATGATGAAGAATCAGCGCCTATCGAGCCTTGGGGCGCCACCTCGTCATATGACGTATACATGGTGGACGCGCCCAAAGATGACGGCGAGGAGCGGAAGGACGCACCGAAGGATTGTTCCCTCGAAAAGCAGTCAAAGCGGCGATGCAAGCGCCGCCCCAAATCCCGCCTCGACAGAAATAGCGATCACACTGATCCAGCGCTGGAGCAGGGCGAACCGCTGCCAGACAACGGCAATCCGGATAATCAAACCAAACAAACAAATCCTATCAATGATAATGGTCCGGATGACATAACGTCGGACAGGCACTCGGAGCAGCAGAATGCCCGTAAAAGGCTCGTTGCCACCGCAAGGAGCCTCAAAAAGCAGAAGCAGAGGCTCAAGGCCGCGGCAAGGTACAGCGACAATTGCCCCTCCAAGAGCTACCCAAAGCGGAAGCTGCTACCCGAATTCGATGAGGAGGCCTCAAACCCCCCACAACCAAATATCAAAGCAGCCACCTGGTCGGATAGACGACCCCTCTACCACCACAGAACGACATTCAACGCCGCTCACAATACAACACACGACCCATGCGAGGGCTCGCACCCAAAGGACGGTGCAACAAGATCCATCTATGGACCACGCAAGCGCGCCCCAGCATACAATGCAACACAACAAACATCCGACAACGTGGCACACCCAGCTACAGGGGTGCCACACACCCCCTATGTTTCACCGATGAGGTGCTGGACCATGAATTTCCAGATTGATTCAAGCCCGTAAACATAGAGGCATACGACGGAACAACAAACCCTGGGGTCTGGATTGAGGACTATATCCTTCATATACATATGGCTCGAGGGGATGATCTCCATGCCATCAAGTACTTACCTCTGAAACTCAAAGGGCCAGCTCATCACTGGCTCAAAGGCCTCCCCAAAAGCTCCATCAGAAGTTGGGAAGAGCTCGAAGACGCCTTTCGGGAAAACTTTCAAGGGACTTATGTCCGACCTCCGGATGCGGACGACCTGATCCACATAACTCAACAGCCCGGAGAGTCAGCCCGAAAGCTTTGGAATAGGTTTCTTACTAAAAAGAACCAGATTGTCGACTGTCGGACGCCGAAGCCTTAGCGGCTTTCAAGCATAGCGTCCGCGACGAATGGCTCGCCAGACACCTCGGCCAAAACAAGCCGAGAACGATGGCCGCATTAACAAACCTCATGACCCGCTTTTTCGCGGGTGAGGACAGCTGGCTAGCCAGATGTAGCACCAACGACCCTAGTACATCTGAAGTTAGAGATGGAAACGGGAAATCATGGCGCAACAGCAATAACAAACACCGGAATAACAAAGACATCACAAAGGGCACGGCAGTAAATGCCGGATTCAAAGTCCCTCGGCCAAACCAAAAGCCGCCCTCCAAAGGCACCAGGGATGAACTGTCCAGCCTCAACAAAATTCTGGACCAAGTATGTCAGATCCATAGTACCCCTAGCAAACCTGCTAATCACACCCACAGAGAATGTTGGGTCTTCAAGCAGTCCGGCAAGGTTAACGCCATACACAAGGGGGAAGATACACCAAGTGAAGACGAGGACGAGCCTCCTAAGAAAGACAAGGGGGAACAAAAGAAATTTCCACCCGAAGTCAAAATAGTAAACGTGTTACACGTGATCAAGAGAAAAAACAATGCGGCACTCCCTAAAAAATATACCCAAGTGCCCGTCACCGCGAAGTCCCGCCACTGGTCGTCTCAACCGATCACCTTCGACCATCATGATTACGCATCAAGTATCCGGCATGCATGATGGGCTGCACTGGTATTAGACCTAGTAATTGGCGGATACCACTTCACACGAGTCTTGATGGATGGCGGCAGTAGCCTAAACCTAATATATCAGGATACAATCCGCGGGATGGGGTTAGACCCAACACAAATTCGCCACAGAAATACTACCTTTAAAGGAGTAACGCCAGGCCCAGGGGCTCGTTGTACGGGCTCCCTCCTACTACAAGTTATATTCGACTCCCCCGATAACTTTCGTCGCGAGCATTTAATTTTCCACATCGCTCCATTTAAAAGTGGCTATCAAGCACTACTCGGACGTGAAGCTTTCACTCGCTTTAATGCAATACCACACTACGCCTCCCTAACACTCAAGATGCCTGGTCCACGTGGCATCATTTCGGTGCACGGAAGTATCAAGCGATCTCTGCACGCCGAAGAGAGTGAGGCTGCCTTGGCAGCCGCACACTAAAGGCGCCCGGACCAGCAAAAGCATCCAATAGGTCGTAAAGACCTCAGACACAAATAACCGAGTCCGGCGCCGCTACTCATATCAAATGAATGGTCACACCCCTATCTTTCAAAAGTACAAGGCGCTCAACGCACGCAGACGAGTGGCAATCTCTTCTTATCTTGAATTATACATGGTTTCTTTAGAAAACTATCCTTTTGCACGACAACCTTCTTACCTTAATTCCTTTCTTTTATAGATGATCATCATGCTACACCCGTCCAGGATACGGCACAACGAAGACACAGGCGCAGACGTGCAGCAGGGACCCGACCCAAGGATTCTTTTTAGATTAAGACCCTGCGTAAACCTTTTTACTGTCTCTTGTTGATACATATCCACCGTTGAGAAGGATGCTGACATCTTGGCATGTGGCCACGCCAGAACAATGCACGTACCTGGACACAAGGGGCTTCTTACAAAGGCTATTCTTCAGGCCCGGTTTATATCACAAAGACCGAATACCTTAGGGAGTGTTCGGCGTCGCGAGTTTGGCCCTATATGCATCAGCTCCGAATGATTGTCTTTGGTCAAATGTTGGGTTTGCCCGGCTCCTGTGTTTTGGTGCCTTACGTTCCGCTTTACCGGCTAAGGTAGCATCAGGAGAACTACTGCGATTGTGCCCTGGTTCATCCGAACGAGCACCTTAGTAGAGAAAGCCGAAAACTATCTGTCATGATATAGCGTGAGACTGGTCAACCGCTCGATGACCCATGGGAATGTTAGAATTCCTCCACCTTAACAAAGGGCCGCTTTCCGGCCAGACATATACGCACCTCGGGATCGGGAGAGTGCGGAGCCACCAGGGGCTATCTAGTAGCCCCACTATCAAACTCCTATGGCTAAGTGAAAGTGTTAAAGCATTATAGTCTGGTTGCCTTGCTCGCTCCGCTATCACCTCCTTAATAGGACCAAGACGTTGGGTTAAGTGTGAACGCGTGTTTCTGCAAACACCTCCGCATTATATGCGTGGGGGTTGAAGCCGACGACTGCAATCTTTCAGGTGATACACATGTATACGTAAACGGCCGCCCAGGAGGCATCACATTACTTTCAGGCAAAAGTATAAAAGTAGCCTCATAAAAATTTAAAAAGCATTTCGCTTACAATGAGATTACATGTCATTCAAACATAATATTTTTTGAGCACTGGGTCTCTATCAAACGAGCACCCTCAAGAACTTCCTCAAAGTAGTGCTCAGCAGCCCTTCGACCTATGGTCGAATCCTGCGCTGCAACAGTGGTAGCATCCATCTCTGCCCAGTATGCTTTAGCACGGGCAAAGGCCATCCGTGTGCCTTCTATTCACACCGACCTCTTCATCGCATTTATGTGCGGCACCACATCGAGGACCTGCTGTACCAAGCTGAAATAGCTGCTCGGTTTTGACCTTCTGGGCCATAGTTGATCCACAACAGACCTCATGGAGAGTCCGGACAACCTATTTAGTTCGGCCCATTCGACTAATTGGTCCGTCAATGAAAGTGGACGCTCGGGAGAAAGGAATTGCTTCCAAAACAGCTGGTCTACTTCACGGTCCGGCTGACTCTGGAAGTACTTGGCCGCATCGGCAGCGCTCGCCGCCAAATCCATATACGCATCCTCCGAACTCCACAGCCGATCCAGAGGGGCATACCGTGGATCTCCGTACTTCCTCTGCAGCATAAAGGACTTCTCGACTATAATATCCCCGGCTTCTCGCAGTCCCCCCTTCTTTGCCCTCATAGCAGAGCGGAGGTCTTTTCCCGTTAGAGCAGCCTTCTCAAGGTCCGATGCCTTCGCCTGGTTTTCCTTTTCAAGAGCCCAGCAATGGTCTACGGCGGCTTTTAATTCTACGACCGTATTGGCCATCTTCTTCCAGCTCTCGCCATGTGCGGTCTTCTCGACCCGCAACTCCTCGGCCGCCTTCAAAGCAGCCGCATTACCCAATCTTGCTTGTTCCTTGGCTCGGGCAAGTTCCGCCCGCAAGGCTTCAACAGTGGCAGCTCCATCTGCAGTCATAACATGTTAAAAACACTGGCATCATACTCTTCCTATGTGGCGTTTACCAGACAAGGATACTTACCCTGCGCCTCGTCAAGCCTTCTGTTAACAAGCTCGATGTCGGCATCTGCCGCATCCAACTGTCGTTCCAAACGGGCAAACTGGCTAGTCCGGCTGGCCACCGGAGCTTCCATCTCCTGCACATAAAGGCAGTATGGTTATTACCTGGGTGTATGATCCTCCGTTTGTCATCATCTCCTGCACATTCCTTTTTACGTACCTCAAAGCCTGTCAGTAGACTCATAAAAGCTTCATGCAATCCACTTTCGGTGGACGATATCCTGTCCATCACCATATTCATCAGCACATGGTGATCATCTGAGATGGCCGCTCGCCCCACCAACTCCCTCAGAACGTCCGATCACACGCTAGACGACGCCGGACTCTTCTGTCTACCCTCTTCAGGAGCCGGGCACTGGGAGCCTAGGGGATCAATTGGATCACCTTCTGGCCCCTCCGCACTCGGAGAGGCCCTCCGCGACGACATTTCAGGGTCGCCTGCTTCCGCAGCGGAGGAGTCAGGAGGAGGCGTCTTGCTCTCCATCATCTCTGGAAGAAGATCCCCTAAAGACGAGCTCATTTGAGAGGGGCTAAGGCCCGAACTGCACAAATATATGCTGTCGGGGGTTTGGTGCGACATATGCCAACGGATGGCTTATCATGGTGGGGGTGAGTAGAACGTCGCCAGTGCCTGGAAACGGGATGAGGCGAAGACATGCACGCCGGCGAATCTTACCCAGCTTCGGGGCTCTCCGGGGAGATAATACCCCTACTGCTACTCTGCGGGGTCTCCGCATGATCACTATGGTCAAGTGTTTACACGGTTGCTCCTTGAGCTGTGTATGGTGGTAGGAGAGGGCAAGGCTAGCTCTCTCCCTCTATCTGGTGAGGTATAGAACTACTGGGGTCCAACCCTTTGCATGGGTGCCCTGGGGGGTTTATATAGGCCTACCCTCCCAGGGGTACAATGGTAATGTGACTGGGCGTGGGCCCAGCCGTCAGTGTCTCCAACCTCCGACTTCTCCGCCGACTACTGGGGCCCGCCGACTGGTGGGCCCCGCCGACTGGTCTGGTACGAAGCCGACAGGCCGCGTCTGCCGCGGGCGGGTCTTGCCGGCTGCTGATTACTATAGCCGTGCTCTTGATGATGCAAGCTTGGTCATGGGGTCGTGGCAACAGCCCCGCCGCCTGGCGGGCAATCACTGTGGCCACTCCCCATCTCTTCTTGATTAATGGCGCGTGGGCCCGGGGGAGGGCTCGGCCGACTCCCCCGGGCCGACTCCCGTTGGGTCCGACTAGCGGTGCCCCCGCCGTCTCCCGAGGTCTCGCTGGCTGGTGGGCCCTGCTGCCTCCAGGCCGTACAGACAAGCCGTCGTGGGCGTAGGACCAGGTACAGTGGTGCGGATGTCAGGGCCAGTTGGGCAATAGTGCTACGCCGCGGGGAGATCTTCCCAAGTACGGTGCGCTGTAGCCATGCCTGCCCGTGGTAAGGGGCGGGGAGTGGGCTTCATTGTAGCCACGCCCCTGCCCCATCCCCCTCGATGAAGTCACGGTTTGTTGGAGTCGCCGGCCGACTCCCCAAAGCCGGCTTCTCTGGAAGTCGTCCCTGGGACTCGGCCGTGAGCGGGCAATCGGCCGCCTTGCCGTAGACTCCCCAGGAGGCAGCTCTTCGCCCTGTGGTCTTGAGGGGTGCAGCCTGCCCCGATGTCTTGAAAGGTCGTGGGGCTCGGGTTGGCCTACCCGCGGCCCATTACTCCGACAGTAGTCCCCGAGAAGCTTGAGCAGTTTCTCTTTCCGGGCGCGACACATGGTCTTGATTGACTTCCGCCGGGCTGACTAGAAGGAGTCGGACTCGCCCAACTCGGACTTACTCAATTCTGACTTGCTCAGTAGTTTGAACATCGCGGCGGGATTTTAAGTGGCGTGCTAGCTAAGCTTCCAGGCCGCCGCCCGTTCCTGGCCTGTCACACGAGGGCACGTGGCCAGGCCATTCTGCCATCCCACGCGCGCGACGGGACAGGCCCATAGGCGGGGCCCGCCACTACCGCGCCTCGGCGCCCGAGCAGATCCGCTGCGGCCCTGGCGGGCGGTTGGGATTCCCGTGAAGTTACCGCGCGCAGTAACTTTACATGGATCGTGGGGGTCGTGGGGCTGCGGGCGCAGTAAATCCCCATGTCCGCCCCCTCGGCTTCGTAGCCCATAGGACTATAAGTAGGGGGAAGAGGTGGGCACACGCGCCCCTCCTTCCCACTACCCCTTGCTTCTTCCTCCTCGCAGCTCCTCGCTCTCCTGCTTCCTCTTCTCTTCTTTGCCTCGCCGCACACCCAAGCTCCGGCGAATGCCGCGGCGACAGCTTTGCGATGAGCTCTTCCTCCGCTGCTGCGACTCCCCCAGTGCGCTCCGGCACCTGGGACGGCTCTGAGGTCCACGAAGACCATATCGAGTTCCTCTGTCGGACCCGTCGGCTTCCCGGCGAGGATCGCGTGCAGGTGCGTCTCGCGTCGGAGGGGGAGATTTCCCCCACCCCGCGGGAGGGCGAGCGGGTCATCTTCCGCTCGCACTGCCTGCGCGGGCTGGGGCTGCCGGCGAGCAGCTTCCTCCGGTCGTTCATGGAGTTTTACGGACTCCAGCCGCACCACCTCACCCCCAACACAGTGGTGCTGCTGTCCGCCTTCGTGGCTCTGTGCGAGGGCTTCCTTGGAGTCCACCCCACCCTAGAGCTCCGGGGGGAGTTCTTCTTCTCCAAGCTCGGCACCCAGGCCGCGGGCGTGCCGGCTCAGTGCGGCGCCTTCATCACCGTGCGAAGGACAGGAGCCGACAACCACTTCCCCTCCATCTCGCTGCTGAAGTCGGTGAAGATGTGGCAGCAGTCCTACTTCTATGTCAGGAACGTCGCCACGAGGGGCGACTGGGTTAATCTGCCGGCTTTCGAAGCTGGCCCGCCGGCTGGCAGACTGCCCAACTGGTCGTACCGGGCCAGGTCGCTGACGCCTGCGGGAGCCGGCGCCATCACGCGACTTCGAGTGCTGACGCAGTCGGAGGGCCTGACTGGCCTGGACCTGCTGGCCTTCTTCGTCTCGCGTCGAGTTCTCCCACTCCAAGGCCGCCCTCACCTGATATGCCAGATGAGCGGGGGCCGCGACCCGAGTCGGATGTGCACCAAGGACATGCCTCACGAAGAGGTGGCCCTGATGGTGAACTACCTCTCGGACAGCAGGCTCCCGGAGGACTAGCGATTCGGCAAGGAGCCATACTCCTGCGCCAACCCCCCACCCGTGGTGAGTCACCTTTCTTTTCTTTAGATTGTCTTCTTCTTGCCGAGTCTTGTTCTAATCAGTCTGCTTTTTGGTTAGATTCCCCTTCTTCACCCACCAGCCGGCACCTCGGGGCCGGCCCGTGAGTTCGCCGCTGATCGGGCGGAGAGCAACGTCGATGACCCCGATCTGGGGGCGGCGGCTCTGGAAGATGACGCTGAGGGAGGAGGAGGGACGACAGGCGACTTCAGGCCCTCGGCTACCTTCGCGGACTGGCCTGAAGATGACGCCGAGCGAGGAGTCGCCCCTCACCATCGGCCAGGAGCCAGCCAGCCGGGCGCGGGCTCTTCTGCCGCATCGGGCGCTCCAGGCGGCGGGAAGAAGCGCCGGGCTGCGCCGACTTTGTTTGGCAGCCGGCCGAAGAAGCCCAAGGGCTCGGCTGCGGCGACCCGGCGGGACGAGGCAGCCGCGAAGGCCATCCGCTTCCGTAAGGAAGTGAAGAAGCCGTTGTTGGTCTCTGCGTGGTTTATTCTTTCTTCGTGTTTTGTCTGAGTCTCTGCTCGCCCTTCTTTCTTCAAGGCTCCCCTCTCTCTTGAGCGGGTCGCCGCCGCCTCCATCATGGGGTCAGCGGGGACGCCCGCCACCACTCGGCGGATAGACCCCGCTGCCGACCTCCGGGAGGTGACGGAGCGGAATGCGCAGGAGAAGCGCAATGAAGAAGAAGCCCTCCGCCTGGAGAAGGCGGAGGCCGACAGGGCGGAGGCCTCCGCCAAGAAAAAACTAGCGGAGGCCGAAGCCGCCACCACGGTGAAGCAGCAGGCTGAGGAAGCCGCACGCCGCTAGGCGGCCTTGCTTGTTACCCCGCTGAACTCTGCGCCGCCGCCGCCAGAGTTCACGGGGCAGACTGGAGGAGCCGGCAGGGAGAACCTCGTCGACGAGAGGGAAGGCGGCGAGCCCTCTACTCCGGGCGCGAATGTTCCGCCGCCGCCTCCGCCGCCGTCTGAAGGCGTGCGAGGCGAGCAGCCAGCGGACCCTCCGGTGCCGCCGACCGAAGAAGAGGCTGTGGCGAGGCTACTCCTCTAGGTTGGCTCGCCAGCGCGCCATTGTCTCGAGAAGGCGACTTCAGCACCCCGTCCCCTGGAGGCCGGCACTGCCAGCTCCGCGGCTCCAGACGCCGAGGCGACGAGCGCCACACCTGTTGGATGGGTGCGGGGAGGCGGCACAGGGCCGCTGAACCGGGCGCTCCTGGACGTCCAGGCGAAGCTCCGCGCTGAGGGCGACGCCCTCCAGAGCTGCACCAAGGCGTTCCTGGCATCGCGGGCGGCCGTCCGGGTATGTCTTTTCTTTGGGCCTTTATTTTTCTTGTTCCTCTCTGTGGGGGCGCGCCAGCGCACCCACTGGGTGTAGTCCCCGAGTTTCGGGTCGGCTGCTGAGCAGGCGGTCCGGAACTCCAATTTGATGAACTTTTGGGTACTAACTTTGTCTGAAATGCTTGTTGCAGGACTACCACAACCTCCGCGTCACCGCCTTCAACCGTAATGTTGAAGAGTTGGGCAAGCGGACCGCCGACTTGGCGGAGAGCCAGAGTAAGTCCTTCTCCTTTTTCTCTTTTCTGCGGGGGCGCGCTAGCGCACCCGCGGGCTGTAGTCCCCGAGATTCGGGCCGACTGCTGAGCAGTCGGGCCGGATCTCCCCGGCGACCTACTTTATTGACGACTGCTGTCTTTCTTTGTTTCCTTCAGGGGCCAATGCTGCCCTTCAACAGCAGCTGAGCGAAGCCAACTCCGCCCTGCTCGCCAAAGGGGAGGAGTGCGGCAAGCTCACCGCGGAGCGCGATCTGCTGACCACTCAGTTGGCAGAGCAGAAGGGGCTGCTCGCGAAGTCGCAGAGGGAGGCGGAGGAGAAGGAGGCCGCCCTCCTGGCCGAGTTCGCGAGCGAGCGCTCTTCCTGGTCTGACAAGGAGGCGATGCTGTCCTCCGGCTTCCACGAGATCGAAGACATCGTTGATAGTGAGTCTCTTTGTTTTCTTTCTTCGAGCCGCCGACCTAGGTCGTGCCGACTCCTGGTTTTTGACTCGCTTTTTTTTGTTTCTTCGTGTCTTTTGCAGACTTCTTCCCTGGGCAGTCTCAGGCCGCTATCCAAGCCATCGAGTCCGATCGTGCAAGTCAGAGGGCGGAGGGCGCAAAGATCGCCGCCGATGCCCCCCCCTGAACTCTTGATGAGAACATCTTGAGTATCGAGGCTCGCCTCCGTCTGGCTCACCGGATGCCGCGCCGGCTTCAGCGCATCGGCGCCCGGGTGATCTCCGCCCTTTGGCCAGATATGCAGGCTCCGCGCACCCCAGCCTGACGGCCAACTGGTTGGAGGTCGCGGCTGGTCGCCTCGAGGCTTGGAAGGGATCTTCGGCCTGGGCTGGAGCGCGCCGGGCCTTGGAGTTCGTTAAGGCGTGGTACCCGGGGCTGGATCTAGACCGGTTGGCCATGCTTCGGTCGGAGGCCCAGCCGGAGCTGGCGGCTGCGGAAGACACCCTCGTCAAGCATGCTGCGGCGATCGCCGAGTACACCGACACGAGCATCTTCGTCCCCGAGCGGTCTGAAGACGGCGAGCAGGTCCCGTCGGAGTGGTTTGGGATGAATCCAGACTACGGCGAAGACTCGGCGGAGGTGATCGGCTCCAGCATCGAGGAGGAGGACAAGGCGGAGGATGAGGGCGAGGCGGAGGCACCAGAAGACGGAGCAGACGGCCAGCCTCAGCCCGACCGCGCCTCCAGCAACGAGCCGCGTGCGACCGATTCGACTGCTGCCGGAGGCGATCAAGCTGAGACTAGCCGGCCGACCGCCCCGACGACTGACGCTGGCGCCTCCTCCGCCCCCCCGACTTCGTCTGCCGCCTCCTAAGCTGCCGATGTGTCTTTTGTTTTATCTGTTTCAGTAGTCTTTTGAAGAACTTGTTAATTCGCACAATTCCACCCGCGGGGTGTATTTTGAACCTCTGCTTGATAATTCGGCCAAGGGCCTGTGTTATATATATATATATATGTCTATCTTTTCTTGCTCATTGTTCTTTTGGCTGTTTTCCTTTGCCGCTTTCTCCTAGTTGCCTGCCTTGCCAATCGGACAGCCGCTCTGCAGACTGTTGCTGGATCAAGTGCTAGGCTACTTTGGGAAAGCAAGTACTTAGCCGATTTTAAGATTGTTTGAGCAAGTTGGATAGAAAACGACAACCCGACTATCCGAGAGTCAGTTTGCGAAAAGGGCTTGGAAGCCGTCTTGAGCTATATTTTACGCTTTGAGTCCCTAGCCATTTTTCGTGCGATCACCCATTCTACCTTGCCTCTGCCCACCGTACAGTCGCTTTGCGAGCTGCGGCTTCTGACAGAAGACGGCTTAGATGTTACACACTACTTGTCCGGCTGCAGGAAGCATTTCATAGTGCAAGGCGGCAAGTCCCCGGGCCGACTTGTCGAGCCCGGTGCCAAGCGGCATGACAAAGAGTAACATACTTGTAGGCATAATTTTTATCATATAGACAAAAGAGGGCAGTCCCCGAGCTCGTCTCGGGGGCCCGAAGTCTTGGTACTTTAATACAAAGGGTAGCGTTGTACATACTGCATCAACTGTAAAATCTTCGGAGAAGATTTGCATTCCATGGCCGCTCTGTCTCCTTGCCGGAGTCGTCCCTCTTGCATGCTCGGGGCTTCTGAGCGTCGATCAGGTAGTAGGAGTCGTTGCCTAGTACTTTGCTGATGCTGAAAGGGCCTTCCCAAGGCGGCAACAGCTTGTGCTGGCCGGCTGTTCGCTGGATCAGCCGGAGTACAAGGTCGCCTTCTTGGAAAGATCTTGGCCTGACCTTCCTGTTGTGGTATCAGCGCAGGCTCTGCTGGTAGATGCTGGACCGGCTGAGTGCCAACAGCCGGCCCTCTTCCAGCAGATCGACGCCGTCTTGTCGTGCTTCTTCTGCTTCCTCCTTGGTGTACATGGTGACTCGTGGGGAGTCGAACTCTATGTCCGTTGGGATGACGGCTTCGGCACCGTAGACGAGGAAGAAGGGCGTGAAGCCGGTTGACTTGTTTGGAGTCGTGCGCAGACTCCAGAGGACGGCTGGCAGCTCGTCGAGCCAGCAGCCAACCAAGCGCTCCAGAGGCTCGATCAACCGAGGCTTGATACCGGATAGGATGAGGCCGTTTGCTCGCTCCACTTGGCCGTTTGACTGCGGGTGGGCGACGGACGCTAGGTCCAGTCGGATGCCCTGTGTTGCACAGAAACGGGCCAAGGCGCCTTTGGCAAAATTTGTGCCGTTGTCGGTGATGATGCTGTGTGGTATGCCGTACCGAATTGTGATATCGGTGATGAAGGTCATGGCAGTCGGACCGTTCAGTTGCGAACGAATGCTTCGGTGAAGTCGACCCAGCTGTTGATGCTGCGGGGCTTTAGGTTGTTCAGCCATGTCCGGGCCGTGCCCTGGAGCATGAGCGGAACGTACTTTACGGCGACACGCTTGTTGCCGTTTGCTATGCTGACAGCCGTGGAGTAGTCGACTAGCCAGTCTTCTGGCTTCACGAAGCCGGTATACTTGGGCGTGTCTCTTGGGAGCGTGAACCCTCTGGGCAAGGGCTCGTCCCGAATGCGGGGCCCCAAACAAGGCGGACCCAGCTCGTCTTCTTCTTCCAGCGCCAGGGACCGGTGAAGTTGGTCGATCCGGTGGCGGGCGTCATTCTCCCCAACTCCCTCTCGGCGGCCAAGGCGGTCACCGAGAGTCGGATGGTCAACAGGCAGCAGGGAGACTCGCCTCTCCTTGCGGGGAGGAGGAGGCGGACAGTTGTCCCGTCGTTCCACTGCTCTCGAGCGGCCGTCTCGGTCGCGCTCTATGGTAATCCGAGTCCGACTGTGGCTGACAGCCGGCTCCTTGTCCTTCCTTCCTCGGGTACCGCCAGTCGGCGTCCGAGACGTCGCGCCTTGATCTCGGTGTGGGTCGTCGTTTGGCCGCTGCGGTGCCTCCGTGCGGCAGCCGGCCTCGTTCTGCGCGGCGGCCGCGTCGAGGAGCCGATGGACTCGCTCCATCATGAGGCGGCGCTCTTCACCCTCAAAATTGTCTAGCTCATCCGTCGCTGCCTAGGCGGCTCGGATGTTCTCCGCTGGCGTGGCATACACGGGGCGGCTAGCCCCAAATAGGTTGGCGATGGCTACGCCGCGCTGCTGAACCGCGCCAAGGCGGCTAGGCTCTGCCGGAGCCGGCGAGCCGCCAACAGCGCGATCCATCTCCCGCTAGTAAGCTTCTGACAAGCGTCTCATGCTGGCTAGCTTCTTCACGCCTTCAACAAGCTGAAGGCGGCGCGCTTCTAACGTCTCTGCGTCAACATCTTCTGGAATGGGCACAGCTAGGTCTTGCAGCGCCGCGCCGAGTGAGTCGGGCGCGCTTCCACCAGGAAACTCGTCATGACTGATGACCATCACCTCAGTGATGGTTCTCCTGTCGCTCTCCGCGTGGGGGAGAGGTTCGTCGTAGACCATCACGTTGGAGGGGAAAGCGTCGATCCACGCGGTGTCGGAGTCGACCAGCATCGGGTCGGTGGAGCCTACGGACTCCAAGTCTATGGCAGGCTCGCCAGAAACATGGAGTTGATCGAGGAGGCCCGCGAGGAGGTTTTCGGGGCCGCCTATGCCTGCGTCGGACGCAGGTTCGTCGGAGAGGCAGACCCCGCCGACAAGTTCGGCCAAGGAGCTGGCCGCGCAGGCGATCTCAATGCCGCGCAGCGCGTTGACGCAACCTTCGTCTGGCGTGCCTGGCTGGCTATGCTCGCCAGGGAGGAAAAGGGTTCCCGTCCAGAACAGATCTCCGGACGGCGGTGCACCATGCCCCACGGTGGGCGCCAAATGTCGGGGGTTTGGTGCGACATATGCCAACGGATGGCTTATCATGGTGGGGGCGAGTAGAACGTCGCCGGTGCCTGGAAACGGGATGAGGCGAAGACATGCACGCCGACGAATCTTACCCAGCTTCGGGGCTCTCCGGGGTGATAATACCCCTACTGCTGCTCTGCGGGGTCTCCGCATGATCACTATGGTCAAGTGTTTACACGGTTGGTCCTTGAGCTGTGTATGGTGGTAGGAAAGGGCAAGGCTAGCTCTCACCCTCTATCTGGTGAGGTATAGAACTACTGGGGTCCAACCCTTTGCATGGGTGCCCTAGGGGTTTATATAGGCCTACCCTCCCAGGGGTACAATGGTAATGTGACTGGGCGCGGGCCCAGCCGTCAGTGTCTCCGACCTCCGACTTCTCCGCCGACTGCTGGGGCCCGCCGAGTGGTCTGGTACGGAGCCGACAGGCCGCGTCCGCCGCGGGCGGGTCTTGCCGGCTGCTGATTACTGTAGCCGTGCTCCTGATGATGCAAGCTTGGTCATGGGGTCGTGGCAACAGCCCCACCGCCTGGCGGGCGATCACTGTGGCCACTCCCCATCTCTTCTTGATTAATGGCGCGTGGGCCCGGGGGAGGGCTCGGCCGACTCCCCCGGGCCGACTCCTGTTGGGTCCGATTGGCGGTGCCCTCGCCGTCTCCCGAGGTCTCGCTGGCTGGTGGACCCCACTGCCTCCAGGCCGTACAGACAAGCCGTCGTGGGCGCAGGACCAGGTACAGTGGTGCTGATGTCCTGACCGGCTGGGCAACAGTGCTACGCCGCGGGGAGATCTTCCCAAGTACGGCACACTGTAGCCATGCCTGCCCTTGGTAAGGGGCGGGGAGTGGGCTTCATTGTAGCCACGCCCCTGCCCCGTCCCCCTCGATGAGGTCACGGTTTGTTGGAGTCGCCGGCCGACTCCCCAAAGCCGGCTTCTCTGGAAGTCATCCCTGGGACTCGACCGTGAGCGGGCAGTCGGCCGCCTTGCCGTAGACTCCCCAGGAGGCGGCTCTTCGCCCACTGGTCTTGAGGGGCGCAGCCTGCCCCGATGTCTTGGGAGGTCGTGGGGCTCGGGTTGGCCTACCCGCGGCCCATTACTCCGACATATGCGGTGGTTATTTTCTCAGAAGAAAAAGATGGCATATCTGTACTATTAAAGTTTTCGGGTCACTTAGGACTCCCGGGAGAATTGATCCCCCCGCGGACTTTGTGCGGCAGCACCGCCCCCCAAGGGAGGGCCCCCGGTGGAAGATTCTTCTCCCGTTTGGAAGCTTCGGCTTCCGAATTCCTGGGCCCAGTCCTTTTCCTCTTCCGGTCATCTTCCTTCGTGGAGACGCTCGCTCCCTCAGTTAAAATAGGCAGCATTGGGGGCCCGTGTCCGCCCGCATTACCCTCCACAGTATCTTCCTTCAAGGGATCCGGGCAAGGTGCGGTCTGGAGCATCTTTTCCAATACCGGATTCTCCAAACCCTCAGGGAGGGGGGCCGAACACCGAATCAACTTCGCCTTTGTTAGCCAGTCCTGGTCGAGAAAGCAAACTCTCAGAAATAACTTCGTAACGAAGGAAAGATAATATGTTCAACAAGAAGATTCTTTACCTGTTCGGCGGCGTGGTTACTGCTCAGGCCCATGTCCTTGGTGATTTCCGGACACTCTACTTGAGGTCCGAAGAATGACTTATTCATATCCTCGTGCTTCAGGCCGAGAAAATTTTGAATGGCACGTGGACCCTTGGGATTGAACTCCCACAAGCGAAGGGACCGACGTTTGCAAGGCTGGACTTGACGAACCAGCATAACTTGTATTACCGCGACCAAACTGAGATCTCCATTGAAGAGATCTCGAATGCGGCTTTGCAGTAAAGGCACGTCCTTGGCTGGACCCCAGCTCAGTCCTCTGCTGATCCATGACATCAGTCATGGTGGAGGGCCCGAGCGAAAAACGGGGGCGGCCGCCCACTTGGCACTTCTAGGAGTCGTGATGTAGAACCACTCCTATTGCCACAATGCAGACACCTCTGGGATGGAACCTTCGGGCCACGGAGCTCCCGTCATCTTGCGTATTGAGGCGCCTCCACACTCTGCATGTTGCCCTTCAATCACCATTGGCTTTACTTCAAAGGTCTTGAGCCATAAGCCAAAGTGGGGGGTAACCCGGAGGAAGGCCTCGCATACGACAACAAAAGTCATGATATGCAGGAAGGAGTCCGGAGCTAGATCGTGGAAATCTAGCCCATAATAAAACATCAAGCCCCTGAAAAAAGGATCCAGTGCAAAACCTAGACCCCGGAGGAAGTGGGGGACGAACACAACGCTCTCGTTGGGTTTGGGAGAGGGGACGACCTGCCCCCGGGGAGGCAGCCGATGCGATATTTCGGCGGTCAGATACCTGGCCTCCCTCAACTTTTTGATGTCTTCTTCCGTGACGGAGGAGGGCATCCATCGGCCTTGAAGGTTGGATCCGGACATGACTGAAGGTTCGGAGCACCTGACCTGAGCTTTGGGCGTTTGAGCTTGAGGTGGGGGAAGGATTCGATTGAGCATGGGAGGGAAAAGTAAAAGCTTTGCCCCTTTATAAACAGGGTGGATATCAAGCGTCCTCCCCGTGTCCGTTTGGACTTGCCTATGATCTAGGAGTCCTAGAAGCGGTTGGGTTACCCACACCCGTATTGATAAGAATCCCAGAATAAAGGGACACGATCTCTGCTTTGACAAGATGTGCCGAGGAAACTGCCTCGCATAACATGCTGAGGTGGGATAATGAAACGATTTGGATAAAGGCTCGGCCGTGGCGTGTCGCACCATGGAATACGTCAGCAGATTAGATTTGTGTTAATATTATTACTCTCTAGGGCAATATGTGGAAACTTATTTTGCAGAGCCGGACACTATCTTTGTGTTCAAAATCTTCTATGAAGTACTTGGAGGAGGAACCCGCCTTGCAATGCCGAAGACAATCTGCGCGCCGGACTTGTCGTCATTGAAGCCTGGTTCAGGGGCTATTGAGGGAGTCCTGGATTAGGGGGTGTTCGGATAGCCGAACTATACCTTCCGCCGGACTCCTGGACTATGAAGATACAAGATTGAAGACTCCATCCCATGTCCGGAAGGGACTTTTCCTTGGCGTGGAAGGCAAGCTTGGCGATACGGATGTTCAGATCTCCTACCATTGTAACCGACTCTATGTAACCCTAACCCTATCCGGTGTCTATATAAACCGGAGGGTTCTAGTCTGTAGGACAACATACACATCAACAATCATACCGTAGGCTAGCTTCTAGGGTTTAGCCTCTCTGATCTCGTGGTAGATCAACTCTTGTACTACCCATACCATCAATATTAATCAAGCAGGACGCAGGGTTTTACCTCCATCGAGAGGGCCCGAACCTGGGTAAAACTTCGTGTCCCCTGCCTCCTGTTACCATCCGGCCTAGACACACAGTTCGGGACCCCCTACCCGAGATCCACCGGTTTTGACACCGACAGCGGCCTTCTCGTCTCTTAACTCTTCGGCCGCCTTCAAAGCAGCCGCATTACTAACCCTCGCTTGTTCCTTGGCTCGGGCGAGTTCCGCCTGAAGGATCTCCACGGTGGCAGCTCTGTCTGCAGTCACAACATATTAAAGATACTGGCATCATGCTGCTCTTATTGTGTGACATTCACCAGAAAACATTACTTACCCTGTGATTCGTCAAGCCGCTTGTCGGTGTCAAAACCGGCGGATCTCGGGTAGGGGGTCCCGAACTGTGCGTCTAGGATCGATGGTAACAGGAGGCAAGGAACACGATGTTTTACCCAGGTTCGGGCCCTCTTGATGGAGGTAAAACCCTACGTCCTGCTTGATTAATATTGATGATATGGGTAGTACAAGAGTAGATCTACCACGAGATCAAGGAGGCTAAACCCTAGAAGCTAGCCTATGGTATGATTGTTGATGTGTATTGTAGCTCTATCGACTAGCCTGGCCTCGGTTTATATAATGCACCAGAGGCCTAGGATAACAAGAGTCCTAGCCGAATACGCCGGTGGGGAGAAGTCCTTGTCTTGATCACCAAGTCTTGTGGAATCTTCCTTGTATGCGGCAGCTGTCCGAACTGGCCCATGAGTATACGGCCACGGGGGTCCTCGGCACAAACTAATAGATCGGGAGACGACATGTGGAGTACCCCCTTGTCCAGGACACCGTCAGTAGCCCCCTGAACCGGTCTTCAAGTCAGGGTCGCTCCTCGATTCTTCCGAACTGTTCTTCATCTTCGGTTGCCGGTCTTGAAAACTGGTTCAACAAATCTTCTTTATCTTCGATCTTGAGGATCGCCGAAATGCATTCGATGAGTTTACACGTCGGGTATCCGAGGAGCCCCTTTAAGTTTCCGGCCTTTATCAATGCCTTGTTTATTTTTATGCCACACCTCGGGTTTGAAGTTGTTCCCGGGAGGCAGGGTCCTCTTGCGTCCGAGCTCCAACACCGGACTGCATTCGAGGTATCTTTTGCAGCCGAGCACCAACGCCGGACCGCTTCCTAGCTCTAGCACCGGAATGTATCCGAGCTCCAACGCCGGACTATGTATCCGAGCTCCAACGCCAGACTGTATATCTGAGCTCCAACGCCGAAATATATCCGAGCTCCAATGCCGGACTGTGTCCAGGCTCCAATGCCGGACTATATCCGAGGTGTCATATCACCTTGGTTCAAAAAAGTTGAAGGAGTTTAGCCGAGCTTAATGCCGGAAATGCCCTCTATGGAGCCAGCCACTAGCGCCCGAGCTTTATGCCGGACTGCTTCCGAGGTGGTGCACCACCTCGACTATGGGCCGATTTTTTTGTCAATATTTTTTATTGGTGCAATTTATTCTCTGCCAAGATATATAGCCAGTAGCCCTCAAGGTGTGTATCGGTCTAAAACCCGAGATGCACATGAAGGATGACATAATACCGCTGATCCCAGTAGCGGCTGAGACTCAGGTTGATTTGCAAAATCGGCTTGAGGATCAAGTCCTAGATCGGCAGAATACTTCGGGACACAAAAGCGGCATGCTCAGTCCTCAAGACTCAGGTTGGTGTGGCCGACCAACCTGAGGATCAAAATCTCCTCAGAAACTATATTGCACATAAAATTTTCTGCATTGGACAAGCAATGCAGTAGCCCCCGAGACACTGGTCGAGTGGCAACACCAGATCAGGGGATCGATGTGCCCCTTTAATATTTGTAAATAATAAGCCCGAAGCCCAGTAGCCCCCGAGCCTTAATGCGGGCATGGGTGGCCGAATTAAGGATCAATATCCATAGTAAAATCACAAATTATGTAATGACTCTATGTATCCAAGTACTTTACGTCATTAATGCTCGGATCCGCATTGTACAAAACTTTGTTGACCGACCATCGGCTTCCACCTCCTCGGCCAGTAGCCGAGGAGTGTTTGTCCTACTTTATAAAGCCTTTATGAGGGCAAAGATTTACGACAAACAAGGCAATCTGGCCATACGGTTTTATAAACAAAGGTACGCAGAGAGTTATATTACTGTTTAACAGAAGAAATGTCTTCCAAATAAAATAGTCCCACTATCGGTTCCTTTCTTTGGGTTGTCATGCTAAGCATGATCATAAAACCTCAGCTCCAATGTAAGAGCAAAATATCGAGGATTTAGTTTGGGAGGCCAGTTAATAGCCCCCGGTAGTGTTCGGCGACAGTCAAGGTCAAGCCGTAAACACTTCGGCCATTGTTATGAATGGCCCATCATTTAACACAGTCGTCGGATCACTGACCAGTTTACGCTTATTGTGACAGTCAATTTTCGACTTCTCCACTGCGGTGCTTAACCAAGTGAGCTGGAAGCACAATCACAATGGTTCTCCCTTTGCACACCTAGCCGAGCAGAGCGGAACGTAGGAGGCAAGCGTAGGAGCCGGGCAACCCA
Organism: Triticum dicoccoides; assembly: GCF_002162155.2. Taxonomy (NCBI): domain Eukaryota; kingdom Viridiplantae; phylum Streptophyta; class Magnoliopsida; order Poales; family Poaceae; genus Triticum; species Triticum dicoccoides. The sequence goes on from NC_041380.1 coordinate 591,840,163, forward strand.
ACTATTGACCGAAGACACAATTCGACACCGATGCATATATAGCAATATCTGAGAATGTTTTTGCCGAATCCCTAAAGGTGTCCGGCGTTGCACTGCGAGACTAATGCTGGAAAAGCACAAATAGTTTAAAAGTGCCAAAAAGCTTAGAAAACCAAGAAACGTCAGTAAAAACATGACGTCCGAACAAGATAACGTGTTCGGTGCCAATCCGAAAATTGGTCTTAGAAAAAAGAAGTGCTTCTGTCGTGCTTTAACATGATACATCCTATCTCAAGACTTCGAGCGGGTCATCCTACGGCTTCAATCTCCTATCCCGAGGGCGGAGTACTTCTCATCAGGCCAGTTTAGCAAACTAAAATTTAGCGGCTTTGAGAGAGAAATTAGGCTCCCCGGCTAGTGACCGCACACTTGTGTCGAAAAAAGGACTGATAAATAATAATAATAATAAAACTTTGCAACGACTAAGAAGAAGAACACTTATTATAAAACGGCTCAAATAAACTTAGGAGCCCCCAAGTGACTTGGGTAGAAGAATGATTGCATGTACCGAAGTACTTATATCATATCTATGTTCAACCGAACTTTAAACGCGTCTTAACCGACCGTCAGCTTCTCCCTCTTCGGTCAAGGACCGAAAAGTGTTATGTACTCCATCGGTCGAGAATATCGACGGTGTTTCCAATAACCAGGCAATCAGGCCATAAGGCTATAACAGACAAAGCGCGCTCAGGGAACTTATGCTATATTACCGTGAAGTGTAAGAAGCATCTTCGAAGAAAATAGTACCCCAACCGATACCTTTCTTCGGTGCTCATTGTTATTATGAGACTTGTGCAATAGATTTTTTGTACTCGTGAGTTCCGTTGTGTGCCGACCATCATTGAAAACTATAAGAGCGCTAGCTTTCGGCTTCACCTAGTTTGAGGTTCGGCTCGGGTGACCCGATCGTGACAATCGCAGAGGTGCTCCCTTTACTCCCTAGCCGAACAATCGGGAATGTAGGGGTAAACACAGGAGCGAGGCAACCCAGCTTGCAAATCGCTTAAGTCAATATGGTGCATATTGTGACGTAATACAAGAACAAGGAATGAAGCCGTACAACTATAATCATATGCAAGTGGAAAAGCTTCATGAAGGAAGCCCCCAAATGAATTGGGTATTTGACTTTATGCGTCACAAACAAAGTTTGGACAAGGAAAGTTTTTACAAGCAACTTTCTTCCAAAAAAGTATAATGCTTGGTCGAACCGAACACAAGTTAGAAATTAAAGCTTTGAGCATGAAAGTGATTTAGCTGGTTAATGTGTTCGGTATTGATGACGTAGTCTGAGCTTGATGCGGGGCAAGGTTCCATCCCCCAAGCTGGTCCCGAGGTAGCGGAGCGGAGAGCTCGACACGCTGAAGTGGTGACATAGCACGGTCAATGCAGACCGACAGAGTGACGCCGAAGTCCCCGGATCATTTTCCTATGCACAAAAAATAGTGCAAACCGGAGATAATAGTAATAATGATAATTAAAAAAGAATTGTTGCATGATAAATAATTTATGCAAAGTGAGTAATAGAAGAAATATGGCCTGGCGTCGAAGTCAATGTCGATGCAGGGCGTCGGCGTGATGCGGTAAAGGCGTGGCAAAGCCTGAATTCACAGGTCGGTCCGAGTTCCGGATGCGGTGTTCGCCGGACTATGTACGGAAACTGACCGAACCACCACGCGACCGTCGTTAATGCGGCCATCATTTGATAGACCTGTGTATAGATGATGGACAAATCAGAGTAATAATTCCTTGGGAAAAATAAACCTAAACAAACAAAAATAGTAGGATTAATAGCACCTGGTTTATTTGTAGTAGCAATCCAAAGAAAGGTGATTCCCAAAATTGGGACTCGATCCGCACACCCATTGCCTGATGGGCGATAAAGCGACGGTATGGCGATGATGGCAAAGGTTGGCTCGCCGAGGCAAAGCCCTCGGTCCAGCTAACGTGACGGAGCTGGTCGGCTAGTGACGCCGAAGTCTCTGGAGTAGGTTGATGAAGAGATGGCGAAGCCCCCGGTCTAGCCGAGGTGTCGAAGCCTCGATGTCATCCTATGAGTTGAAGTAGGTCGGCGTGATGGGCACCAGCTTGAAGAAGCAATAGTGCGGCCCTGCTGATGCAGGTCGTGACGTGGTCGATGTCGGCTTGATGAAATGACCGTGCGGCGATGCCGGTATGCCCGCTCCGTGTAATCCGTGGGGCGGCGATGTTGGTGATGATTTATTCTTCGCGATGCCGAACTCTTGTTCGGCTTGCCAAGATGATGATCGAAGGAATTGAGCTCAGCTCAATAAAGTGGCGACGTGTCTAGCGCAGGTCGGCAGCCGTGGAGCAATACCGCCGGACTGGTTTGACACCAGCATGATGGTGAAGATTACCTCGAAGGAGGCTTAAAATTTTATGGGTACGTATTTCAAAACAACGCATGATACCATAGAAGAAAATTCCTTAAAAAAGGTTGTCCAATATCACGTTCATAAAGAAACATGAATTCGGGTCGGATCCGTATTCACGCAGAAAACAGATCCGAAAATTGGTCCACTCATCGGAAGTTTCCCGGAGTTTGAACCGTTGGATCGAGTTGAAATTTGGAGGGGTGGTAGATATGGGATTTCCGCAGTAGATGAACGGTTGGATCTTCCAATGGACCTCCGAGCTGGGCTCTGGAGACCACGCGCTACACTCGTCCAGATTCCCGTCCAGATTTGACAGGGCTCCGGTATATCGTAGATTGTCGGAGATTCCTCCATCGGAACTCGACGAAATTTTCCAGGGTTGTTGTAGACTCAATTCCGCACAATTCCACCAAAGGGATCGTCAAAGCGATGCTCTAAGAGGTGGTCGCAGCGGATACAAGTTTGTTATTCGGAAAAACAGCACGGTCGCCCGAGAGCAATGTTGACGTTGAGCCCCCGAGTTCCATGGATGATTCCTCTATGATCTTGATAGAGATCGGAGTTGATGTTGATGAAGGCCCTCGTCCGAACATGACGATCGGAGATGGAGCACGATCCTCGGTCGAACCAAGGTGACCACTCGAGCCGGCGACGAAGATGCCGACATCGCAGTTGACCTGCAGACGAGCCATCGATTCTTTTGCCGATCACACAGCGGAACTCTCAATGAAAGCACCAATATCGATGTCAAAACCGGTGGATCTCGGGTAGGGGGTCCCGAACTGTGCGTCTAAGGCGGATGGTAATAGGAGGCAGGGAACACGATGTTTTACCCAGGTTCGGGCCCTCTTGATGGAGGTAAAACCCTACGTCCTGCTTGATTAATATTGATGATATGGGTAGTACAAGAATAGATCTACCACGAGATCGGAGAGGCTAAACCCTAGAAGCTAGCCTATGGTATGATTGTTGTGTATGTTCTATCGATTAGTCTGGCCCTGGTTTATATAATGCACCAGAGGCCTAGGTTAACAAGAGTCCTAGCCGAATACGCCGGTGGGGAGAAGTCCTTGTCTTGATCGCCAAGTCTTGTGGAATCTTCCTTGTATGCGGCAGTTGTCCGAACTGGCCCATGAGTATATGGCCACGGGGGTCCTCGGCCCAATCTATCAGATCGGGAGATGACGTGTTGAGTACCCCCTAGTCCAGGACACCGTCACCTATGCACCCCACCAGAGGGAAATAGTTCTGTACAAAAGATAATCAAATCCATTTTTGTTTTCCTAAGAAACTGTTTTCGAAAATCTCCCCACCAGCAGGTTCTGCTTTTCTTCTCTCTTCACATTGCTGCAAGTTATATACTAATATATGAATCCAAGCAAAAAAAATTTAAAATAACATTAAAAAGACTTCTTCCGAAATAGAGTAAAAACGACTATGGGCTAAATGGTGTGGAGTGTTTTTCTTGTCACATGCTCTTTTGATCCTCCTGATATGATCATGTGCAATGCTTGGGTTTCATCTACCTATACCCGACCAAAGCCTCTTGTAGCCACAATAAAGTACACAATAGTACATAGCAGTAGGTTGAAGTTATAATCCTGCCACAAAAACTAAATGGCACATGCTTTCGACACCTATAGACACACATCGCACATGCAGCACCAAGGATCACCACGTGGCCATCGAGAAGGGGAGCGTGTCCTGGGTCACCGCTCACCAAGGGAGGCCGACACCGACCACCGACATGGTTTCCACCAGATCGATGGCGATCCTCCTAGTTAATACCTCCCTTGGTGACTTCCAATGTTCCAAATGGTCACAACCGTTTCTTACTTCAAAAATAAAAAAGCGAAGGGCCTATGAGGGTAGGTGTTATCAGATTTGCCGGCTTTCTTCGGTCTTGGAAGATGGTGTGTTGATCAAGGCAAGCACATGACTAAATCTTGGTGTGGCAATATCGACCTCTTCTTGTGAGTTCTTTTGCGACATGACTTGATTACTCCAACCCTCTGGACTGGTAGTGAATGATTGCAAGTTCGTGTTGCATGGGGTGATGCCCAACCGACATTCCTTCAATGGTTATTAGATCTCATTTCTAGCCACGAGGGACTATATTGCAATCTTCAAAGACAGGTATGACATGTTGGGGAACATAGTAATTTCAAAAATTCCTTAGCACATGCAAGGATCATGGTGATGCATAGCAATGAGAGGGGAGAGTGTTGTCTACGTACCCTCATAGACAGTAAGCGGAAGCGTTATATCAACGCGGTTGATGTAGTCGTACGTCTTCACGATCCGACCGATCCAAGTATCGAAAGCACGCCACCTCCAAGTTCTGCACATGTTCGGCTCGGTGACATCCTCACCTTCTCGATCCAGCAAGAGGGGCGAAGTAGTAGATGAGTTCCAGCAGCACAACGGCGTGGTGACGGTGTTGGTGAAGAACAATCTCCGCAGGGCTTCACCTAAGCACTACGAAAACTATGACAGAGGATAAACTAGAGGGGACGGGGTTGCCGGCACACGGCTTGGTGTTTCTTGATGTGTCTTGGGTGCTAGCCCTGCCCCTCTATTTCTATGTTGAGCCTTGGGATCGAAACTTGGAGTAAAAGCCTCCACAAAGTCGGTTTCACCCGAAAGGCAAGAGTCCTTCTCGGACTCCAGGTCCAGACGCCAGGGTTCCCGGCGTCTGGACCCAGACGCCAGGGACCCTGGTGTCTGGCCCTTGGACTCCACAAAATTTCCTTTTGCGCTTTCCAAAAACCTCGTGGGCATTCGCCTTTGGCCCAGATAAAGTGTTCTCGTGCCCAAACATTTCGGGAAACATCCAGAACCCCTTCCGGTGAATTCCGGAACCCTTCCAGAGATCAAACACTACTATCCACATATCAATCTTTACTTCCATACCATTCCGGAGTTCCTTGTCATATCCGTGATCTCATCCGAAACTCCGAACAACATTCGGTCACCAACATACATAACTCATAGTACTATATCGTCAACGAACGTTAAGCGTGCGGACCCTACGGGTTCGAGAACTATGTAGACATGACCGAGACACCTATCTGGTCAATAACCAATAGCGGGACCTGGATGCCCATATTGGCTCCTACATATTCTACGAAGATCATTATCGGTCCGATCGCATAACAACATACGTTGTTCCTTTTGTCATCGGTATGTTACTTGCCCAAGATTCGATCGTCGGTATCTCAATACCTAGTTCAATCTTGTTACCGGCAAGTCTCTTTACTCATTCTGTAATACATCATCCCACAACTAACTCATTAGTTGCAATGCTTGCAAGGCTTATAGTGATGTGCATAACCGAGTGGGCCCAGAGATACCTCTCCAACAATCGGAGTGACAAATCCTAATCTCGAAATACGCCAACCCAACAAGTACCTTCGGAGACACCTGTAGAGCACCTTTATAATCACCCAGTTACGTTGTGATGTTTGGTGGCACACAAAGTGTTCCTCCGGTAAACGGGAGTTGCATAATCTCATAGTCATAGGAACATGTATAAGTCATGAAGAAAGCAATAGCAACAAACTAAACGATCAAGTGCTAAGCTAACGGAATGGGTCAAGTCAATCACATTATTCTCCTAATGATGTGATCCCGTTAATCAAATGACAACTCATGTCTATGGTTAGGAAACTTAACCATCTTTGATCGACGAGCTCGTCAAGTAGAGGCATACTAGTGACACTCTGTTTGTCTCTATATCCACACATGTATTATGTTTTCGGTTAATACAATTCTAGCATGAATAATAAACATTTATCATGAAATAAGGAAATAGATAATAACTTTATTATTGCTTCTAGGGCATATTTCCTTCAGTCTCCCACTTGCACTAGAGTCAATAATCTAGATCACATCGCCATGTGATTTAACATCAATAGTTCACATCACCATGTGATTAACACCCATAGTTCACATCGTCATGTGACCAACACCCAAAGGGTTTACTAGAGTCAATAATCTAGGTCACATCGCTATGTGATTAACACCCAAAGAGTACTAAGGTGTGATCATGTTTTGCTTGTGAGAGAAGTTCAGTCAACGGGTCTACAACATTCTGATCCATATGTATCTTGCAAATTTCTATGTCAACAATGCTCTGCATGTAGCTACTCTAGCTAATTGCTCCCACTTTCAATATGCATCTAGATCGAGACTTAGAGTCATCCAGATCGATGTCAAAGCTTGAATCGACGTAACTCTTTACGACGAAGCTTTTGTCACCTCCATAATCGAGAAACATATCCTTATTCCACCTAGGATAATTTTGACCGCTGTCCAGTGATCTACTCCTAGATCACTATTGTACTCCCTTGTCAAAAACAGTGTAGGGCATACAATAGATCTGTTACACAACATGGCATACTTTATAGAACCTATGGCTGAGGCATGGGGAATGACTTTCATTCTCTTTCTATCTTCTGCCGTGGTCGGGCTTTGAGTCTTACTCAATTTCACATCTTGTAACACAGGCAAGAACTCTTTCTTTGACTGTTCCATTTTGAACTACTTCAAAATCTTGTCAAGGTATGTACTCATTGAAAAAACTTATCAAGCATCTTGATCTATCTCTATAGATCTTGATGCTTAATATGTAAGCAGCTTCACCGAGGTTTTTCTTTGAAAAACTCCTTTCAAACACTCCTTTATGATTTGCAGAATAATTCTACATTATTTCCGATCAACAATATGTCATTAACATATACTTATCAGAAATGATGTAGTGCTCCCACTCACTTTCTTGTAAATACAGGCTTCACCGCAAGTCTGTATAGAACTATATGCTTTGATCAACTTATCAAAGCGTATATTCCAACTCCGAGATGCTTGCACCAGTCCATAGATGGATCGCTGGAGCTTGCATATTTTGTTAGCACCTTTAGGATTGACAAAACCTTCTGGTTGCATCATATACAACTCTTTCTTTAATAAATCCATTAAGGAATGTAGTTTTGTTTATCCATTTGCCAGATTTCATAAAATGCGGCAATTGCTAACATGATTCGGACAGACTTAAGCATAGATACAAGTGAGAAACTCTCATCATAGTCAACACCTTGAACTTGTCGAAAACCTTTTTTAACAATTCTAGCTTTGTAGATAGTAACACTACTATTAGCATCCGTCTTCCTTTTGAAGATCCATTTAATCTCAATGGTTCGTCAATCATTGGGCAAGTCAATCAAAGTCCATACTTTGTTCTCATACATGGATCTTATCTCAGATTTCATGGCCTCAAGCCATTTCGTGGAATCTGGGCTCATCATCGCTTCCTCATAGTTCGTAGGTTCGTCATGGTCAAGTAACATGACCTCCAGAACAGGATTACCGTACCACTCTGGTGTGGATCTCACTCTAGTTTACCTACGAGGTTCGGTAGTAACTTGATCTGAAGTTACATGATCATCATCATTAGCTTCCTCACTAATTGGTGTAGTAGTCACAGGAACAGATTTCTGTGATGAAGTACTTTCCAATAAGGGAGCAGGTACAATTACCTCATCAAGTTCTACTTTCCTACCACTCACTTCTTTCGAGAGAAACTCCTTCTCTAGAAAGGATCCATTCTCAGCAACGAATGTCTTGCCTTTCAGATCTGTGATAGAAGGTGTACCCAACTATCTCCTTTGGGTATCCTATGAAGACACATTTCTCTGATTTGGGTTTGAAACTTATCAGGATGAAACTTTTTCTTATAAGCATTGTAGCCCCAAATTTTAAGAAACGACAACTTTGGTGTCTTGCCAAACCACAGTTCATACGGTGTCGTCTCAACGGATTTAGATGGTTCCCTTTTTAACGTGAATGCAGCTGTCTCTAATGCATAACCCCAAAACTATAGTGGTTAATCGGTAAGAAACATCATAGATTGCACTATATCCAATAATAGTACGGTTATGACGTTCGGACACACCATTATGCTGTGGTGTTCTAGGTGGCACGATTTTTGTGAATCTATTCCACATTGTTTTAACTGAAGGCCAAACTCGTAACTCAAATATTTTACTTCTGTGATCATATCATATAAACTTTTATTTTTGTTACAATGATTCTCCACTTCACTCTGAAATTCTTTGAACTTTTCAAATGTTTCAGACTCGTGTTTCATCAAGTAGATATACTCATATCTGCTCAAATCATCTGTGAAGATGAGAAAATAATGATACCTGCCATGATCCTCAATATTCATCGGACCACATACATCAGTATGTATGATTTCCAGTTGCTCGCTCCATTGTTCCGGAGAACAAAGTCTTAGTCATCTTGCCCATGAGGCATGGTTCGCAAGCATCAACTGATTCATAATCAAGTGATTCCAAAAGCCCATCAGCATGGATTTTCTTCATGCGCTTTACACCAATATGACCTAAACGGCAGTGCCATATATAAGTTGCACTATCATTATTAACTTTGCATCTTTTGGCTTCAATATTATGAAAATGTGTATCACCACGATCGAGATCCAACAACCCATTTTCATTGGGTGTATGACCATAGAAGGTTTTATTCATGTAAACAGAACAACAATTATTCTCTAACTTACATGAATAACCATATTGCAATAAACATGACCCAATCATATTCATGCTCAACGTAAACACTAAATAATGTTTATTTTAGGTTTAACACTAATCCCAAAAGTATAGGGAGGGTGCGATGATGATCATATCAATCTTGGAACCATTTCCAATACACATCGTCACTTCACCCTTAACCAGTCTCTTGTTCATTCTGCAACTCCTGTTTCGAGTTACTATTCTTTTCAACTGAACTAGTATTAAATACTGAGGGGTTGCTATAAACACTAGTAAAGTACACATCAATAACATGTATATCCAATATACCTTTGTTCACCTTGCCATCCTTCATATCCGCCAAATACTTGGGGCAGTTCCGCTTCTAGTGACCAGTCCCTTTGCAGTAGAAGCACTCAGTCTCAGGCTTAGGTCCAGACTTAAGCTTCTTTGCTTGAGCAGCAAATTGCTTGCCGTTCTTCTTGAAGTTCCCCTTATTCCCTTTGCCATTTTCTTGAAACTAGTGGTCTTTGTCAACTATCAACACTTGATGCTTTTCTTGATTTCTACCTTCGTCGATTTCAACATCACGAAGAGCTTGGGAATTACTTTTGTCATCCCTTGCATATTATAGTTCATCACTAAGTTCTAATAACTCGGTGATAGTGACTAGAGAACTTTGTCAATTACTCTCTTATTTGGAAGATTAACTCCCACTTGATTCAAGCAATTGTAGTACTCAGACAATCTGAGCACAAGCTCAATCCTCCATCTTGTAGGCAAAGTACTGTCAGAGGCCTCATAACTCTCGACACGGGCATGAGTATGAAATACCAATTTCAACTCTTGGAACATCTTATATGCTCCATGGCATTCAAAAACGTCTTTGAAGCCCCGATTCTAAGCCGTTAAGCATGGTGCACTTACTATCAAGTAGTCATCATATTGAGCTAGCCAAACGTTCATACCGTATGCATCTGCTCCTGCAATAGGCCTGTCACCTAGCGGTGCATCAAGGACATAATTCTTCTATGCAGCAATGAGGATAATCCTCAGATCACGGATCTAATCTGCATCATTGCTACTAACATTTTTCAACTTAGTTTTCTCTAGGAACATATCAAAAATAAAATAGAGGAGCTAAACGCGAGCTATTGATCTACAACATAGATATGCTAATACTATCAAGAATAAGTTCATGATAAATTTAAGTTCAACTAATCATATTACTTAAGAACTCCCACTTAGATAGACATCCCTCTAATCCTCTAAGTGATCACATGATCCAAATCAACTAAACCATAACCGATCATCACGTGAAATGGAGTAGCTTTCAATGGTGAACATCACTATGTTCATCATATCTACTATATGATTCACGCTCGACCTTTCGGTCTCAGTGTTCCGAGGCCATATCTGCATATGCTAGGCTCGTCAAGTTTAACGTGAGTATTCTGCGTGTGCAAAACTGGCTTGCACCCGTTGTAGATGGACGGTAGAGCTTATCACACCCGATCATCACGTGGTGTCTGGGCACGACGAACTTTGGCAATGGTGCATACTCAGGGAGAACACTTTTATCTTGAAATTTAGTGAGAGATCATCTTATAATGCTACAGTCAGTCAAAGCAAAATAATATGCATAAAAGATAAACATCACATGCAATCAATATAAGTGATATGATATGGACACCATCATCTTGTGCTTGTGATCTCCATCTCCGAAGCACCGTCATGATCACCATCGTCACCGGCGCGACACCTTGATCTCCATCGTAGCATCATTGTCGTCTCGCCAATCTTATGCTTCTACGACTATCGCTACCGCTTAGTGATAATGTAAAGCATTACAGGGCGATTGCATTGCATACAATAAACCGACAACCATATGGCTCCTGCCAGTTGCCGATAACTCGGTTACAAAACATGATCATCTCATACAATAAAATTTAGCATCATGTCTTGACCATATCACATCACAACATGCCATGCAAAAACAAGTTAGACGTCCTCTACTTTGTTGTTGCAAGTTTTACGTGGCTGCTACGGGCTGAGCAAGAATCGTTCTTACCTATGCATCAAAACCACAACGATAGTTTGTCAAGTTGGTGCTGTTTTAACCTTTGCAAGGACCAGGCATAGCCACACTCGGTTCAACTAAAGTTGGAGAAACTGACACCCGCTAGCCACCTGTGTGCAAAGCACGTCGGTAGAACTAGTCTCGCGTAAGCGTACGCGTAATGTCGGTCCGGGCCGCTTCATCCAACAATACCGCCGAACCAAAGTGTGTTATATCGACTAGAGGGGGGTGAATAGGCAATTTTTATGAAAGTCTTCAAAGCATAGGAGTTTTGAAGACAAACGGTAGAAATGAACCTATAGCCATGCAGCGGAAGGTAGACTACCCTAGACAAGCCATAGTCAAGTATTCAATGAAGTGAAAGCACAAAGACTAACAGTAGCTAGGCGGTACGGATCAGGATGGAAGATAATATGAAACCAATCTGAACAAACAGTCACACAACGAAGACAAATGGACAATGCAAATAGGCAATGACTTCACAAGGACCAACTGTAAATAAAGAGATGGGAAGGATAGAACCAATGAGCTTGGTGAAGACAAAGATTTGGTAGAACAGTTCCAACTGCTATGACAGTTGTATGTCTGGTTAGGGCGGCTAGATACTTAAACCCGAGGACACACAATCCCGAACACCCAGTCCTGAACACGCAGCCCAGGACACCCAGTCCTCACCATATTCCCCTTGAGCTAAGGTCACACAGACCTCGCCCAATCACTCTGGTAAGTCTGCAAGGTAGACTTCCAAACCTTCACAGACTTCGTTCACCGGCGATCCACAATGACTCTTGGATGCTCAGAACGCGAGGCCTAACCGCCTGGAGGATTCACAGTCCTCAAGTGTAATAAGTCTTCAGATCACACAGACAGGAAGACTTCAGTGATGCCTAACACTCTTTGGCTCTGGGTGGTTAGGGCTTTGTCCTCGCAAGGAATTCTCTCTCCAAGGCTTCGAGGTGGGTTGCTCTCAAACGACAAAAGCCGTACTCTAACTCTGAGCAGCCAACCGTTTATGGTTGTAGGGGGTGGGCTATTTATAGCCACTAGGCAACCCAACCTGATTTGTCCGAAATGACCCTGGGTCACTAAGGAACTGACACGTGTTCCAACGGTCAGATTTGAAACACACATGGCAACTTTACTTGGGCTACAAGCAAAGCTGACTTATCCAACTCTGGACAAGATTTGCTCTCATAGTATTCACTCGAAGACATAGGATTTTGGTTAAGCATCACTTCAGTCATTCTGACTGGTTCTCTTGGACCCCACTTAACAGTACGGTGGTTCCTATGACTCAACATAGAAGAAAAAGAACGACGAAAGAACTAAGTCTTCGCGCTCCATAGTCTTCATGCGATGTCTTCTCTTTTCATAGTCTTCAATGTGAATGTCTTCATATACCACCTTTGTCTTCAATGTCTTCTTACATTTTTAGGGGTCATCTCTGGTAGGAAAACCGAATCAATGAGGGACTTCTACCTGTGTTATCCTGCAATTCTCACAAACACATTAGTCCCTCAACTAGGTTTGTCGTCAATACTCCAAAACCAACTAGGGGTGGCACTAGATGCACTTACAATCTCCCCCTTTTTGGTGATTGATGACAAACTAGTTGAAGTTTCCAACGGGGAATATAATATGTGAAATTGTAAAGGATAGAGGATTGTCTTCCTAAGTTGCAAGGGCTCCCCTTGAAGATGTGCATATAAGTAATTTGCTTTTGGAATGCAAATGCACATGGCAGGTTGTACTTGTGGAGATCCCCTTCAACTTATGATGACAATTCATCATGCATGAAAAGTATGTGAAGATAATGACATGCATAATGAAAAATGGACGTCTGCAAAATGATCTAAGTGCGGAATTTATTGTCGCACATGCGGAATTTATCATCACATCACAGAATAGCAAATGCTCGGATCCGCATTGTACAAAACTTTGTTGACCGACCATCGGCTTCCACCTCCTCGGCCAGTAGCCGAGGAGTGTTTGTCCTACTTTATAAAGACTTTATGAGGGCAAAGATTTACGACAAACAAGGCAATCTGGCCATACGGTTTTATAAACAAAGGTAAGCAAAGAGTTATATTACTGTTTAACAGAAGAAATGTCTTCCAAATAAAATAGTCCCGCTATCGGTTCCTTTCTTTGGGTTGTCATGCTAAGCATGATCATAAAACCTCAGCTCCATTGTAAGAGCAAAATATCGAGGATTTAGTTTGGGAGGCTAGTTAATAGCCCCCGGTAGTGTTCAGCGACAGTCGAGGTCAAGCCGTAAACACTTTGGCCAATGTTATGAACAGCCTGTTATTTAACATAGTCATCGCATCGCTGACCAGTTTACGCTTATTGTGACAGTCAGTTTTTGGCTTTCTCCACTGAGGTGCTTAACCATGTGAGCTGGAAGCACAATCGCAGTGGTTCTCCCTTTGCACGCCTAGCCGAACAAAACGGAACGTAGGAAGCAAGTGCAGGAGCCGGGCAACCCAACTATTGAGCGAAGACACAATTCGAAACCGATGCATATATAGCAATATCTGAGAATGTTTTTGCCGAATCCCTAAAGGTGTCCGACGTTGCACTGCGAGACTAATGCTGGAAAAGCACAAATAGTTTATAAGTGCCAAAAGGCTTGGAAAACCAAGAAACGTCAGTAAAAACATGACGTCCGAACAATATCAAGTGTTCGGTGCCAATCCGAAAGTTGGTCTTAGAAAAAAGAAGTGCTTCTGTCGTGCTTTAACATGATACATCCTATCTCAAGACTTCGAGCGGGTCAGCCTACAGCTTCAACCTCCTATCCCAAGGGCGGAGTACTTCTCATCAGGCCAGTTTAGCAAACTAAACTCTAGCGGCTTTGAGAGAGAAATTAGGCTCCCCGGCTAGTGACCGCACACTCGTGTCGAAAAAAGGAGTGATAAATAATAATAAAACTTTGCAACGACTAAGAAGAAGAACACTTATTATAAAATGGGTCAAATAAACTTAAGAGCCCCCAAGTGACTTGGGTAGAAGAATGATTGCATGTACCGAAGTACTTATATCATATCTATGTTCAACCAAACTTTAAACGCGTCTTAACCGACCGTCAGCTTCTCCCTCTTCGGTCAAGGACCGAAAAGTGTTATGTACTCCATCGACCGAGAATATCGACGGTGTTTCCAATAACCAGGCAATCAGGCCATAAGGCTGTAACAGACAAAGCGCGCTCAGGGAACTTATGCTATATTACCGTGAAGTGTAAGAAGCATCTTCGAAGAAAATAGTACCCCCACCGATACCTTTCTTCAGTGCTCATTGTTATTATGAGACTTGTGCAATAGATTTTTTGTTCTCATGAGTTCCGTTGTGTGCCGACCATCATTGAAAACTATAAGAGCGCTAGCTTTCGGCTTCACCCAGTTTGAGGTCCGGCTCGGTTGACCCGATCGTGACAATCGCAGAGGTGCTCCCTTTACTCCCTAGCCGAACAATCGGGAACGTAGGGGTAAACACAGGAGCGAGGCAACCCAGCTTGCAAATCGCTTAAGTCAATATGGTGCATATTGTGGCATAATACACGAACAAGGAACGAAGCCATACAAGTATAATCATATGCAACAGGAAAATGCTTCATAACGGAAGCCCCCAAGTAAACGGGGTATTTGAATTTATGCGTCACAAACAAAGTTTGGACAAGGAAATTTTTTACAAGCAACTTTTTCCCAAAAAAGTATAATGCTTGGTCGAATCGAGCACAAGTTAGAAATTAAAGCTTTGAGCATGAAAGCGACTTCGCTGGTTAATGTGTTCGGTATTAATGACGCGGTCCAAGCTTGATGCGGGGCAAGGTTCCATCCCCCAAGCCGGTCCCGAGGTGGCGGAGCGGAGAGCTCGACACGCCGAAGTGGCGACATAGCACGGTCAATGCGGATCGGCAGAGTGACGTCGAAGTCCCCGGATTATTTTTCTGTGCACAAAAAATAGTGCAAACCGGAGATAATAGTAATAATGATAATTAAAAAAAATGTTGCATAATAAATAATTTATGCAAAGTGAGGAATAGAAGAAATATGGCCTGGCACCGAAGTCAATGTCGATGCAGGGCATCGGCGTGATATAGTAGAGGCGTGACAAAGCCTGAATTCACAGGTCGGTCCGAGCTCCGGATACGGCGTTCGCCGGACTATGTACGAAAACTGATCGAACAACCACGCGACCTCGTTAATGCGGTCACCATTTGATAGACCTGTGTACATATCATGGACAAACCAAAGTAATAATTCCTTGGGAAAAATGAACCCAAACAAGCAAAAAATACTGAGATTAATAGCACCTGGTTTATTTGTTGTAGCAATCCGAAGGAAGGTGATTCCCAAAATTGGGACTCGCTCCACACACCCATTGCCTGATGGGCGATAAAACGATGGCATGGCAATGCTGGTAAAGGTTGACTCGCCGAGGTAAAGCCCTTGGTCCAGCTAACGTGACGGAGCTGGTCGGCTAGTGACGGCGAAGCGTCCGGAGTAGGTTGATGAAGAGATGGCGAAGCCCCCGGTCCAGCCGAGATGTCGAAGCCTCGACGTCAGCCGATGAGTCGAAGTAGATCGGCGTGACGGACACCAGCTTGAAGAAGCAATAGTGCGGCCCTGTCGATGCAGGTCATGACATGGTCGATGCCGGCTTGATGAAGCGACCGTGCGGCGATGCCGGTATGCCCGCTCCGTGTAACCCGTGGGGCGGCGATGTTGATGATGATTTATCCTTTGCGATGCCGGACTCTTGTTCGGCTTGCCGAGATGATGATCCGAAGAAGTTGAGCTCGACTAAAGTGACGACGTGTCTAGCGCAAGTCGGCAGCCGTGGAGTAATATTGCCGGACTGGTTTGACACCAGCATGATGTTGAAGATCATGTTCAAAAGATCTTAAAGTTAGTGGGGTGTGTCCGGGAACAAAACACAATCCCCCATACAAAACCTCCTTCAAAAGGGATGTCCGAAATCCCGTTCATAAAAAAGATGAACTCGGGACGGATTCGTTTTTGCGCAGAAAATAGATCCGAAAAGTGATGCACTAATCGGAAGGTTCCCGGAGTTTGGACGGTCGGATCGAGCTGAAATTTTGAGAGGTGGTAGATATAGAAATTCCACAGCCGATCAACGGTTGGATCTTCCAAAGAACGTCCGAGCTGGAAGCTGGACACCACGCCGTAAACTCATCCAAATTCCCATCCAGATTTGACAGGGCTTCGGTATATCGTGGATTGCCAGAGATTCCTCCATCGGAACTCGACGAAATTTTCTAGGGTTGTTATAGACCCCATTCCGCATAATTCCACCAAAGCGATCGTCAAAGCGATACTCGAGGAGGTGGTGGCGGCAGATACGAGTTCGCTGTCCAAAAAAACAGCACGGTCGCTTGAGGGCAATGTTGACATTGAGCCCCCGAGCTCCATAGATAATTCCTCCGTGATCTTGATAGAGACCGGAGTTGATGTTTGACTAAGGCCCTCGTCCGAACATGGTGATCCGAATACGGGGCGCAATTCTTGGTCGAACCAAGGTGACCAGTCGAACTGGTGACGAAGACGCCGAAGTCGCAGTTGATCTGTAGGCGAGCCATCGATCCTTTTGTCGATCACACAGCGGAACTCTCAATGAAAGCACCAATGTCGGTGTTAAAACCGGCGGATCTCGGGTAGGGGGTCCCGAACTGTGCGTCTAGGATCGATGGTAACAGGAGGCAAGGAACATGATGTTTTACCCAGGTTCGGGCCCTCTTGATGGAGGTAAAACCCTACGTCCTGCTTGATTAATATTGATGATATGGGTAGTACAAGAGTAGATCTACCACGAGATCAAGGAGTCTAAACCCTAGAAGCTAGCCCATGGTATGATTGTTGATGTGTATTGTATCTCTATTGACTAGTCTGGCCTCGGTTTATATAATGCACCAGAGGCCTAGGATAACAAGAGTCCTAGCCGAATACGATGGTGGGGAGAAGTCCTTGTCTTGATCGCCAAGTCTCGTGGAATCTTCCTTGTATGCGGCAGCTGTCCGAACTGGCCCATGAGTATACGGCCACGGGGGTCCTCGGCCCAATCTAATAGATCGGGAGACGACATGTGGAGTACCCCCTAGTCCAGGACACCGTCACCGCTTGTTAACAAGCTCGATGTCGGCGTCTGCCGCATCCAGTTGCCGTTTTAATTCGGCAAACTCACTAGTCCGGCTAGCCACCGGAGCTTCCACCACCTGCAAATAAAGGAAGTCTAGTTACTGCCTGGGACTATAATCCTCTGTTCGCCGCTGTTCTCGACGACAACCAGAGTCTCAGGGGCTACTATCTACACATGGCATACCTAACATGTGCGGTACTATCACATATTATTTCACGTACCTCAAAACCTGTCAGTAGACTCATAAAGGCTTCATGTAATCCACTTTCAGCGGACGCAATTCTTTCCATCACCGTACCCATCAGCGTATAGTGTTCTTCTGAGATGGTCGCTCGCCCCAACAGCTCCCTCAGAACGTCCGACCGCATACCAGACGGTACCGAACTCTTTTGTTTGCTCTCGGGAGCCGGGCGCTGGGGACTTCGGGGGTCTATGGGATTATCTTCTGGCCTCACCGGATCCGGAGAGGCCCTCCGTGACGACACTTCGGGGTCGCCCGCTTCTTGAGCGGAGGAGTCCGAGGGAGGCGTTTCGCTCTCCATCATCTCCGGAAGAAGATCCCCCGAAGACGAGCTCAACTGAGAAGGGCTAAGACCCGAACTGCAAGATATATGCGGCGGTTATTTTCTCAGAAGAAAGATAATATACCTTCACTATTAAAGTATTTTTTGGATCACTTACGACTCGTTGGAGGGCTGATCCCCCCGCGGACTTTGTGCGGCAAGAGCACCCCCCGAGGCAGGACCCTCTGTTGGAGACTTCTTCTCTCGTTTGGAGGCCTCGGCTTCCGGATCCTCAGAAGCAATCCTCTTCCTCCCCCGGTTATCCTCCTTTAAGGAGGCGCTCATTCCCTCGGTTGGAACTGGCAGCGATGGGGCCCCGCTTCCGCCCATATTATTCCCCCTGTATCTTCCTTCGAGGGCTCCGGGCAAGGTGCGAGCTCGAGCATCTTTTCCAATACCGGATTTTCCAAACCCTCAGGGAGGGGGGCCGAACACCGAATTATCTTCGCATTTGTTAGCCAGTCCTGGTCAAAGAGCAATCTCTCAGAAATAACTTCATGATGAATAAAAGGCGGTGTGTTTGGCTAGAGGATTTCTTACTTGTTCGGCGGCGCGGTTACTGCTCAGGCCCACGTCCTCGGTAGTATCTGGACACTATTTGAGGTCTGAAGAGTGACTTGTACATCTCCTCGTGCGTCAGGCCGAGGAAACTTTGAATGGCATGTGGTCCTTCTGGGTTGAACTCCCACAAGCGAAGGGGCCGGCGTTTGCAAGGCTGGACTTGATGAACCAGCATAACTTGCATTACCACGACCAAATTAAAATCTCCCTCGAAGAGATCTCGAATGCGGCTTTGCAGTATAGGCACGTCCTTGGCTGGACCCCAGCTCAGACCTTTGCTAATCCATTACATTAGTCGTGGTGGGGGGCCCGAGCGGAAAGCGGGGGCAGCCGCCCACTTGGCACTTCTGGGAGCTGTGACGTAAAACCACTCCCGTTGCCATAATTCAGATACCTCTGGAAAGGAACCTTTCGGCCATGGAGCTCCTGCCATCTTGCCTATTGATGTACCTCCGCACGCTGCATGTTGCCCCTCAATCATCTTTGGCTTCACTTCAAAGGTCTTGAGCCATAGGCCGAAGTGAGGGGTAATGCGGAGGAAGGCCTCACACACAACAAAAAATGTCGAGATGTGGAGAAAGGAGTCCGGAGCTAGATCGTGGAAATCTAGCCCGTAATAGAACATCAAACCCCTGACAAAGGGATCCAGAGTGAGGCCTAGGCCTTGGAGGAAGTGGGAGACGAACACGACGTTCTCGTTGGGTTCGGGAGTAGGGACGACCTGCCCTCGAGCAGGAAGCCGATGCGAAACCTCGGCGGTCACGTATCTGGCCTCCCTCAACTTCTTGATGTCCTCTTCCGTCACGGAGGAGGGCATCCATCGGCCTTGAAGGCTGGATCCGGTCATGATTGAAGATCCGGAGCACCTAACCTGGGCTTTGGGTGTTGGAACTCGAGGCGGGGGAAGGGTTCGATTGAGCACGAGAGGGAAAAAGCGAAAACCTTGTCCCTTTATAAAGAGGGTGAATATCAAGCGTCCTCTCCGTAGCCGTTTAGGACTTGCCTATAATCTAGGAGTCCTAGACACGGTTGGGTTACCCACGACCGCATTAATGAGAATCCCGTAATTGGGGGAACACGATCTCTGCTTTGACAAGACGTGTCAAGAAACCGCCTCACGTTATGTGTGGAGCTGGTTGAAAAACGGTTCGAATAATCACCGGGCCATGACATAACGTCATGCTGCCAAAACAAGTCAACAAATTGGATTTGCAAAAATATTATTCTCTCTACGGCGGTATGTGGAACTTATTTTGCAGGGTCGGACACTATCCTCGTATTCAAATTCTTCTGTGATGTATTCGGAGAAGGAACCCGCCTTGCAATGCCGAAGACAACACTGCGCACCGGACTCATCATCATTGAAGCCTGGTTCAGGGCCTACTGAGGGAGTCCTGGATTAGGGGGTCTCCGGACAGCCGGACTATCTCCATTGGCCGGACTGTTAGACTATAAAGATACAAGATTGAAGACTTCGTCTCGTGTCCGGATGGGACTCTACTTGGCGTGGAAGGCAAGCTAGGCAATACGGATATGGATATCTCCTCCTTTGTAACCGACCTTGTGTAACCCTAACCCTCTCTGGTGTCTATATAAACCAAAGGGTTTTAGTCCGTAGGACAACAATCACAACATACAATCATACCATAGGCTAGCTTCTAGGGTTTAGCCTCTCTGATCTCGTGGTAAATCTACTCTTGTACTACCCATATCATCAATATTAATCAAGCAGGACGTAGGGTTTTACCTCCATCAAGAGGGCCCGAACCTGGGTAAAACATCGTGTCCCCTACCTCCTATTACCATCCGGCCTAGACGCATAGTTCAGGACCCCCTACCCGAGATCCGCCGGTTTTGACACCGATAACAACCTTTATAAGCCAAATAGCATTGTTTTTTTACAATTGGGATACATGTCACTCGAACATGATACTCTTCGAGCACTGAGCCTCTATTAAACGAGCGCCTTCTAGGACTTCTTCAAAATAGTGCTCGGCCGAGACCTGGCCTATGGCCGGACCCCGGGTTGCAATAGCGGTGGCATCTATCTCTGCCCAGTATGTCTTAACACGGGCAAGAGCCATCTGTTGGGAAACGTAGTAATTTCAAAAAATTTCCTACACACACGCAAGATCATGGTGATGCATAGCAACAAGAGAGGAGAGTGTTGTCTACGTACCCTTGTAGACCGAAAGCGGAAGCATTAGCACAACGCAGTTGATGTAGTCGTACGTCTTCACGGCCCGACCGATCAAGCACCGAAACTATGGCACCTCCGAGTTCTAGCACACGTTCAGCTCGATGATGATCCCCGAACTCTGATCCAGCAGAATGTCGGGGAAGAGTTCCGTCAGCACGACGGCATGGTGTAGGATCGAAAGTATGTCTAGAGGGGGGTGATTAGACTACTTGACCAAATAAAAACTTAACCTTTTCCCAATTTTAGTTCTTGGCAGATTTTAGCTATTGTAGGACAAGTCAAGCAATCATCACACAATTCAAGCAAGCATGCAAAGAGTATATTGGCAGCAGAAAGTAAAGCATGCAACTTGCAAGAATGTAAAGGGAAGGTTTGGAGAATTCAAACGCAATTGGAGACACAGATGTTTTTCCCGTGGTTCGGATAGGTGGTGCTATCCTACATCCACGTTGATGGAGACTTCAACCCACGAAGGGTAACGGTTGCGCGAGTCCATGGAGGGCTCCACCCACGAAGGGTCCATGAAGAAGCAACCACCCACAAAGGGTCCACGAAGAAGCAACCTTGTCTATCCCACCATGGCCATCGCCCACGAAGGACTTGCCTCACTAGCGGTAGATCTTCATGAAGTAGGCGATCTCCTTGCCCTTACAAACTCCTTGGTTCAACTCCACAATCTTGTCGGAGGCTCCCAAGTGACACCTAGCCAATCTAGGAGACACCACCCTCCAAGAAGTAACAAATGGTGTGTAGGTAATGAACTCCTTGCTCTTGTGCTTCAAATGATAGTCTCCCCAACACTCAACTCTCTTTCATAGGATTTGGATTTTGTGGAAAGAAGATTTGAGTGGAAAGCAACTTGGGGAAGGCTAGAGATCAAGATTCATATGGTAGGAATGGAATATCTTGGTCTCAACACATGAGTAGGTGGTTCTCTCTCAGAACATATGAGTTGGAATTGTGTATGTGTTCTGATGGCTCTCTCCACGAATGAAGAGGAGGTGGAGGGGTATATATAGCCTCCACACAAAATCCAACCGTTACACACAGTTTCCAATCTCGGTGGGACCGAATCAACAAACTCGGTCGGACCGAAAAGGTAAACCTAGTGACCGTTAGAGATTTTCGGTGGGACTGACATGCAACTCGGTAGGACCGATATGGTTACGGTTTGGGCATAACGTAATCTCGGTGAGACCGATTACACAAACTCGGTGAGACCGAATTTGGTAATTAGCTAACCAGAGAGTTGGTCAGGCAAACTCGGTGGGACTGATTTGCTCTTTCGGTGAGACCGAAAAGTTACAAAAAGGAAACACTGAATTTACATTGCAATCTCGGTGGGACCGATCCGCTCTTTCGGTGAGACCGAAAAGTTATGAAAGGAAAACAGAGAGTTTGCAATCCCATCTCGGTGAGCCGAGATCCCTATCGGTAGAACCGAATTGCTAGGGTTCGGCAGTGGCTTATGACAAGTGAAACTCGGTGGCGCCGGATAGAAAGAATCGATAGGACCGAGTTTGGCTTAGGGTTTAGGTCATATGTGGATATGGGAAAGTAGTTGAGGGTTTTGGAGCATATCACTAAGCACATGAAGCAAGAGGCTCATTAAGAAACACCTCATCCCTCCTTGATAGTATTGGCTTTTCCTAAAGACTCAATGTGATCTTGGATCACTAAAATGTAAAATGAAGAGTCTTGAGCTTTTGAGCTTGAGCCAATCCTTTGTCCTTAGCATTTTGAGGGTTCCACTTTCACATCCATGCCATGCCAATCATTGAGCTTTCCTGAAATAGTCATCTTGGAATAGCATTAGCTCAATGAGCTATATGTTGTTATGAATTACCAAAACCACCTAGGGATAGTTGCACTTTCAATCTCCCCCTTTTTGGTAATTGATGACAACATATAGATCAAAGCTTCGACAAATGATAATAAGCATGAAATATATCGTCGCTTTGAGAAGTATGTGACAAGTAAGAGCTCCCCCTAAATTTGTGCATATTTAAAATTTGCTTTGGACTGCAAATGCACAAAGAGTTAGAGTCATGGGTTACTCTTCCATGTCACATACATCTTGGTGGAGCGCTTAAAATTATAAGAATGAAATACATGCACTCATCACCAAGAAAAGTGAATGATCACATAAGATAGATAAGATAATAGCATTAAGCAAACATTAAGTGTAGCTTATGATCAAACACATGATCATCAATGTCTCACAAGCATAGTATCTCAAGCACTCAAAAGCGAACAAAGTTCGAAAAACCACCAAATAAAGCAAGAGAAAAAAAAACAACACTCTCTCTCTCTCGAAGCCTATGATCTATACATTTTTCTCCCCCTTTGGCAACAAGTTACCAAAAAGTTCCTAGAAAATGCATAGTGCTAAGTAGACACTCAGGCTTGATCTTCAGGTGGTGGTGGAGTTCGGAGCACTCCAAGGACGAAGCCTTCTGTAGACGTGGTCGGAGTCGAGGCTGAAGTAGACGCTGGAGATGGTGGAACTGAGGCTGTAGCTGGTGCAGAAGTGGTGGCTCTGGTGTCAGCAACTGGCACTGCAGATGACCTCGGACCTCATGGCACTCTGGCAAAGGCATCAGTTGTAGTCCTGCCTCTCCTCTCCTGCATGTCATCTTGGAGCTGCTCGACTGCAGTCTGAATCTCTGTCACCTTGACATCCAAGTCATAGAACTTTTGTTCCATGATTCTCTCTAGGCTTGGCTAGTTCTGAGTTAGGGTGGCTAGTCCTTTCTCAATCCGCAGGGTGGATGCAATCAGGTAACCAAGCTGCTCTTGTTTGGTTTTCAAGAAATACTCAGATGCCTCCTCTTGAGTTGGCATCTTGGCAGCTTTCTCCTTCCTTGCCTTCTCCTTCTTTGCTTGTGCTTGTGCAGACGATGGCTCATTCTCAGTCATAACAACTTGATTATCTTCAAAATATGGACGGATGGGCAGATGTTCCTTGTCCAATAAGTATATGCCCGTGCCCATCTTGGAGTTGATGAGCTCCTGAATCTGTGGGGCATATCCACAGCTCCTCTTCTGGTCTGCTACAGTCCTTTTGATAGTCTCTACTATGAGGCTCATGACCTTGAATTTCTGAGGTACATCAAATACATGAAGCAAATTGATTGCATGGCCTCTGATCATCTTGTGATCTCCAGACTTGGGCAATAAGGTGTTCCTCAGTATCCAATTTATGGTTGGCAGCCCTGACAGAAGATAGTGTACTGAGCCAAACTTGAAAGTATCAAGTGCCTCGTTTGGAATTTCCTTGTACATATTGACATAGAGTTGTGGTCCATCTTCTTCTTGGCATAGATATCCAAGTCATCCTCATGCTCCTCTGGGGCATTAATGAGCTGTGCCCACTCAGCAACTGTTGACTGATATCTAGTTCCTTCTGACATCCATACAATCCTGCCATCTGGATAAAAATGGACTGTGGAGTAGAACTGCATGATGAGTTCCTCGTTCCACTTTGTGAGCTTCTGCCCAACAAAGTCCTCTACTCCACATGCCTTGAAGCTGTCCTGCAGTCCAGGGTAGTACTCTTCGTTGTCCTTGATGTATTGCCAGTCAACCCATCTCATATCACAGACTATTGGCTTCTTATCAAGCAGCACTGTCTCATAGAAGTCCTGCTGTTCCTTGGTGTGAAACCTGTAATCCACAGCAGTTCTTCTCCTTGAAGCATACGGATATGCTTCTCTCCACTTCCTCAGCCCTGAGTCTCTCCTGAGCTTCATATCCTCAGCCACAGGATGAGCATCGTTGTGGTCTGGGATCTTGGGCTTGAGCTTTCTCAAAATGTGCTCATCATCATCTTCTTCAGCAGCTTCAGGCACTGGGGCCTTGTTCTTCTCAGTTGCAGGTATGCTCCTCGTATTTCTCTTTGGGGCAGACTTGGGCTTGGAGGCAGCTTTGGGTGCTTCTTTGGGCTTGGATGCAGCAGCCCCTGATCTTATAGCATCACCCATAAGCTTAGGTGCCTTAGGTGCTGGTGCAGCAACCTCTTCTTCTTCCTCTTCTTCCATGATGGAAGCCTTGCCAAGCACTCTGGCTACGGTTTTCTTCACCCTTTCCTTTCTTTTCTTTCCTTCAACAGCAACTGGCTCTTTGGGTGCAGGCTTTTCAGGAATCTGAGTTGAAACTCTGGCCTTTTGTGACACTCCAAAATTTTTACTTTGGTCTTCAGCAAAAATTTTGTGGTTTTTGAAAAGAGGCCATTTAAAATTTTCCAGAAAACCTTCCTCTTAAGAGACTTTCTTTTCTTTGGCAAGGTTTTTATTCTGGCTTCAAACTTTGGTGTTTGACCTTTTGAAACTTCTTCTCTGTTGGTTCTCTCTCTAAATTATTTTTGGGAGTTTAATCTTTTTTAAAAAAAAAAAGAAACTCCATGAAATTTGGGACTTTCATATCTTGGAACCACCATGACTTGGCATTCTTGCCCATGTGGTAAAACCCCTCCAAAACCTCCCCTACAACTTGTGATCAACCTAAATTCTCTGTCCCAACTAATCCAAACTGGTTTTGGATTTTTATTCCAATTATTTTTCCCTCAATTCAATTCTGAAAATTATTTGGAGCCTGAGAGATTTTCAAAGCAAGTGCCCTATTGCATTTGAGTTTTGACCTCAAACCAATTCTCCTGGATTGTCCTTTGAACCCACAACCCAGAACCATCTTGATCCACTCCTCCTCTTTTCAATTTTTTCAAAATTCAGTCCCTGCAAGTTTGGACCAGATTTGCCAAATTTGGTGAAATTCATATCTACACTCCTCCAAAAATTCCACCAAAATTCAGGCAGCCTATTTGAGCAAGGAGAAGCCACTCCACCAAAAATCAGCTCAAGGAAAAATCACCAGAGGCCAATTTCATTCGGTCGAACACCTTGTGGGCACTGTTATTGTTCAATGTTCAGAAATTCAGTTCAGTGTCATCTTCAGTTTCGACAGTTTCAGTCACGCGGCCACAGTGCACTTGGCACGTTGCTCGTGGCCTCGTTTGCTTGTCCGAAGCTTCACACGCGCACTTGGCGCGACCCTGGCGTCGGTGGCGCCCTGGCCCGCCTGCGCCAGCGTGTCTTGCGGCGGCCGGCTCCCCGTAACGGCCGACAGGGAGGAGAACGGCGGCGCAACGCCGTTCGGCACCGCCCAAATCTTCTGGTGGCTCCGCGTGGTCTTCTCCGTGCCAGCGCACGCATGCGGCACCGTCGCCGTGGCGCAGCACGCACGGAGAGCGCTCTCTGCAGCCGACGGGCCCGCGCCACCCCGTTCCGTCGAGCTCGACCCAAACGCCCAAACCCCGGCCAGCTTAGCACAAAAATGGACCCTTTGAACCTCCGTGATGACGCTCGACTCCCTAACCACCCCGACCGAGCACTACGCCACCGTAATCGCTCGCCGGAAATCTCCGTTCACGGCAACCGCCTCGGACCGCCTATATAAAGGGGTCCCGAGCTCACTCTCGTGCACGCAGCACCCCCACTACTCACCAACACCCCGCCAGGCCACTGGGAGGACCTCGAGGAGGTCTCCTTCCCCGGCTCCGGCCACCCCGATCCGCCTCGGCCTCAAGCTCGATTCACTTCGGTGAGGCCACCTCTGGCGCCCAAACCTCGTCCGTAGCCCTCTCTTGCACCCAGTAGTCTAACCCCCACCTCAATTTAATCTTTGCAGCCCTCTCCGACGAGCTCCATCCACGCCCGAACCACCGTCCGCCGGAGTTGAGACCGCCGTCGACGTGCTGCTCACCGGCGACCAACACCACCACCCACCGTTGCGGAAGGACACGGTGAGCTCATTGGTAAACTCTGATCCCCATGCCTTGCCGTGGATCGCCGCCGGCGACCACAGCAGCTCTCGGGCGCCGACGAGCCTCGTCCCTCCCATTTGAAATTTAAACATGACAAGTGGGACCCGCTGTCAGCCTCTCTGTCCTTTCTAAACGAAGCGTTATCTGAAACCGCCTTCTGCCAAATACGTTTTCTCTTCGGGCTGGCGTAATCGCTACCGAAGCGTTTTCTGCTTTTATAAACTAGCCCCTGGAAATCTTCTGTTTCATTACAGATAAGTCCCTGGACAAAAACCCTTATAACTTTTAATCAGAAAAGTATTTTTGATTGATTCTTTTTCTGTTCTCTTTAAAATTTTGTCTAGTTTTTTATCAGATTTATTTGAAAAATATTTAGTTTACCTTCTGTGCTCTCCTTGGTATTTACGTTAGCGCATATATCTTCTTTAAACGTAGATACCGAAGGAGGTGATGGAGCCGCGAACTTCACCGAGCTAGGCTCCGACTACTCTGAACCAGGCAAGCATGTTTGAACTTTTGATATGATGAGTGTCTTGGCATGTTTTGCATTTAGTTAGTCTCACGGCATGCCGGTGAGTATACCGATGAACGTTATTTTATGTGATAATGAGGTAAGTGAGTTCGATGATCCATACGTGGATGAATGTGAATATGAATGGCCATGTGTTGGCATGAGGATGGGTACGACGGCAGTGTTGTAGCATGCCAGTCTTACGCCAGACTATGTGACTTCAGTGTCAAACCATATCGGTCCAGTACCTATCATTTCCTTCCTTGTACTACCACATGTTTTCCGCAAGGAATATGGTTTAGTAAGTTCCAAACCGCTTTCATGGTACACACCAAAGAGGAGAGGCCGTGATGATGGTTCCATGGCCCTGGATTAAAGCCAGTCATCCGGTCAGGGGGCATGGGTGTTTCCGGTTGGGACCGAGAGGGGGGCACCCCTTAGAGCGCGCGTATATAAATTTGATCCCATGCTATTCGAGATTGTGATCTCCCCATCTCAAAAGTTTTTCTTGGACGATGACTAGGGTGATTCCTAGCATCGAGAGGTAGGATGGGTGTGTACCGGTTAGCTGTGTTTTCTTCTGAAATACCGTAAACGGAACTAGTCCTTCGTGACTACGGAAATCCGTTGACTGTGGGAAAAATTTTGTACAAACTCTGCAGAGTCATATATTCCTCCAAATCATCTCTTCCATGTCAAGTTTCGTTCCTTCTTATCCTAATCAATTGTCAGCTTTGATGACAGAGACTCCGGTGAATCGCATGAGTGCTAAGTCCGGTTAAATGATCACTCCTGTGGATGGACTAACCCGTTTGTATTCATGAATTGAATGTTTATTATGAGTATTATTTACTTGTGAATAAAAGCCCTTTATGTGATGTCGCTCAGACGTCCGACTGTGGCATTTCTTTTTAAAGCCCTTTCTGCGATGTCGCTCAGACGTCCGACTGTGGCATTTCTTTTAAAGCCCTTTCTGCGATGTCGCTCAGACGTCCGACTGTGGCATTTCTTTTAAAGCCCTTTATGTGATGTCGCTCAGACGTCCGACTGTGGCATTTCTTTTTAAAGCCCTTTCTGCGATGTCGCTCAGACGTCCGACCGTGGCATTTCTTTTAAAAGCCCTTTATGTGGTGTCGCTAAGATGCCCGACTGTGGCATCATTTTCCTTATTTTTATTTGTTCACCTTTCGAGGCGTCGCTTCAGACACCCGATCGGTCCTTATTTATGTTCTGTGGAATTTCAGGCGGACTACCGCCGTTTTCCCTTTTTACTTACCCGTTATGCCAGTTTTATTTATTGTGCATTAAGGAATTAATCATGTTGCATCCATGCATGCATTTGTTATATCTTACGTCCGAACTGTCTTGCGAGTACTTTCAAAGTACTCACTGGCTTGTTGATTTGGCCAGATGCTGACGAAGGCGATCTCATGGATGAAGAGTTCGATAGCGAGCCCGACACTTAGAGGAGTCCCAGTCAGTCTTGTGCGACCCTGGTTTTGGCCACTGTTTTATATCCGCTTCCGCTACCAAATAAATTCATCGAGCCTCTCCTCGACGCTCGATGAGATGACAGACGTAGAGTCTTGTCTTTCTCTCCCCGCTGTGTTTTTCCACCACCAGCCTATCCTTGAGTCAGTAGTATGTCTCCACACCACTGTGTTCTGTCCTCCATTATGTATGATTATTGGCGTGCTTGTAATAATTTGGTTGAGCAACCGTAGTTCGACCCTGTAATATATTTTATGCTACTGGCTTATTGTATCAAGAATTTGTCTGCCAGTGTGGAGGATTTCTCTCATACTGGACTTAAAAGATTGGCTTTTCAATAAATATTTTTATTGGAAAACCGGTCGTGACAAGCTTGGTATCAGAGCCAGGCTGACTATAGGAAGCCACTAGGTGCGATCGCTAATTGGTTATTAGCCTGATAGAGCTAATTTATATTTTTGTAATGGTAGTCATTTTCTGTCAGTCAGCATAAATTTATGATCTGACCCTGCAGAATTTTGCCTACTTTTGTAGATGGCCGACGTCAGCTGCGAGTCTCAGACCTTCGCCAACGTACCCGATGGGTTCGTCAAGCTTCTTTCTTCCATCGTTCAGGTCGCGATGGGGCCATCCGTGCGCCCAGTCTTCACACTCTACCAGCACCGAGTCAACGACAGTCTGACCATGCACCAGGCCGCGGTGCAGTTCAGGGGAGGGCGTGGTGAGTTACGCCGCTTCCGGTTCGTGGGAAGAGCCATGCCTACGGAGAGGCATGCCATGCAGATGGCAGCCCGCGAGGCGATAGCTCGTCTCAGGGATGTCCTTCCCGTGATGAAGACTCGTCGTTACCGTTATCTTCCGTGCCATGTGCCTTACACCTGTCACTACGCATATTCCTGCCCCAGAGGAGAACGAGACGAGGCTTTTGAGATGCTCATTGAGTATCTCCGGGCCCTGGAGGCAGCCTTCGACAACCTGGTGGACGACTTCGTAGCTACCCGCATGGACTCAGTCCATGGCTGTGTTGCCAACAGGAGGGAGCTCCTACCCATCGCTTCGCCACCGACTTTTGTCTCGTCATCAGCATCTTTTACGCCTACTCGTCGCCTGCCTTCTACCGAAGAATTTAACCAAGTCATTGCACCCACTCCAGCGCGTACTACACCAACCTTCGCGCCCACTCCTGTACGTGTTGCTCCGCCCCTGGCGACCGCTCCGCCCGCTCTGCGCAACACTACACGTATGGAGCCCATTAGCGAGGAGGAGGTCGAATCCCCAACCTCGCTACGCCTCGCCCTCGGCAGGGCAAGGGAGGTCGTCAACATTTCTGCCTGAGTACGCTTAGCTGCCGTGTGTTGTACCGCTTTGTAAGATATGTGCATAGGCTGGGAGAAGTAGCCTGTTTTCGCATCATGTAGGATCTGGAGAAGTGCACTAGCCCTAATAACATGTCAGGATTAGGTACGCATATCCTGAGTGATGTACTGTATAATTACCGCCCGCGTGTAAGATGTGTAATGAGCAGCCCTTCTCCGTGCGCAAGTCGTTTTATTTTTTTCTTAAGTAAGCTGAGTTATTTAATTCTATTTGCCAGCTTTATGCATTTTATGGTTTTGTTTTTGCGACTCTTTCCGCTTTTCTTATGGGTTTTACAAAATATATCCCCAGAGTGAAAAATGTCTCGTCCTTGGACTCGCTCCATGCCAATTCCATCAGAGGAAAATTATGATGCACAACCCAGCAACGAGTTCACTCAGGGACAGTCAAGCCAACCGGGAAATGAATCGGCACTTTCACAAATGTGCCGCCTTTATGAACAGATTCAGCAACAACATCGTGAAATAATGAACCAAGTCATCAACATGGGAAATCACCATGGACAGTATCAGCAACATTCCAAGTTATCTGAGCTACAGAAGACACGTCCTCCAACATTTTCTCACACTGAAAAGCCTCTTGAAGCCGAGGACTGGCTTCGAGATATGGAGAGGAAATTAATTATTGCAAAGTGTTCAGATCTCGAGAACGTACTATATGCTCCACACTATCTCACAGGAGCAGCCGCATCGTGGTGGGAGAATTTTCTGCACATGCATCCCAACGAAAATGACATAACCTGGGATGATTTCAAGGAAGGTTTCTGTGGTGCACATATTCCTAAGAGTATTATGAAAATCAAGAAGAGAGAATTTGATGACCTCAAACAAAGAAACATGACAGTGTCAGATTACAACAGTCAATTTACCCTATTATCCCGCTACGCCAATGAGGAGCGTATGACTGAAATCAAGAAGATGGAGAAATTCCTTGACGGTCTGGCGCCCGCACTTAAATGCCAACTGGTCGTGCACACTTTTCCTGATTTTAAAACGCTGGTGGACAAGGCCATTACTCTGGAAAATGAGAGACGCAGTCTGGAAGATATCCGCAAGCGAAAAAGGGACCAGACTAACCACACTCGCAATCACCGAAGCAAGATAGATTTTAAAAAGGGTGGGACACCCAAATTCTCATCAAATGTCTCACGCCCAATCAAGAATTTTCATGCAAGGGACAAGGAATTCACCTATCGCCCCGGCGTTACTTGTTACGCTTGTGGAGAAGAAGGGCACTATGCCAAACAGTGCCCCAAGCCAAGGAACTCAACCTCAAAGCCGAACAACGACAGCAATAATTCAGTGCCCAAACGAAACAATTTCAATCCCAACAATAACCACAGGAAGGGTCATCTGAACCACGTAACCAAAGAGGAGGCACAAAATGCTTCGGATATCGTACTCGGTACGTTTCCTGTCAACACAATACCTGCAATGGTTTTGTTTGATTCTGGAGCTTCTCACTCTTTCATCTCGAAAAGTTTTGCTTTGCAAAATAATTTTTCGATGCTTCCTTTGGAGAAATCCATAATAATCAAGTCCCCCGGGATTCAGCAAGTTTCTCAGGATTACTGTCAGAATGTGGTCATTGAGTTTGAAGGATTGGAGTTTTACGCAAATCTTATTGTATTGGAAAATAAAGAGCTGGACGTCATCCTAGGGATGGATTGGCTAACCACCAATAAAGGTTTTATAGACTATTTCAACAGGACCGTGATTCTCACATACCACCAAGGGAAGACAATAAGAGTATCAGCCAAGGAAGGAAAAAGACCCCGGCAACCGAGATTAAATAAGGTGGACGTTTCTGAGCTAAAAAAGGTTCCAGTAGTGTGTGAATTTCCAGATGTATTCCCTGAAGAGCTGCCAGGCATGCCACCAGATCGAGAAATAGAATTCCGCATTGAGCTAGCACCAGGAACCACCCCCATATACAAGAAACCATACAGAATGGCACCATCCGAGTTGATCGAATTGAAGAAGCAGATAAAGGAATTACTGGATAAAGGGTACATTCGGGCCAGCTCCTCACCTTGGGGATCACCAATTTTATTTGCCAAGAAGAAGGATGGAACGCTGAGATTGTGTATCGACTATCGAGCACTTAACATGGTCACAGTCAAAAACAAATACCCGATGCCAAGGATAAATGATTTGTTTGATCAACTTGCTCAGGCCAAGGTATTCTCAAAGATTGACTTAAGGTCAGGATACCATCAATTGAAGGTACGAACGGAAGATATCCCCAAAACAGCCTTCACCTCCAGATATGGACTGTACGAGTTCACAGTGATGCCATTTGGATTAACTAACGCCCCGGCATATTTTGTTCACCTCATGAACAAAGTATTTATGAAGTTTATGGACAAATTCGTCATAGTATTCATCAACGATATTCTGGTATACTCCAAAACACCAGAAGAGCACGCAGAACATCTCAGGATTGTACTAGGAGAGCTAAGGAAACACCAATTGTATGCCAAGTTCAGCAAGTGCGAATTTTGGCTAAGACAAGTAGGTTTTCTAGGCCACGTGCTGACTCAAGACGGTATAGCAGTGGACCCAGAGAAAGTCAAGGCCGTACTCGACTGGAAGTCACCAGCCAGCGTAACAGACATACGAAGTTTCTTGGGAATGGCAGGGTATTACCGCAGATTTATTGAAGGATTTTCCACCATATCCAAGCCTATGACACAGTTACTCAAGAAAGATAAGAAGTTTGAATGAACAGAAGCCTGCGAGAAAAGCTTCCAAGAGCTAAAGCGGAAGTTAACAACAGCACCAGTATTAGTTGTACCCGATATACACAAGAATTTTGAAGTATTTTGTGACGCATCCAGAAAGGGTCTCGGATGCGTGTTGATGCAAGAAGGCAAGGTTGTCGCCTACGCTTCAAGGCAACTTCGCAAACACGAGGAAAATTATCCCACTCATGATTTAGAAATGGTAGCAGTTATTCATGCACTCAAGGAATGGGGGCATTTTCTACTTGGGAATCGATGTGAGATATA
This sequence comes from Triticum dicoccoides, assembly GCF_002162155.2. Taxonomy (NCBI): domain Eukaryota; kingdom Viridiplantae; phylum Streptophyta; class Magnoliopsida; order Poales; family Poaceae; genus Triticum; species Triticum dicoccoides. Next base: position 591,872,919 of record NC_041380.1, read on the forward strand.
TACGGATCACAAAAGCCTCAAATACATTTTTACGCAGCTAGAACTAAATTTACGGCAACGCCGCTGGTTAGAATTGGTAAAGGATTATGATGTTGGTATCCATTACCATCCAGGGAAAGCAAACGTAGTGGCCGATGCCCTGAGTCGGAACCCCAGCTCCGACGGGAACTATCTGCACAGCTTGAGGCCCGAATTCCATCAAGAATTTGTCAAGCTCAACTTGATAATGGTAGCAGAAGGCACCATATCAAACTTGGAAATACAACCACACCTTGTGGAGAAAATTAAAGAGGCTCAGTCCGGTCACCCCAGCATTGAAGGAATTAAAAGGAAGTTGAGTATGGGCAAGGCCTCGGAATTCGTCATAGACAATGAAGGAATATTATGGTACGGAGAAAGGCTATGCGTGCCAAACATAGAAGACCTTAAACAGCAAGTTTTAACTGAAGCACACACCACTCCATATTCGATCCACCCTGGAGGAACCAAAATGTATAAGGATATTCAGGAAAGATTTTGGTGGCACGGTATGAAGAGGGACATAGCCGCTTTCATTGCATGTTGCGACTCATGTCAACGCATAAAAGCTGAACATCAGAGACCAGCCGGACTACTGCAACCTAACAAAATACCTGAGTGGAAATGGGATGAAATAGGGATGGATTTTATTATCGGATTACCTCGGTCACGACACGGGAATGATGCCATATGGGTCATCACTGACAGGTTGACCAAAGTAGCACACTTTATTCCAGTGAAGACAAGCTACACCACTCAGAGGCTTGCCAGAATTTATCTTTCCCGCATAGTCTGTCTGCACGGTGTCCCGAAGACTATAATTTCCGACAGAGGCACTCAGTTCGTCTCAAGATTTTGGGAGCAATTACAACAGGCTCTGGGAACCCAACTAGCCTTCAGTACCGCATACCATCCTCAGACTGATGGACAAACAGAACGCGTAAACCAAGTTTTAGAAGACATGCTGAGAGCATGTGTCCTCACCTATGGAACCAGTTGGGAGGACAGCCTGCCATATGCCGAGTTCGCATACAACAACAGTTACCAGGCCAGCCTGCAAATGGCTCCTTTCGAAGCCCTATACGGAAGGAGATGTCGTACCCCGTTAAATTGGTCAGAGACCGGAGACAGCCGCATCTTCGGACCAGATATGCTCAGAGAAGCCGAGGAAAAAGTCAAGCTAATCAGGGACCGACTTAAGACCGCTCAAAGTCGACAGAAAAGTTATTATGATCAGAAACATCGTAGGGTCAGCTTCGAACCCGGTGAATTCGTATACTTGAGAGTATCCCCGATGAGAGGATTGCAACGGTTTAAGATTAAAGGAAAATTAGCACCAAGATTCATTGGACCATTTTGCATAGTGGCACGAAGAGGCACTGTAGCCTACCAGCTAGACTTGCCCGAAGACTTGTCCGACATTCACGACGTGTTCCACGTCTCTCAATTAAGGAAGTGCATAAGCAACCCAGAGAAACAAGTATCTCATGAGAACATTGACATACAGCCAGACCTCACTTATCGAGAACGTCCCATAAGAATATTAGAGGAGTCTGAAAGGAGGACCCGACAGAATACCATCAAGTTTTTCAAAGTCCAGTGGAGCAATCACACCGACAGTGAAGCAACCTGGGAAAGCGAGGATTTTCTTCGGACAGAGCATCCACACTTATTTAAGGATCAGCTGAAATCTCGGGGACGAGACTTTTCCTAAGGGGGTAGGTGTTGTGACACTCCAAAATTTTTACTTTGGTCTTCAGCAAAAATTTTGTGGTTTTTGAAAAGAGGCCATTTAAATTTTTCCAGAAAACCTTCCTCTTAAGAGACTTTCTTTTCTTTGGCAAGGTTTTTATTCTGGCTTCAAACTTTGGTGTTTGACCTTTTGAAACTTCTTCTCTGTTGGTTCTCTCTCTAAATTATTTTTGGGAGTTTAATCTTTAAAAAAAAGAAGAAACTCCATGAAATTTGGGACTTTCATATCTTGGAACCACCATGACTTGGCATTCTTGCCCATGTGGTAAAACCCCTCCAAAACCTCCCCTACAACTTGTGATCAACCTAAATTCTCTGTCCCAACTAATCCAAACTGGTTTTGGATTTTTATTCCAATTATTTTTCCCTCAATTCAATTCTGAAAATTATTTGGAGCCTGAGAGATTTTCAAAGCAAGTGCCCTATTGCATTTGAGTTTTGACCTCAAACCAATTCTCCTGGATTGTCCTTTGAACCCACAACCCAGAACCATCTTGATCCACTCCTCCTCTTTTCAAATTTTTCAAAATTCAGTCTCTGCAAGTTTGGACCAGATTTGCCAAATTTGGTGAAATTCATATCTACACTCCTCCAAAAATTCCACCAAAATTCAGGCAGCCTATTTGAGCAAGGAGAAGCCACTCCACCAAAAATCAGCTCAAGGAAAAATCACCAGAGGCCAATTTCATTCGGTCGAACACCTTGTGGGCACTGTTACTGTTCAATGTTCAGAAATTCAGTTCAGTGTCATCTTCAGTTTCGACAGTTTCAGTCACGCGGCCACAATGCACTTGGCATGTTGCTCGCGGCCTCGTTTGCTTGTCCGAAGCTTCACACGCGCACTTGGCGCGACCCTGGCGTCGGTGGCGCCCTGGCCCGCCTGCGCCAGCGTGTCTTGCAGCGGCCGGCTCCCCGTAACGGCCGACAGGGAGGAGAACGGCGGCGCAACGCCGTTCGGCACCGCCCAAATCTTCTGGTGGCTCCGCGTGGTCTTCTCCGTGCCAGCGCATGCATGCGGCACCGTCGCCGTGGCGCAGCACGGACGGAGAGCGCTCTCTGCCGCCAACGGGTCCGCGCCACCCCGTTCCGTCGAGCTCGACCCAAACGCCCAAACCCCGGCCAGCTTAGCACAAAAATGGACCCTTTGAACCTCCGTGATGACGCTCGACTCCCTAACCACCCCGACCGAGCACTACGCCACCGTAATCGCTCGCCGGAAATCTCCGTTCACGGCAACCGCCTCGGACCGCCTATATAAAGGGGTCCCGAGCTCACTCTCGTGCACGCAGCACCCCCACTACTCACCAACACCCCGCCAGGCCACTGGGAGGACCTCGAGGAGGTCTCCTTCCCCGGCTCCGGCCACCCCGATCCGCCTCGGCCTCCAGCTCGATTCACTTCGGTGAGGCCACCTCCGGCGCCCAAACCTCGTCCGTAGCCCTCTCTTGCACCCAGTAGTCTAACCCCCACCTCAATTTAATCTTTGCAGCCCTCTCCGACGAGCTCCATCCACGCCCGAACCACCGTCCGCCGGAGTTGAGACCGCCGTCGACGTGCTGCTCACCAGCGACCAACACCACCACCCACCGTTGCGGAAGGACACGGTGAGCTCATTGGTAAACTCTGATCCCCATGCCTCGCCGTGGATCGCCGCCGGCGACCACAGCAGCTCTCGGGCGCCGACGAGCCTCGTCCCTCCCATTTGAAATTTAAACATGACAAGTGGGACCCGCTGTCAGCCTCTCTGTCCTTTCTAAACGAAGCGTTATCTGAAAACGCCTTCTGCCAAATACGTTTTCTCTTCGGGCTGGCGTAATCGCTACCGAAGCGTTTTCTGCTTTTATAAACTAGCCCCTGGAAATCTTCTGTTTCATTACAGATAAGTCCCTGGACAAAAACCCTTATAACTTTTAATCAGAAAAGTATTTTTGATTGATTCTTTTTCTGTTCTCTTTAAAATTTTGTCTAGTTTTTTATCAGATTTATTTGAAAAAAATTTGGTTTACCTTATGTGCTCTCCTTGGTATTTACGTTAGCGCATATATCTTCTTTAAACGTAGATACCGAAGGAGGTGACGGAGCCGCGAACTTCACCGAGCTAGGCTCCGACTACTCTGAACCAGGCAAGCATGTTTGAACTTTTGATATGATGAGTGTCTTGGCATGTTTTGCATTTAGTTAGTCTCATGGCATGCCGGTGAGTATACCGATGAACGTTATTTTATGTGATAATGAGGTAAGTGAGTTCGATGATCCATACGTGGATGAATGTGAATATGAATGGCCATGTGTTGGCATGAGGATGGGTACGACGGCAGTGTTGTAGCATGCCAGTCTTACGCCAGACTATGTGACTTCAGTGTCAAACCATATCGGTCCAGTACCTATCATTTCCTTCCTTGTACTACCACATGTTTTCCGCAAGGAATATGGTTTAGTAAGTTCCAAACCGCTTTCATGGTACACACCAAAGAGGAGAGGCCGTGATGATGGTTCCATGGCCCTGGATTAAAGCCAGTCATCCGGTCAGGGGGCATGGGTGTTTCCGGTTGGGACCGAGAGGGGGGCACCCCTTAGAGCGCGCGTATATAAATTTGATCCCATGCTATTCGAGATTGTGATCTCCCCGTCTCAAAAGTTTTTCTTGGACGATGACTAGGGTGATTCCTAGCATCGAGAGGTAGGATGGGTGTGTACCGGTTAGCTGTGTTTTCTTCTGAAATACCGTAAATGGAACTAGTCCTTCGTGACTACGGAAATCCGTTGACTGTGGGAAAATTTTTGTACAAACTCTGAAGAGTCATATATTCCTCCAAATCATCTCTTCCATGTCAAGTTTCGTTCCTTCTTATCCTAATCAATTGTCAGCTTTGATGACAGAGACTCCGGTGAATCGCATGAGTGCTAAGTCCGGTTAAATGATCACTCCTGTGGATGGACTAACCCGTTTGTTTTCATGAATTGAATGTTTATTATGAGTATTATTTACTTGTGAATAAAAGCCCTTTCTGCGATGTTGCTCAGACGTCCGACTGTGGCATTTCTTTTTAAAGCCCTTTATGTGATGTCGCTCAGACGTCCGACTGTGGCATTTCTTTTAAAGCCCTTTTTGTGATGTCGCTCAGACGTCCGACTGTGGCATTTCTTTTTAAAGCCCTTTCTGCGATGTCGCTCAGACGTCCGACTGTGGCATTTCTTTTAAAGCCCTTTATGTGGTGTCGCTAAGATGCCCGACTGTGGCATCATTTTCCTTATTTTTATTTGTTCACCTTTCGAGGCATCGCTTCAGACACCCGATCGGTCCTTATTTATGTTCTGTGGAATTTCAGGCGGACTACCGCCGTTTTCCCTTTTTACTTACCCGTTATGCCAGTTTTATTTATTGTGCATTAAGGAATTAATCATGTTGCATCCATGCATGCATTTGTTATATCTTACGTCCGAACTGTCTTGCGAGTACTTTCAAAGTACTCACTGGCTTGTTGATTTGGCCAGATGCTGACGAAGGCGATCTCATGGATGAAGAGTTCGATAGCGAGCCCGACACTTAGAGGAGTCCCAGTCAGTCTTGTGCGACCCTGGTTTTGGCCACTGTTTTATATCCGCTTCTGCTACCAAATAAATTCATCGAGCCTCTCCTCGACGCTCGATGAGATGACAGACGTAGAGTCTTGTCTTTCTCTCCCCGCTGTGTTTTTCCACCACCAGCCTATCCTTGAGTCAGTAGTATGTCTCCACACCACTGTGTTCTGTCCGCCATTATGTATGATTATTGGCGTGCTTGTAATAATTTGGTTGAGCAACCGTAGTTCGACCCTGTAATATATTTTATGCTACTGGCTTATTGTATCAAGAATTTGTCTGCCAGTGTGGAGGATTTCTCTCATACTGGACTTAAAAGATTGGCTTTTCAATAAATATTTTTATTGGAAAACCGATCGTGACACCTTTGGCATAGGCTGCCTACCTGCTGGCCTTTTGATCTTTAAGCCTGGCTTTGTGCCCTGTGCTGGCTCAACTCTCTTTGATGTGGCTTCCTCTTCCTCTGCCACATAATCTTCATCCTCAGAATCTGAAGTTCTCTTCTTCCTCTGTCTGGTGGCAGCTTTTGGCAGATTGCTAGGAGTACTTCTGCTGCCATCATCTGAAGAACTTGAGGGACTAGTGCCCTCACTCATGTGCACTTGCTGTTCTGACACATTCTGGCTGTCACTCTGATCTGACATGATGAACAAGCTGTCTGCTGACCCTGTGAATAGTTTATAGATGAGGTAGAATAGATGAGCATCACAAAATGCAGAAATTTTTGCAAAAGAATGATCCAAAAACTTAGTTTTAGTTTCCCACTGAAATCATCTCGGATCTACCGATTTTTAAACTCGATGATACCGAAGCAGATTTGGAACCTAAACTAGTGAACTCGGTTGGATCGAGTCACAGTTTGGTGGCACCGAGACTGCTAGGGTTTCACAAAGTTCCAAAATCGGTCACACCGATAAGTAATTCTCGGTCAGACTGAGTCTCACTTGTGCAATGGCATAAGCCAAATCGGTGGGACCGAGTTTTTCAACTCGGTGGGTCCGAGATGGTTTCAGCGGAAACCTAACCCTAAAATTTTTGAATCAAAACTAATCTACGAATGCATTGACTGGATAGGAGTGTTTCAATCATGGCAAGAATCATGATGATCACAATGTGCTAAGAATCGGATTGGAGAATAGCACAAAGATTGAGTCCATACCCTAGTTCGGCGGAGACTCGCTACGGCGGCAACGGCGGGGTAGAATTCCGTTGACGGCGATGGAGACCAGTGACTGGAGGCGGCTGGCGGCGAGGAGACGATCCGGAGACCAAGTTGGCAGAGCAGGCTATCGCGCGGGCGAAGGGGTTCAGAGAAATTTCCAAATTTTTGCCCGTGACTATATATAGCCCGACCCTGTCGGTGTGACCGAGTGGAACGACTCGGTGGCACCGAGATTCATAACTGCAAGCAGTTATTGAAACTCGGTGTGACCGAAAGGTTCAAATCGGTTGCACCGAGATCGAAAACCTAGATCAACTTAATGATCTCGGTAGGACCAAAAGTGGGGTATCGGTCAGACCGAGAATCATAAAGAGGTTTTGGAAGTTTAAGTCTATGACGAATCGGGGACTCCGAGCGCTCCTCACACAGAGTGGTTTGAATCTGACTTGATCAAATTTTGTGATGTAGCATGAATAGAGTTTGAGACGAGAAAAGCATAAATAGCTAGAGGAGGTTCTTAGGCGTTCTTGTCCATCCACTTGGCAGAAGGAAATAAAACCAAGCAATCAAAACAACAAGTGGATGTCCTCGAATGAGTAAAATATGCAACCAGCATGCTCACACAATAAGATGGCAAATGAAATATGTGACAAGGCATGCACAACCAATTCTAGCATCTATCAAGCAATTTGCGATGACAAGGTCATCTATATATGAGTATATTGACTTAGGAGTCAAGTGAGAACACTTGATCATAGGTCATACTCATCGTTTAAGCTCAAGTGGGGTTACCACTTTTACATAAAGCATTGTTGTGTTCACATCTTTAGAGTTGCTTTAGTTCAAGTCTTAGAGTAAAGCTCCCCCTAGATGTGATATCCCTCCTTAGAGGGATGAACTAACCTCGGGTTTTGTCGATGATGAATTCATGTAGATGTTGAAGATGTGGATGCTCAATGTTGATGTAGATCACTTGGAGCTATCCATTTGAGTGAATTGCACTTTCAATACCTACATGGGTTAGTCCCACAAGGAACAAACAAGGATATCCATAGACATAGAGTGATGCACACACAAGATGATGTCCATGAAAACTTTTAGGTTACCTTGTCCCTTGTCTTACCAACAAGAGGGTTTGTGACTCCTTGAACTAGTGCAAGATGTGGAAGTTGATTGCACTTGTTCTTGCCAAAATGATAAGAGTGAAGTATGTTGGCGGAGTCACCCTCAAGAACTCTCTAGTTCTTCTTCTTTTGGATCCACACCATCTTGATGGGAATCCTTGGAGTTGTAGTCGTACTTGATGAAGTGGAACTTGAAGTAGTCTTGGGAATCCACTTGACTAAGGTCTTAGGAGCTTCT
>NC_041380.1:591883215-591885380 GCF_002162155.2 Triticum dicoccoides
AAAGTAAGGACCTCTACGGTGATAATTTCCCTCGCTAGACGCCATACTCTCCTAGGTTGTGAAACCAAGGCTATGACCACCAAAAGCTATGGAGATCAAAGCAAATGGAGACCAAAACTCTGATACCACTTGTAGGATCGAAAGTATGTCTAGAGGGGGGGGGGGGTGATTAGACTACTTGACAAAATAAAAACTTAACCTTTTCCCAATTTTAGTTCTTGGCAGATTTTAGCTATTGTAGGACAAGTCAAGCAATCATCACACAATTCAAGCAAGCATGCAAAGAGTATATTGGCAGCGGAAAGTAAAGCATGCAACTTGCAAGAATGTAAAGGGAAGGGTTTGGAGAATTCAAACGCAATTGGAGACACGGATGTTTTTCCCGTGGTTCGGATAGGTGGTGCTATCCTACATCCACGTTGATGGAGACTTCAACCCACGAAGGGTAACGGTTGCACGAGTCCATGGAGGGCTCCACCCACGAAGGGTAACGGTTGCGCGAGTCCACGGAGGGCTCCACCCACGAAGTGTCCACGAAGAAGCAACCACCCACAAAGGGTCCACGAAGAAGCAACCTTGTCTATCCCACCATGGCCATCGCCCACGAAGGACTTGCCTCACTAGCGGTAGATCTTCACGAAGTAGGCGATCTCCTTGCCCTTACAAACTCCTTGGTTCAACTCCACAATCTTGTCGGAGGCTCCCAAGTGACACCTAGCCAATCTAGGAGACACCACTCTCCAAGAAGTAACAAATGGTGTGTAGGTAATGAACTCCTTGCTCTTGTGCTTCAAATGATAGTCTCCCCAACACTCAACTCTCTTTCATAGGATTTGGATTTTGTGGAAAGAAGATTTGAGTGGAAAGCAACTTGGGGAAGGCTAGAGATCAAGATTCATATGGTAGGAATGGAATATCTTGGTCTCAACACATGAGTAGGTGGTTCTCTCTCAGAACATATGAGTTGGAATTGTGTATGTGTTCTGATGGCTCTCTCCACGAATGAAGAGGAGGTGGAGGGGTATACATAGCCTCCACACAAAATCCAACCGTTACACACAGTTTTCCAATCTCGGTGGGACCGAATCAACAAACTTGGTCGGACCGAAAAGGTAAACCTAGTGACCGTTAGAGATTTTCGGTGGGACTGACATGCAACTCGGTAGGACCGATATGGTTAGGGTTTGGGCATAACGTAATCTCGGTGAGACCAATTACACAAACTCGGTGAGACCGAATTTGGTAATTAGCTAACCAGAGAGTTGGTCAGGCAAACTCGGTGGGACCGATTTGCTCTTTCGGTGAGACCGAAAAGTTACAAAAAGGAAACACTGAATTTACATTGCAATCTCGATGGGACCTATCCGCTCTTTCGGTGAGACCGAAAAGTTACGAAAGGAAAACAGAGAGTTTGCAATCCCATCTCGGTGAGCCGAGATCCCTATCGGTAGAACCGAATTGCTAGGGTTTGGCAGTGGCTTATGACAAGTGAAACTCGGTGGCGCCGGATAGAAAGAATCGGTAGGACCGAGTTTGGCTTAGGGTTTAGGTCATATGTGGATATGGGAAAGTAGTTGAGGGTTTTGGAGCATATCACTAAGCACATGAAGCAAGAGGCTCATTAAGCAACACCTCATCCCTCCTTGATAGTATTGGCTTTTCCTAAAGACTCAATGTGATCTTGGATCACTAAAATGTAAAATGAAGAGTCTTGAGCTTTTGCTTGAGCCAATCCTTTGTCCTTAGCATTTTGAGGGTTCCACTTTCACATCCATGCCATGCCAATCATTGAGCTTTCCTGAAATAGTCATCTTGGAATAGCATTAGCTCAATGAGCTATATGTTGTTATGAATTACCAAAACCACATAGGGATAGTTGCACTTTCACATGGTGACGATCTTGATGTTCTACCATTGCAGGGCTTCGCCTAAGCACCGCTAAAATATTATCGAGGATTATGGTGGAGGAGGGCACCGCACATGGCTAATAGATCTCAAGGATCAATTGTTGGGTCTAGAGGTACCCCCTACCCCCGTATATAAAGGAGCAAGGGGGAGGGGCGGCCGGCCAGGAGGAGGTGCGCCAGGGAGGACTCCTACTCCTACCGGGAGTAGGACTCCCTCCTTTCCTTGTCCAACTAGGAGAGGGGGAAGGAAGGGAGAGA
>NC_041380.1:591885611-591921000 GCF_002162155.2 Triticum dicoccoides
GGGTTCCGGTAAGCCCCGGTACTCCGTTTTATATCCGATAACTCCCAGAACCATTCCTGTGGCCGAATATAGTCATCCAATATATCAATCTTTATGTCTCGACTATTTCGAGACTTCTCGTTATGTACGTAATCACATCCGGTACTCCGAACAACCTTCGGTACATCAACATATATAAACTCATAATGAAACTGTCATCATAACGTTAAGTGTGCGGACCCTACGGGTTCGAAAACAATGTAGACATGACCGAGACACGTCTCCGGTCAATAACCAATAGCGGAACCTGGATGCTCATATTGGCTCCTACATATTCTACGAAGATCTTTTATCGGTTAGACCGCATAACAACATACATTGTTCCCTTTGTCATCGGTATGTTACTTGCCCGAGATTTGATCGTCGGTATCTCAATACCTAGTTCAATCTCGTTACCGGCAAGTCTCTTTACTCGTTCCATAATACATCATCCCTCAACTAACTTATTAGTTGCAATGCTTGCAAGGCTTATGTGATGTGCATTACCGGGAGGGCCCAGAGACACCTCTCCGACAATCGGAGTGACAAATCCTAATCTCAAAATATGCCAACCCAACAAGTACCTTCGGAGACACATGTAGAGTACCTTTATAATCACCCAGTTATGTTGTGACGTTTGGTAGCACACAAAGTGTTCCTCCAATAAACGGGAGTTGCATAATCTCATAGTCATAGGAACATGTATAAGTCATGAAGAAAGCAATAGCAATAAACTAAACGATCAAGTGCTATGCTAACGGAATGGATCAAGTCAATCACATCATTCTCCTAATGATGGTATCCCATTAATCAAATGACAACTCTTTGTCTATGGCTAGGAAACATAACCATCTTTGATCAATGAGCTAGTCAAGTAGAGGCATACTAGTGACACTCTGTTTGTCTATGTATTCTCACATGTATCATGTTTCTGGTTAATACAATTCTAGCATCAATAATAAACATTTATCATGATATAAGCAAATAAATAATAACTTTATTATTGCCTCTACGGCATATTTCCTTCAGTCTCCCACTTGCACTAGAGTCAATAATCGAGTTTACATCGCCATGTGATTTAACACCAATAGTTTCACATCACCATGTGATTAACACCCATAGTTCACATCGTCATGTGACCAACACCCAAAGGGTTTACTAGAGTCAATAATCTAGTTCACATCGCTATGTGATTAACACCCAAAGAGTACTAAGGTGTGATCATGTTTTGCTTGTGAGAGAAGTTTAGTCAACGGGTCTGCCACATTCAGATCCGTAAGTATTTTGCAAATTTCTATGTCAACAATGCTCTGCACAGAGCTATTCTAGCTAATTGCTCCCACTTTCAATATGTATCCAGATTGAGATTTTGAGTCATCTGGATCAGTGTCAAAACTTGCATCGACGTAACCCTTTACGACGAACCTTTTGTCACCTCCATAATCAAGAAACATATCCTTATTCCACTAAGGATAATTTTGACCAATGTCCAGTGATCTACTCCTAGATCACTATTGTACTCCCTTGCCAAAAAAACAGTGTAGGGTATACAATAGATCTGGTACACAGCACGGCATACTTTATAGAACCTATGGATGAGGCATAGGGAATGACTTTCATTCTCTTTCTATCTTCTACCATGGTCGGGCTTTGAGTCTTACTCAATTTCACACCTTTGTAACACAGGCAAGAACTCCTTCTTTGACTGTTCCATTTTGAACTACTTCAAAATCTTGTCAAGGTATGTACTCATTGAAAAAATTATCAAGCGTCTTGATCTACCTCTATAGATCTTGATGCTCAATATGTAAGCAGCTTCACCGAGGTCTTTCTTTGAAAACTCTTTTCAAACACTCCTTTATGCTTTGCAGAATAATTCTACATTATCTCCGATCAACAATATGTCATTCACATATACTTATCAGAAATGTTGTAGTGCTCCCACTCACTTTCTTGTAAATACAGGCTTCACCGCAAGTCTGTATAAAACTATATGTTTTGATCAACTTATCAAAGTGTATATTCCAACTCTGAGATGCTTGCACCAGTCCATAGATGGATCACTGGAGCTTGCATATTTTGTTAGCACCTTTAGGATTGACAAAACCTTCTAGTTGCATCATATACAACTCTTCTTTAATAAATCCATTAAGGAATGCAGTTTTGTTTATCCATTTGCCAGATTTCATAAAATGCGGCAATTGCTAACATGATTCGGACAGACTTAAGCATAGATACGAGTAAGAAACTCTCATCGTAGTCAACACCTTGAACTTGTCGAAAACCCTTTTGCGACAATTCTAGCTTTGTAGATAGTAACACTACTATCAGCGTCCGTCTTCCTCTTGAAGATCCATTTAATCTCAATGGCTCGCTGATCATTGAGCAAGTCAATCAAAGTCCATACTTTGTTCTCATATATGGATCTCATCTCAGATTTCATGGCCTCAAGCCATTTCGCGGAATTTGGGCTCATCATCGCTTCCTCATAGTTCGTAGGATCATCATGGTCAAGTAACATGACCTCCAGAACAGGATTACCGTACCACTCTGGTGCAGATCTCACTCTGGTTTACCTACGAGGTTCGGTAGTAACTTGATCTGAAGTTACATGATCATCATCATTAGCTTCCTCACTAATTTGTGTAGTAGTCACAGGAACAGATTTTTGTGATGAACTACTTTCCAATAAGGGAGAAGGTACAATTACCTTATCAAGTTCCACTTTCCTCCCACTCACTTCTTTCGAGAGAAAACTCCTTCTCTAGAACGGATCCATTCTCGGCAACGAATATCTTGCCTTCGGATCTGTGATAGAAGGTGTACCCAACAATTTCTTTTGGGTATCCTATGAAGACGCACTTCTCCGATTTGGGTTTGAGCTTATCAGGTTGAAACATTTTTCACATAAGCATTGCAACCTCAAACTTTAAGAAACGACAGCTTAGGTTTCTTGCCAAACCATACTTCATACGGTGTCGTCTCAACGGATTTAGATGGTGCCCTATTTAACGTGAATGCAGCTGTCTCTAATGCATAACCCCAAAATGATAGTGGTAGATCGGTAAGAGACATCATAGATCGCACCATATCTAATAAAGTACGGTTATCACGTTCGGACACACCATTACACTATCGTGTTCCAGGTGGCGTGAGTAGTGAAACTATTTCACATTGTTTTAACTGAAGGCCAAACTCGTAACTCAAATATTTTACTTCTGCGATCATATCGTAGAAACTTTTATCTTGTTACGATGATTCTTCACTTCAATCTGAAATTCTTTGAACTTTTCAAATGTTTCAGACTTGTGTTTCATCAAGTAGATATACTCATATCTGCTCAAATCATATGTGAAGATCAGAAAATAACGATATTGTCGTGAGCCTTTAACACTCATCAGACCACATACATTAGTATGTATTATTTCCAATAAGTCAGTTGCTCGCTCCATTGTTCCGGAGAACGGAGTCTTAGTCATCTTTCCCATGAGGCATGGTTCGCAAGCATCAACTGATTCATAATCAAGTGATTCCAAAAGTCCATCAGCATGGAGTTTCTTCATGCGCTTTACACCAATATGACCTAAACGGCAGTGCCACAAATAAGTTGCACTATCATTACTAACTTTGCATCTTTTGGTTTCAATATTATGAATATGTGTATCACTATGATCGAGATCCAATGAACCATTTTCATTGGGTGAGTATGAAGGAAATATGCCCTAGAGGCAATAATAAAGTTATTATTTATTTCCTTATATCATGATAAATGTTTATTATTCATGCTAGAATTGTATTTACCGGAAACATAATACACGTGTGAATACATAGACAAACATAGTGTCACTAGTATGCCTCTACTTGACTAGCTCGTTGATCGAAGATGGTTAAGTTTCCTAGCCATAGACATGAGTTGTCATTTGATTAACGGGATCACATCATTAGGAGAATGATGTGATTGACTTGACCCATTTCGTTAGCTTAGCACTTGATCGTTTAGTTTGTTGCTATTGCTTTCTTCATGACTTATACATGTTCCTATGACTATGAGATTATGCAACTCCCGTTTACCGGAGGAACACTTTGTGTGCTACCAAACGTCACAACGTAACTAGGTGATTATAAATGTGCTCTACAGGTGTCTCCGAAGGTACTTGTTGGGTTGGCGTATTTCGAGATTAGGATTTGTCACTCTGATTGTCGGAGAGGTATCTCTGGGCCCTCTCGATAATGCACATCACATAAGCCTTGCAAGCATTGCAACTAATAAGTTAACTGCGGGATGATGTATTACGGAACGAGTAAAGAGACTTGCCGGTAACGAGATTGAACTAGATATTGAGATACCGACGATCAAATCTCAGGCAAGTAACATACCGATGACAAAGGGAACAACGTATGTTGTTATGCGGTCTGACCGATAAAAGATCTTCGTAGAATATGTAGGAGCCAATATGAGCATCCAGGTTCCGCTATTGGTTATTGACTGGAGACGTGTCTCGGTCATGTCTACATTATTCTCGAACCCGTAGGGTCCGCACGCTTAACGTTACGATGACAGTTTCATTATGAGTTTATATATTTTGATGTACCGAAGGTTGTTCAGAGTCCCGGATATGATCACAGACATGACAAGGACTCTCAAAATGGTCGAGACATAAAGATCGATATATTGGACGGCTATATTCGGACAACGGAAGTGTTTCGGGTGATTTCGGAGAAAACCTGAGTGCCGGAAGGGTTACCGGAATCCCCCGGGGAAGTATTGGGCCTTAGTGGGCCTGAGGGGAGAGAGAGGGCAGCAGCCCAGGAGGTGGCGCGCCCCCTCCCATGGGAAGTCCGAATTAGACTAGGGGAGGGGGGCACGGCCCCTCTTTCCCTCTCCCTCTCCCTCTCTTTCCTTCCCCCTTCTCTCTTCCTAGTTGGACTAGGAATGGGGAGTCCTACTCCTACTAGGAGGAGGACTCCCCCCTCCTTGGCGCGCCCCAAGGGCCGGCCGACCTCTCCCCCTTACTCCTTTAATACAGGGGCAGGGGGCACCTCTAGACACACAAGTTGATCTTCGTGATCATTCTCTTAGCCGTGTGCGGTGCCCCCCTCCACCATAATCCTCGATAATATTGTAGCAGTGCTTAGGCGAAGCCCTGCAACGGTAGAACATCAAGATCGTCACCACGCCGTCGTGCTGACGGAACTCTTCCCCGACACTTTGCTGGATCGGAGTCCAGGGATCGTCATCGAGCTGAACGTGTGCTAGACCTCGGAGGTGCCGTAGTATCAGTGCTTGATCGATCGGGCCGTGAAGACATACGACTACATCAATCGCGTTGTGCTAACGCTTCCGCTTCCGGTCTACGAGGGTACGTAGACAACACTCTCCCCTCTCGTTGCTATGCATCACCATGATCTTGCGTGTGCGTAGGAATTTTTTTGAAATTACTACGTTCTCCAACAGTGGCATCCGAGCCTAGGTTTTATGCGTTGATGTTATGCACGAGTAGAACACAAGTGAGTTGTGGGCGATATAAGTCATACTGCTTACCAGCATGTCATACTTTGGTTCGGCGGTATTGTTGGATGAAGCGGCCCGGACCGACATTACGCGTACGCTTACGCGAGACTGGTTCTACCGACGTGTTTTGCACACAGGTGGCTGGCGGGTGTCAGTTTCTCCAACTTTAGTTGAACCGAGTATGGCTACGCCCGGTCCTTGCGAAGGTTAAAACAGCACCAACTTGACAAACTATCGTTGTGTTTTTTTGATGCGTAGGTAAGAACGGTTCTTGCTAAAGCCCGTAGCAGCCACGTAAAACTTGCAACAACAAAGTAGAGGACGTCTAACTTGTTTTTGCAGGGCATGTTGTGATGTGATATGGTCAAGACATGATGCTAAATTTTATTATATGAGATGATCATGTTTTGTAACCGAGTTATCGGCAACTGGCAGGAGCCATATGGTTGTCGCTTAATTGTATGCAATGCAATTGCGCTGTAATGCTTTACTTTATCACTAAGCGGTAGCGATAGTCGTGGAAGCATAAGTTTTGGCGAGACGACAACAATGCTACGATGGTGATCAAGGTGTTGCGCCGGTGACGATGGTGATCATGACGGTGCTTCCAAGATGGAGATCACAAGCACAAGATGATGATGGCCATATCATATCACTTATATTGATTGCATGTGATGTTTATCTTTTATGCATCTTATCTTGCTTTGATTGACGGTAGCATTATAAGATGATCCCTCACTAAATTATCAAAGTATAAGTGTTCTCCCTGAGTATGCACCATTGCGAAAGTTCTTCGTGCTGAGACACCACGTGATGATCGGGTGTGATAGGCTCTACGTTCAAATACAACGGGTGCAAACAGTTGCACACGCGAGATACTCAGGTTTAACTTGACGAGCCTATCATATAATAGATATGGCCTCGGAACACGGAGACCGAAAGGTCGAGCGTGAATCATATAGTAGATATGATCAACATATTGATGTTCACCATTGATACTACTCCATCTCACGTGATGATCGGACATGGTTTAGTTGATTTGGATCACGTGATCACTTGGAGGATTAGAGGGATATCTTTCTAAGTGGGAGTTCTTAAGTAATATGATTAATTGAACTTAAATTTATCATGAACTTAGTACCTGATAGTATCTTGCTTGTCTATGTTTGATTGTAGATAGATGGCTCGTGCTGTTGTTCCGTTGAATTTTAATGCGTTCCTTGAGAAAGCAAAGTTGAAAGATGATGGTAGCAATTACACGGACTGGGTCCGTAACTTGAGGATTATCCTCATTGCTGCACAGAAGAATTACATCATGGAAGCACCGTTAAGTACCAAGCCTGCTGCAGGAGCAACACCAGATGTTATGAACGTCTGGCAGAGCAAAGCTGATGACTACTCGATAGTTCAGTGTGCCATGCTTTACGGCTTAGAACCGGGTCTTCAACGATGTTTTGAACGTCATGGAGCATATGAGATGTTTCAGGAGTTGAAGTTAATATTTCAAGCAAATGCCGGATTGAGAGATATGAAGTCTCCAATAAGTTCTATAGCTGCAAGATGGAGGAGAATAGTTCTGTCAGTGAACATATACTCAAAATGTCTGGGTATCATAATCACTTAACTCAACTGAGGGTTAATCTTCCTGTTGATAGTGTCATTGACAGAGTTCTTCAATCACTGCCACCAAGCTACAAAAGCTTCGTGATGAACTATAATATGCAAGGGATGAATAAGACTATTCCTGAGCTCTTCGCAATGCTAAAAGCCGCGGAGGTAGAAATCAAGAAGGAGCATCAAGTGTTGATGGTCAATAAGACCACCAGTTTCAAGAAAAAGGGCAAAGGGAAGAAGAAAGGGAACTTCAAGAAGAACAGCAAACAAGTTGCTGCTCAGGAGAAGAAACCCAAGTCTGGACCTAAGCCTGAAACTGAGTGCTTCTACTACAAGCAGACTGGTCACTGGAAGCGGAACTGCCCCAAGTATTTGACGGATAAGAAGGATGGCAAACTGAACAAAGGTATATGTGATATACATGTTATTGATGTGTACCTTACTAATGCTCGCAGTAGCACCTGGGTATTTGATACTGGTTCTGTTGCTAACATTTGCAACTCGAAACAGGGGCTACAGATCAAGCAAAGATTGGCTAAGGACGAGGTGACGATGCGCGTGGGAAATGGTTCCAAAGTCGATGTGATCGCGGTCGGCACGCTACCTCTACATCTACCTTTGGGATTAGTATTAGACCTAAATAATTGTTATTTGGTGCCAGCGTTGAGCATGAACATTATATCTGGATCTTGTTTGATGCGACACGGTTATTCATTTAAATCAGAGAATAATGGTTGTTCTATTTATATGAGTAATATCTTTTATGGTCATGCACCCTTGAAGAGTGGTCTATTTTTGATGAATCTCGATAGTAGTGATACCCATATTCATAATGTTGAAATCAAAAGATGCAGAGTTGATAATGATAGTGCAACTTATTTGTGGCACTGCCGTTTAGGTCATATCGGTGTAAAGCGCATGAAGAAACTCCATACTGATGGACTTTTGGAACCACTTGATTATGAATCACTTGGTACTTGCGAACCGTGCCTCATGGGTAAGATGACTAAAACGCCGTTCTCCGGTACTATGGAGAGAGCAACAGATTTGTTGGAAATCATACATACAGATGTATGTGGTCCAATGAATGTTGAGGCTCGTGGCGGATATCGTTATTTTCTCACCTTCATAGATGATTTAAGCAGATATGGGTATATCTACTTAATGAAACATAAGTCTGAAACATTTGAAAAGTTTAAAGAATTTCAGAGTGAAATTGAAAATCACCGTAACAAGAAAATAAAGTTTCTACGATCTGATCATGGAGGATAATATTTGAGTTACGAGTTTGGTCTACATTTGAAACAATGCGGAATAGTTTCGCAACTCACGCCACCCGGAACACCACAGCGTAATGGTGTGTCCGAACATCGTAATCGTACTTTATTAGATATGGTGCGATCTATGATGTCTCTTACTGATTTACCGTTATCGTTTTGGGGTTATGCTTTAGAGACGGATGCATTCACGTTAAATAGGACACCATCGAAATCCGTTGAGATGACGCCTTATGAACTATGGTTTGGCAAGAAACCAAAGTTGTCGTTTCTAAAAGTTTGGGGCTGCGATGCTTATGTGAAAAAGCTTCAACCTGATAAGCTCGAACCCAAATCGGAGAAATGTGTCTTCATAGGATACCCAAAGGATACTATTGGGTACACCTTCTATCACAGATCCGAAGGCAAGACTTTTGTTGCTAAATTCGGACTTTTTCTAGAGGAGTTTCTCTCGAAAGAAGTGAGTGGGAGAAAAGTAGGACTTGATGAGGTAACTATACCTGCTCCCTTATTGGAAAGTAGTACATCACAGAAACCGGTTTCTATGACACTTACACCAATTAGTGAAGAAGCTAATGATAATGATCATGAAACTTCACATCAAGTTACTACCGAACCTCATAGATCAACCAGAGTAAGATCCGCACCAGAGTGGTACGGTAATCCTGTTCTAGAAGTCATGCTACTAGATCATGATGAACCTACGAACTATGAAGAAGCAATGGTGAGCCTAGATTCCGCAAAATGGCTAGAAGCCATGAAATCTGAGATGGGATCCATGTATGAGAACAAAGCGTGGACTTTGGTTGACTTGCCCGTTGATCGGCAAGCAATTGAGAATAAATGGATCTTCAAGAAGAAGACTGACGCTGACGGTAATGTTACTGTCTATAAAGCTCGACTTGTTGCAAAAGGTTTTCGACAAATTCAAGGGATTGACTACGATGAGACCTTCTCACCCGTAGCGATGCTTAAGTCTGTCCGAATCATGTTAGCAATTGCCGCATTTTATGATTATGAAATTTGGCAAATGGATGTCAAAACTGCATTCCTGAATGGATTTCTGGAAGAAGAGTTGTATATGATGCAACCAGAAGGTTTTGTCGATCCAAAGGGAGCTAACAAAGTGTGCAAGCTCCAGCGATCCATTTATGGACTGGTGTAAGGCTCTCGGAGTTGGAATAAACGCTTTGATAGTGTGATCAAAGCATTTGGTTTTATACAGACTTTTGGAGAAGGTTGTATTTACAAGAAAGTGAGTGGGAGCTCTATAGCATTAATTAATTATATGTGGATGACATATTATTAATTGGAAATAATATAGAATTTCTAAATATCATAAAGGGATACTTGAATAAGAGTTTTTCAATGAAAGACCTCGGTGAAGCTGCTTACATATTGGGCATTAAGATCTATAGAGATAGATCAAGATGCTTAATTGGACTTTCACAAAGCACATACCTTGACAAGGTTTTGAAGAAGTTCAAAATGGATCAAGCAAAGAAAGGGTTCTTGCCTGTGTTACAAGGTGTGAAGTTGAGTATGTTGGAAATATGCCCTAGAGGCAATATAAAAGCATTATTATTATATTTCCTTGTTCATGATAATTGTCTTTATTCATGCTATAATTGTGTTATCCGGAAATCATAATACATGTGTGAATAATAGACACCAACATGTCCCTAGTAAGCCTCTAGTTGACTAGCTCGTTGATCAACAGATAGTCATGGTTTCCGGACTATGGACATTGGATGTCATTGATAACGAGATCACATCATTAGGAGAATGATGTGATGGACAAGACCCAATCCTAAACATAGCATAAGATCGTATAGTTCATTTTCTAGAGTTTTTCCAATGTCAAGTATCCTTTCCTTAGACCATGAGATCGTGCAACTCCCGGATACCGTAGGAGTGCTTTGGTTGTACCAAACGTCACAACGTAACTGGGTGACTTTAAGGTATACTACAGGTATCTCCGAAAGTGTCTGTTGGGTTGACACGGATCAAGACTGGGATTTGTCACTCCGTGTGACGGAGAGGTATCACTGGGCCCACTCGGT
The DNA here is from genome assembly GCF_002162155.2 of Triticum dicoccoides. Classification (NCBI taxonomy): domain Eukaryota; kingdom Viridiplantae; phylum Streptophyta; class Magnoliopsida; order Poales; family Poaceae; genus Triticum; species Triticum dicoccoides. Next base: position 591,896,096 of record NC_041380.1, read on the forward strand.
AATGCATCATCATTATGAGCTCAAAGTGACCAAGTGTCTGGTCACGGGATCATGCATTACGGTACGAGTAAAGTGACTTGCCGGTAACGAGATTGAACAAGGTATTGGGATACCGACGATCGAATCTCGGGCAAGTAGCATACCGATTGAGAAAGGGAATTGTATACGGGGTTGCTTGAATCCTCGACATCGTGGTTCATCCGATGAGATCATCGAGGAGCATGTGGGAGCCAACATGGGTATCCAGATCCCGCTGTTGGTTATTGACCGGAGAGCGATCTCGGTCATGTCTACATGTCTCCCGAACCCGTAGGGTCTACACACTTAAGGTTCGGTGACGCTAGGGTTGTAGGGATATGTATATGCAGTAACCCGAATGTTGTTCGGAGTCCCGGATGAGATCGCGGACGTCACGAGGAGTTTCGGAATGGTCCGGAGGTAAAGAATTATATATAGGAAGTGCTATTTCGGCCGTCGGGACAAGTTTCGGGGTCACCGGTATTGTACCGGGACCACCAGAAGGGTCCCGGGGGTCCACCGGGTGGGGCCACCTATCCCGGAGGGCCCCATGGGCTGAAGTGGGAAGGGATCCAGCCCAAAGTGGGCTGGGGCGCCACTTCCCCTAGGGCCCATGCGCCTAGGGTGGGGGAAACCCTAAAGGGGGGGCGCCCCCTTGCTTGGGGGGCAAGCCCCCCACCCCTTGGCCACCGCCCCCCTAGGAGATTGCATCTCCGAGGGCCGGCGCCCCCCTAGGCTCCCTATATATAGTGGGGGGATGGAGGACCTCTTACCTTTGCCTTTGGTGCCTCCCTCTCCCTCTCCAACACATCCTCCTCCTCCATAGAGCTTGGCGAAGCCCTGACGGAGTACTGCAGCTCCACCACCACCACGCCGTCGTGCTGCTGCTGGAGCCATCTTCCTCAACCTCTCCTTCCCCCTTGCTGGATCAAGAAGGAGGAGACGTCACACTGACCGTACGTGTGTTGAACGCGGAGGTGCCGTCCGTTCGGCGCTAGGATCTCCGGTGATTTGGATTACGTCGAGTACTGCTTCCTCATCCCCGTTCTTTGAACGCTTCCGCGCGTGATCTACAAAGGTATGTAGATGCAATCCGATCACTCGTTTCTAGATGAACTCCTAGATGAATCTTGGTGAACCGTAGGAAAATTTTTGTTTTCTGCAACGTTCCCCAACAGTGGCATCATGAGCTAGGTCTATGCGTAGTTCCTTTTGCACGAGTAGAACACAATTTGTTGTGGGCGTAGATGTTGTCAACTTTCTTGCCGCTACTAGTCTTATTTTTCTTCAACGGTATTGTGGGATGAAGCGGCCCGGACCAACCTTACAAGTACGCTTACGTGAGACCGGTTCCACCGACTGACATGCACTAGTTGCATAAGGTGGCTGGCGGGTGCCTGTCTCTCCCACTTTAGTTGGAGCGGATTTGATGATAAGGGTCCTTATGAAGGGTAAATAGAAGTTGACAAATCACGTTGTGGCTTTCACGTAGGTAAGAAAACGTTCTTGCTAGAACCCTATTTCAGCCACGTAAAACTTGCAACAACAATTAGAGGACGTCTAACTTGTTTTTGCAGCAAGTGCTTTGTGATATGATATGGCCAAAGTTGTGATGAATGATGAATGATATATATGTGATGTATGAGATGTTCATGCTATTGTAATAGGAATCACGACTTGCGTGTCGATGAGTATGACAACCGGCAGGAGCCATAGGAGTTGTCTTTATTTTTTTTGTATGACCTGCGTGTCATTGAGAAACGCCATGTAAATTACTTTACTTTATTGCTAAACGTGTTAGCCATAGTAGTAGAAGTAATAGTTGGCGAGCAACTTTATGGAGACACGATGATGGAGATCATGATGATGGAGATCATGGTGTCATGCTGGTGACAAGATGATCATGGAGCCCCAAGATGGAGATCAAAGGAGCTATGTGATATTGGCCATATCATGTCACTTTTATTATTTGATTGCATGTGATGTTTATCATGTTTCTGCATCTTGTTTACTTAGAACGACGGTAGTAAATAAGATGATCCCTCATAATAATTTCAAGAAAGTGTTCCCCCTAACTGTGCACCGTTGCGGCAATTCGTTGTTTCGAAGCACCACGTGATGATCGGGTGTTAGATTCCAACGTTCACATACAACGGGTGTAAGACAGATTTACACATGCAAACACTTAGGTTGACTTGACGAGCCTAGCATTTACAGACATGGCCTCGGAACACAGAAGACCGAAAGGTCGAGCATGAGTCGTATAGAAGATAGGATCAACATGAAGATGTTCACCGATGTTGACTAGTCCGTCTCACGTGATGATCGGACATGGCCTAGTTAACTCGGATCATGTTATACTTAGATTACTGGAGGGATGTCTATCTAAGTGGGAGTTCATTGAATAATTTGATTAGATGAACTTAATTATCATGAACTTAGTCTAAATTTTTTACAATATGTCTTGTAGATCAAATGGCCAACGTAGTCCTCAACTTCAACGCATTCCTAGAGAAAACCAAGCTGAAAGACGATGGCAGCAACTACACGGACTGGGTCCGGAACCTGAGGATCATCCTCATAGCTGCCAAGAAAGATTATGTCCTACAAGCACCGCTAGGTGACGCACCTGTTCTCCCTGCAGAACAAGACGTTATGAACGCTTGGCAGGCACGTACCGATGATTACTCCCTCGTTCAATGCGGCATGCTTTACAGCTTAGAGCCGGGGCTCCAAAAGCATTTTGAGAGACACGGAGCATATGAGATGTTCGAAGAGCTGAAAATGGTTTTCCAAGCTCATGCCCGGGTCGAGAGATATCAAGTCTCCGGCAAGTTCTTGAGCTGTAAGATGGAGGAAAACAGTTCTGTCAGTGAGCACATACTCACTATGTCTGGGTTGCATAACTGCTTGACTCAGCTGGGAGTTAATCTCCCAGATGATGCGGTCATTGACAGAATCCTTCAGTCGCTTCCACCGAGCTACAAGAGCTTTGTGATGAACTTCAATATGCAGGGGATGGAAAAGACCATTCCTGAAGTATTTGCAATGCTGAAATCAGCAGAGGTAGAAGTCAAAAAGGAACATCAAGTGTTGATGGTGAATAAAACCACTAAGTTCAAGAAGGGCAAGGGTAAGAAAGCCTTCAAGAAGGACGGCAAGGGAGTTGTCGCGCCCGGCAAGCAAGCTGCCGGGAAGAAGCCAAAGAATGGACCCAACCCGAGACTGAGTGCTTTTATTGCAAGGGAAGTGCTCACTGGAAGCGGAACTGCCCCAAATACTTAGCGGACAAGAAGGCCGGCATCACGAAAGGTATATGTGATATACATGTAATTGGTGTTTACCTTACCAGTACTCATAGTAGCTCCTGGGTATTTGATACCGGTGCGGTTTCTCACATTTGTAACTCAAAATAGGAGCTGCGGAATAAGCGGAGACTGGCGAAGGACGAGGTGACGATGCGCGTCGGGAATGGTTCCAAGGTCAATGTGATCGCCGTCGGAACGCTACCTCTACATTTACCTTCGGGATTAGTTTTAAACCTTAATAATTGTCATTTAGTGCCAGCTTTGAGCATGAACATTGTATCAGGATCTCGTTTAATTCGAGATGGCTACTCATTTAAATCCGAGAATAATGGTTGTTCTATTTATATGAGAGATATGTTTTATGGTCATGCTCCGATGGTGAATGGTTTATTCTTAATGAATCTCGAGCGTAATGCTACACATGTTCATAGTGTGAGTACCAAAAGATGTAAGATTGATAATGATAGTCCCACATACTTGTGGCACTGCCGCCTTGGTCACATAGGTGTCAAACGCATGAAGAAGCTCCATGCTGATGGGCTTTTAGAGTCTCTTTATTACGAATCATTTGACACGTGCGAACCATGCCTCATGGGTAAAATGACCAAGACTCCGTTCTCAGGAACAATGGAGCGAGCAACCAACTTATTGGAAATCATACATACTGATGTGTGCGGTCCAATGAGTGTTGAGGCTCGCGGTGGCTATCTTATGTTCTCACCCTCACTGATGACTTGAGTAGATATGGGTATGTCTACTTAATGAAACACAAGTCTGAGACCTTTGAAAAGTTCAAGGAATTTCAGAGTGAGGTTGAGAATCAACGTTACAGGAAAATCAAGTTCCTGTGATCAGATCGTGGAGGAGAATACTTGAGTCACGAGTTTGGCACACACTTAAGAAAATGTGGAATAGTTTCACAACTCACGCCGCCTGGAACACCTCAGCGTAATGGCGTGTCCGAACGTCATAATCGCACTCTATTAGATATGATGCGATCTATGATGTCTCTTACCGATTTACCGCTATCTTTTTGGGGCTATACTTTAGAGACTGCCGCATTCACTTTAAATAGGGCTCCGTCGAAATCCGTTGAGACGACACCGTATGAATTATGGTTTGGTAAGAAACCTAAGCTGTCGTTTCTAAAAGTTTGGGGATGCGATGCTTATGTCAAGAAACTTCAACCTGAAAAGCTCGAACCCAAGTCGGAAAAATGCGTCTTCATAGGATACCCTAAAGAAACTATTGGGTATACCTTCTACCTCAGATCCGAAGGCAAGATCTTTGTTGCCAAGAATGGATCCTTTCTAGAGAAGGAGTTTCTCTCGAAAGAAGTAAGTGGGAGGAAAGTAGAACTTGATGAAGTATTACCTCTTGAACCGGAAAATGGCGCAACTCAAGAAAATGTTCCTGAGGAGCCTGCACCGACTAGAGAGGAAGTTAATGATGATGATCAAGATACTTCTGATCAAGCTCCTACTGAAATTCAAAGGTCCACAAGGACACGTTCCGCACCAGATTGGTACGACAACCCTGTCTTGGAAGTCATGTTGTTAGACAACGGTGAACCTTCGAACTATGAAGAAGCGATGGCGGGCCCGGATTCCGACAAATGGCTGGAAGCCATGAAATCCGAGATAGGATCCATGTATGAAAACGAAGTATGGACTTTGACTGACTTGCCCGTAGAGAGGCGAGCCATAGAAAATAAATGGATCTTTAAGAAGAAGACAGACGCGGATGGTAATGTAACCATCTATAAAGCTCGGCTTGTCGCTAAGGGTTATCGACAAGTTCAAGGGGTTGACTACAATGAGACTTTCTCACCGGTAGCGAAGCTGAAGTCCGTCTGAATCATGTTAGCAATTGCCGCATTCTATGATTATGAAATATGGCAAATGGACGTCAAAACGGCATTCCTTAATGGTTTCCTTAAGGAAGAATTGTATATGATGCAGCCGGAAGGTTTTGTCAATCCTAAGAATGCTGACAAGGTGTGCAAGCTCCAACGCTCGATTTATGGGCTGGTGCAAGCATCTCGGAGTTGGAACATTCTCTTTGATGAGATGATCAAAGCGTTTGGGTTTACGCAGACTTATGGAGAAGCCTGTGTTTACAAGAAAGTGAGTGGGAGCTCTGTAGCATTTCTCATATTATATGTAGATGACATACTTTTGATGGGAAATGATATAGAACTCTTGGACAGCATTAAGGCCTACTTGAATAAGAGTTTTTCAATGAAGGACCTTGGAGAAGCTGCATATATATTAGGCATCAAGATCTATAGAGATAGATCAAGACGCCTCATAGGTCTTTCACAAAGCACATACCTTGATAAGATATTGAAGAAATTCAATATGGATCAGTCTAAGAAGGGGTTCTTCCCTATGTTACAAGGTGTGAAATTGAGCTCAGCTCAATGTCCGACCACGACAGAAGATATAGAAGAGATGAGTGTCATCCCCTATGCCTCAGCCATAGGTTCTATTATGTATGCCATGTTGTGTACCAGACCTGATGTAAACCTTGCCGTAAGTTTGGTAGGTAGGTACCAAAGTAATCCCGGCAAGGAACACCAGACAGTGGTCAAGAATATCCTGAAGTACCTGAAAAGGACTAAGGAAATGTTTCTCGTTTATGGAGGTGACGAAGAGCTCGTCGTAAAAGGTTACGTCGACGCTAGCTTCGACACAGATCTGGATGACTCCAAGTCACAAACCGGATACGTGTATATTTTGAATGGTGGGGTAGTAAGCTGGTGCAGTTGCAAGCAGAGCGTCGTGGCGGGATCTACATGTGAAGCGGAGTACATGGCAGCCTCGGAGGCAGCGCATGAAGCAATTTGGGTGAAGGAGTTCATCACCGACCTAGGAGGCATACCCAATGCGTCGGGGCCAATCAAACTCTTCTGTGACAACACTGGAGCTATTGCACTTGCCAAGGAGCCCAGGTTTCACAAGAAGACCAGGCACATCAAGCGTCGCTTCAACTCCATTCATGAAAATGTTCAAGATGGAGACATAGATATTTGTAAAGTACACACGGACCTGAATGTAGCAGATCCGTTGACTAAACCTCTCCCTAGAGCAAAACATGATCAACACCAGAATTCCATGGGTGTTCGATTCATCACAATGTAACTAGATTATTGACTCTAGTGCAAGTGGGAGACTGTTTGAAATATGCCCTAGAGGCAATAATAAAAGCATTATTATTATATTTCCTTGTTCATGATAATTGTCTTTATTCATGCTATAATTGTGTTATCTGGAAATCGTAATACAATAGACACCAACATGTCCCTAGTAAGCCTCTAGTTGACTAGCTCGTTGATCAACAGATAGTCATGGTTTCCTGACTATGGACATTGGATGTCATTGATAATGAGATCACATCATTAGGAGAATGATGTGATGGACAAGACCCAATCCTAAACATAGCATAAGATCGTATAGTTCGTTTGCTAGAGTTTTTCCAATGTCAAGTATCCTTTCCTTAGATCATGAGATCGTGTAACTCCCGGATACCGTAGGAGTGCTTTGGGTGTACCAAACGTCACAACGTAATTGGGTGACTATAAAGGTATACTACGGGTATCTCCAAAAGTGTCTGTTGGGTTGACACGGATCAAGACTGGGATTTGTCACTCCGTGTGACAGAGAGGTATCACTGGGCCCACTCGGTAATGCATCATCATTATGAGCTCAAAGTGACCAAGTGTCTGGTCATGGGATCATGCATTACGGTACGAGTAAAGTGACTTGCCGGTAACGAGATTGAACAAGGTATTGGGATACCGACGATCGAATCTCGGGCAAGTAGCATACCGATTGACAAAGGGAATTGTATACGGGGTGGCTTGAATCCTCGACATCGTGGTTCATCCGATGAGATCATCGAGGAGCATGTGGGAGCCAACATGGGTATCCAGATCCCGCCGTTGGTTATTGACCGGAGAGCGATCTCGGTCATGTCTACATGTCTCCCGAACCCGTAGGGTCTACACACTTAAGGTTCGGTGACGCTAGGGTTGTAGGGATATGTATATGCAGTAACCCGAATGTTGTTCGGAGTCCTGGATGAGATCGCGGACGTCACGAGGAGTTCCGGAATGGTCCGGAGGTAAAGAATTATATATAGGAAGTGCTATTTCGGCCGTCGATACAAGTTTCAGGGTCACCAGTATTGTACCGGGACCACCGGAATGGTCCCGGGGGTCCACCGGGTGGGGCCACCTATCCCGGAGGGCCCCATGGGCTGAAGTGGGAAGGGATCCTGCCCAAAGTGGGCTGGGGCGCCACTTCCCCTAGGGTCCATGCGCCTAGGGTGGGGGAAACCCTAAAGGGGGGGCGCCCCCTTGCTTGGGGGGCAAGCCCCCCACCCCTTGACCGCCGCCCCCCTAGGAGATTGCATCTCCTAGGGCCGGCGCCCCCCTAGGCCCCCCTATATATAGTGGGGGGGATGGAGGACCTCTTACCTTTGCCTTTGGTGCCTCCCTCTCCCTCTCCAGCACATCCTCCTCCTCCATAGAGCTTGGCGAAGCCCTCACGGAGTACTGCAGCTCCACCACCACCACGCCGTCGTGCTGCTGCTGGAGCCATCTTCCTCAACCTCTCCTTCCCCCTTGCTGGATCAAGAAGGAGGAGACGTCACGCTGACCGTACGTGTGTTGAACGCGGAGGTGCCGTCCGTTCGGCGCTAGGATCTCCGGTGATTTGGATCACGTCGAGTACGGCTTCCTCATCCCCGTTCTTTGAATGCTTCCGCGCGTGATCTACAAAGGTATGCAGATGCCATCCGATCACTCATTGCTAGATGAACTCCTAGATGAATCTTGGTGAAACCGTAGGAAATTTTTTGTTTTCTGCAACGTTCCCGAAAAGTAAGACTCAATGTCCGACCACCCCAGAAGATAGAGAGAAAATGAAAGATGTTCCCTATGCTTCAGCCATAGGCTCTAAACGGAGGAGCTGTCAGTTGGTGCAGTTCAAAACCAAGCGTCATGGCGGGATCTACATGTGAAGCAGAGTACATAGCTGCTTCGGAAGCAGCAAATGAAGGAGTCTGGATGAAGGAGTTCATATCCGATCTTGGTGTCATACCTAGTGCATCGGGTCCAATGAAAATCTTTTGTGACAATACTGGTGCAATTGCCTTGGCAAAGGAATCCAGATTTCACAAGAGAACCAAGCACATCAAGAGATGCTTCAATTCCATTCGGGATTTAGTCCAAGTGGGAGACATAGAAATTTTCAAGATACATACGGATCTGAATGTTGCAGACCCGCTGACTAAGCCTCTTCCACGAGCAAAACAAGATCAGCACCAAGGCTCCATGGGTGTTAGAATCATTACTGTGTAATCTAGATTATTGACTCTTGTGCAAGTGGGAGACTGAAGGAAATATGCCCTAGAGGCAATAATAAAGTTATTATTTATTTCCTTATATCATGATAAATGTTTATTATTCATGCTAGAATTGTATTAACCGGAAACATAATACATGTGTGAATACATAGACAAACATAGTGTCACTAGTATGCCTCTACTTGACTAGCTCGTCGATCGAAGATGGTTAAGTTTCCTAGCTATAGACATGAGTTGTCATTTGATTAACAGGATCACATCATTAGGAGAATGGTGTGATTGACTTGACCCATTTCGTTAGCTTAGCACTTGACCGTTTAGTTTGTTGCTATTGCTTTCTTCATGACTTATACATGTTCCTATGACTATGAGATTATGCAACCCCCGTTTACCGGAGGAACACTTTGTGTGCTACCAAACGTCACAATGTAACTGGGTGATTATAAAGGTGCTCTACAGGTGTCTCCGAAGGTACTTGTTGGGTTGGCGTATTTCGAGATTAGGATTTGTCACTCCGATTGCCGGAGAGGTATCTCTGGGCCCTCTCTATAATGCACATCACATAAGCCTTGCAAGCATTACAACTAATAAGTTAGCTGCGGGATGATGTATTACAGAACGAGTAAAGAGACTTGCCGGTAACGAGATTGAACTAGGTACTGAGATACCGACGATCAAATCTCGGGCAAGTAACATACCGATGACAAAGGGAACAATGTATGTTGTTATGCAGTCTGACCGATAAAAGATCTTCGTAGAATATGTAGGAGGCAATATGAGCATCCAGGTTCCGCTATTGGTTATTGACCGGAGACGTGTCTCGGTCATGTCTACATTATTCTCGAACTCGTAGGGTCCGCACTCTTAACGTTACGATGACAGTTTCATTATGAGTTTATATATTTTGATGTACCGAAGGTTGTTCGGAGTCCCGGATATGATCATGGACATGACGAGGAGCCTCGAAATGGTCGAGACATAAAGATCAATATATTGGACGGCTATATTCGGACACCAGAAGTGTTTCGGGTGATTTCAGAGAAAACAGGAGTGCCGGAAGGGTTACCGGAACCCCCCGGGGAAGTATTGGGCCTTAGTGGGCCTGAGGGGAGAGAGAGGGCAGCAGCGCAGGAGGTGGCGTCCCCCCTCCCATGGGAAGTCTGAATTGGACTAGGGAACGGGGGCACGGCCCCTCTTTCCCTCTCCCTCTCCCTCTCTTTCCTTCCCCATTCTCTCCTCCTAGTTGGACTAGGAAAGGGGAGTCCTACTCCTACTAGGAGGAGGACTCCCCCCTCCTTGGCGCGCCCCAAGGGCCGGCCGGCCTCTCCCCCTTGCTCCTTTATATACAGGGGCAGGGGGGCACCTCTAGACACACAAGTTGGTCTTCGTGATCATTCTCTTAGCCGTGTGCGGTGCCCCCCTCCACCATAATCCTCGATAATATTGTAGCGGTGCTTAGGCGAAGCCCTGCGATGGTAGAACATCAAGATCGTCACCATGCCGTCGTGCTGGCGGAACTCTTCCCTGACACTTTGCAGGATCGGAGTCCGGGGATCGTCATCGAGCTGAACGTGTGCTAGAATTCGGAGGTGCCATAGTTTCGGTGCTTGATCGGTCGGGCCGTGAAGACGTACGACTACATCAACCGCGTTGTGCTAACGCTTCCGCTTCCGGTCTACGAGTGTACGTAGACAACACTCTCCCCTCTCGTTGCTATGCATCACCATGATCTTACGTGTGCGTAGGAATTTTTTTGAAATTACTACGTTCTCCAACAGTGTAACCATATAAGGTTTTATTCATGTAAACAGAACAACAATTTATTCTCTTACTTAAATGAATAACTGTATTGTAATAAACATGATCAAATCATATTCATGCTAAAAGCAAACACCAAATAACACTTATTTAGGTTCAACACTAATCCCGAAAGTATAGGTAGTGTGCGATGATGATCATATCAATCTTGGAACCACTTCCAACACACATCGTCACTTCACCCTTAACTAGTCTCTGTTCATTCTGCAACTCCCGTTTCGAGTTACTACTCTTAGCAATTGAACCAGTATCAAATACCGAGGGGTTGCTACGAACACTAGTAAAATACACATCAATAATCTGTATATCAAATATACCTTTGTTCACTTTGCCATCCTTCTTATCCGCCAAATACTTGGGGCAGTTTCGCTTCCAGTGACCAGTCCCTTTGCAGTAGAAGCACTTAGTCTCAGGCTTAGGACCAGACTTGGGCTTCTTCACTTGAGCAGCAACTTGCTTGTCGTTCTTCTTGAAGTTCCCCTTCTGCCCTTTGCCCTTTTCTTGAAACTAGTGGTCTTGTCTACCATCAACACTTTATATTTTTCTTGATTTCTACCTTTGTTGATTTCAGCATTACGAAGAGCTTGGGAATCGTTTTTGTTATCCCTTGCATATCATAGTTCATCACGAAGTTCTGCTAACTTAGTGATGGTGACTAGAGAATTGTGTCAATCACTATCTTATCTGGAAGATTAACTCCCACTTGATTCAAGTGATTGTAGTACCCAGACAATATGAGCACATGCTCACTGCCTGAGCTATTCTCCTCCTCCATCTTTTTAGCTATAGAACTTGTTGGAGACTTCATATCTCTCAACTCGGGTGTTTTCTTGAAATATTAACTTCAACTCCTGGAACATCTCATATGGTCCATGACATTCAAAACGTCTTTGAAGTCCCGATTCTAAGCCTTTAAGCATGGTGCACTAAACTATCAAGTAGTCATCATATTGAGCTAGCCAAATGTTCATAACGTCTGCCTCTACTCCTGCAATAGGTCTGTCACCTAGCGGTGCATCAACGACATAATTCTTCTGTGCAGCAATGAGGATAATCCTCAGATCACGGATCCAATCCGCATCATTGCTACTAACATTTTTCAACATAATTTTTCTCTAGGAACACAATAAACTGGGAGCAACATCGCAAGCTATTGATCTACAACATAGATATGCTAATACTACCAGGACTAAGTTCATGATAAATTAAAGTTCAATTAATCATATTAATTAAGAACTCCCACTTAGACAGACATCCCTCTAATATTCTAAGTGATCACGTGATCCATATCAACTAAACCATGTCCGATCATCATGTGAGATGGAGTAGTTTCAATGGTGAACATCACTATGTTGATCATATCTACTATATGATTCACGCTCGACCTTTCGGCCTCCGTGTTCCAAGGCCATATCTGTTATATGCTAGGCTCGTCAAGTTAAACCTGATTATTCCGCTTGTGCAACTGTTTTGCACCCGTTGTATTTGAACGTAGATCTTATCACACCCGATCATCACGTGGTGTCTCAGCATGAAGAACTTTCGCAATGGTGCATACTCAGGGAGAACACTTATACTTTGATAATTTAGTGAGGGATCAATCAAAGCAAGATAAGATGAATAACAGATAAACATCACATGCAATCAATATAAGTGATATGATATGGCTATCATCATCTTGTGCTTGTGATCTCCATCTTCAAAGCACCGACATGATCACAATCATCACCGGCGCGACACCTTGATCACCATCGTAGCATCGTTGTCATCTCGCTAATCTTATGCTTCCACGACTATCGCTACCGCTTAGTGATAAAGTAAAGCATTACAGTGCAATTGCATTGCATATAATAAAGCGACAACCATATGGCTCCTGCCAGTTGCCGATAACTCGGTTACAAAACATGATCATCTCATACAATAAAATTTAGCATCATGTCTTGACCATATCACATCACAACATGCCCTGCAAAAACAAGTTAGACGTCCTCTACTTTGTTGTTGCAAGTTTTACGTGGCTGCTACGGGCTGAGCAAGAACCGTTCTTACCTACGCATCAAAACCACAACGATAGTTTGTCAAGTTGGTGCTGTTTTAACCTTTGCAAGGACCGGGCATAGCCACACTCGGTTTAACTAAAGTTGGAGAAACTGACACCCACCAGCCACCTGTGTGCAAAGCACGTTGGTAGAACTAGTCTCGCGTAAGCGTACGCGTAATGTCGGTCCGGGCCGCTTCATCTAACAATACCACCGAACCAAAGTGTGACATGCTGGTAAGCAGTATGACTTATATCGCCCACAACTCACTTGTGTTCTACTCGTGCATATTAAATCAACCCATAAAACCTAGGCTCGGATGCCACTGTTGGGAAACGTAGTAATTTCAAAAACTTTCCTATGCACACGCAAGATCATGGTGATGCATAGCAACGAGAGAGGAGAGTATTGTCCACGTACCCTTGTAGACCGGAAGCGGAAGCGTTAGCACAACACGGTTGATGTAGTCGTACGTCTTCACGGCCCGACCGATCAAGCACCGAAACTATGGCACCTCCGAGTTCTAGCACACGCTCAGCTCGATGTTGATCCCCGGACTCCGATCCAGCAGAATGTCGGGGAAGAGTTCCGTCAGCACGACGGCGTGGTGACGATCTTGATGTTCTACCGTCGCAGGGCTTCGCCTAAGCACCGCTACAATATTATCGAGGATTATGGTGGAGGAGGGCACTGCACACGGCTAATAGATCTCAAGGATCTATTGTTGTGTCTAGAGGTGCCCCCTGCCCCCGTATATAAAGGAGCAAGGGGGAGGGGCGGCCGGCAAGGAGGAGGCGCGCCAGGGAGGAGTCCTACTCCTACCGGAGTAGGTCTCCCTCCTTTCCTTGTCTAACTAGGAGAGGGGGAAGGAAAGGGAGAGAGGAGAGAAAGGAAAGGGGGGGCGCCGCCCCTCCCTCCTTGTCCAATTCGGACTAGAGGGGGAGGGGGCGCGCAGCCTGCCCTAGCCGCCCCTCCTCTGCTCCACTTTGGGCTCATGAGGCCCATTAACCCCCCCCGGGGGGGGGGGGTTCCGGTAACCCCCGGTACTCCGTTTTATATCCAATAACTCCCGGAACCATTCCTGTGTCCGAATATAGTCGTCCAATATATCAATCTTTATGTATCGACTATTTCGAGACTCCTCGTTATGTCCGTGATCACATCCGGGACTCCGAACAACCTTAGGTACTTCAAAATATATAAACTCATAATGAAACTGTCATCGCAACGTTAAGCGTGCGGACCCTACGGGTTCGAGAGCAATGTAGACATGACCGAGACACGTATCCGGTCAATAAACAATAGCGGAACCTGGATTCTCATATTGGCTCCTACATATTCTACGAAGATCTTTTATCGGTCAGACCGCATGACAACATACGTTGTTCCCTTTGTCACCAGTATGTTACTTGCCTGAGATTTGATCGTCGGTATCTCAATACCTAGTTCAATCTCATTACCGACAAGTCTCTTTACTCGTTCCGTAATACATCATCCCGCAACTAACTTATTAGTTGCAATGCTTGCAAGGCTTATGTGATGTGCATTACCGAGAGGGCCCAGAGATACCTCTCCGACAATCGGAGTGACAAATCCTACTCTCGAAATACGCCAACCCAACAAGTACCTTCGAAGACACCTGTAGAGCACCTTTATAATCACCCAGTTACGTTGTGATGTTTGGTAGCACACAAAGTGTTCCTCCGGTAAACGGGAGTTGCATAATCTCATAGTCATAGGAACATGTATAAGTCATGAAGAAAGCAATAGCAATAAACTCAACGATCAAGTGCTATGCTAACGGAATGGGTCAAGTCAATCACATCATTCTCCTAATGATGTGATCCCGTTAATGAAATGACAACTCTTTGTCTATGGCTAGGAAACATAACCATCTTTGATCAACGAGCTAGTCAAGTAGAGGCATACTAGTGACACTCTCTTTGTCTATGTATTCACACATGTATCATGTTTCCGATTAATACAATTCTAGCATGAATATTAAACATTTATCATGATATAAGGAAATAAATAATAACTTTATTATTGCCTCTATGGCATATTTCCTTCAGTCTCCCACTTGCACTAGAGTCAATAATCTAGTTTACATCGCCATGTGATTTAACACCAATAGTTTCACATCACCATGTGATTAACACCCATAGTTCACATCGTCATGTGACCAACACCCAAAGGGTTTACTAGAGTCAATAATCTAGTTCACATCGCTATGTGATTAACACCCAAAGAGTACTACGGTGTGATCATGTTTTGCTTGTGAGAGAAGTTTAGTCAACGGGTCTGCCACATTCAGATCCGTAAGTATTTTTCAAATTTCTACGTCAACAATGCTCTGCACAGAGCTATTCTAGCTAATTGCTCCCACTTTCAATATGTATCCAGATTTAGATTTTGAGTCATCTGGATCAGTGTCAAAACTTGCATCGACGTAACCCTTTACGACGAACCTTTTGTCACCTCCATAATCGAGAAACATATCCTTATTCCACTAAGGATAATTTTGACCAATGTCCAGTGATCTAATCCTAGATCACTATTGTACTCCCTTGCCAAAAAACAGTGTAGGGTATACAATAGATCTGGTACACATCATGTCATACTTTATAGAACCTATGGCTGAGGCATAGGGAATGACTTTCATTCTCTTTCTATCTTCTGCCGTGGTTGGGCTTTGAGTCTTACTCAATTTCACACCTTTGTAACACAGGCAAGAACTCCTTCTTTGACTGTTCCATTTTGAACTACTTCAAAATCTTGTGAAGGTATGTACTCATTGAAAAACTTATCAAGCATCTTGATCTATCTCTATAGATCTTGATGCTCAATATGTAAGCAGCTTCACGGAGGTCTTCCTTTGAAAAACTCCTTTCAAACACTCCTTTATGCTTTGCAGAATAATTCTACATTATCTCCGATCAACAATATGTCATTCACATATACTTATCAGAAATGTTGTAGTGCTCCCACTCACTTTCTTGTAAATACATTCTTCACCGCAAGTCTGTATAAAACTATATGGTTTGATCAACTTATCAAAGCGTATATTCCAACTCTGAGATGCTTGCACCAGTCCATAGATGGATCGCTGGAGCTTGCATACTTTGTTAGCACCTTTAGGATTGACAAAACCTTCTGGTTGCATCATATACAACTCTTCTTTAATAAATCCGCCCGAAGGGTCTCCACGGCGGCAACTCCATCTCCAGTCACAACATCTTATAGATACTAGCATCATGCTCCTCTTAATATCTGTTGACCACCAGAAAATACATACCCTGTGCCTCATCAAGCCGCTTGTTCACAAGCACGATGTCGGCATCTGCTGTATCAAGTTGCCGCCTCAGTCCGGCAAACTCAGCAGTCCAGCCAGCCATCGGACCGTCAGCCACCTTCACATGGAAGCAGTGCGATCATTTCTTGGGACTATGATCCTCTGTTTGCCACCTCGGGATAGCAACCAGAGTCTCATGGGCTACTATTTGTATAGAGCACACCTAGCGTGTGCGGTACCGTCAAATTTTTTTATATATTACTTTGCGTACCTCAAAGCCTCTTAGCAGACTCATAAAAGCTTCATACCCACTTTTGGTGGATGAAATCCTCTCAACCACCGTACCCATTAAAGTACGATGCTCCTCTGAGATAGCCGCTTGCTCCAAAAGACCCATCAGTGCATCCGGTTGCGCAACGGACAATCCGAGACTCTTTCTGTTGCTCTCCTTAGGAGATGAATGCTCCGGACTTCGGGTGGCCGAAGGGTTACCTTCTGGCCTCGGCGGATCAGGAGAAATCCTTCGTGATGACACCTTAGGGTCGTACGCCCCCGGAGGCGGGGAGACAGGGGGAGGCGTTTTGCTCTCCATCATCTCTGGAAAAAGATCCCCCCAAGACGAACTCTGTTGAGAAGGGCGACGAGACGGACTGCAAGATATATGTCTCGGTTATTGTCCTTGGAGATAAAGCAGGATATATTTACTAAAAGTACTCTGGTTCACTTACAGCTCGGTGGAGGGTTGACCCCCTTGCGGGCATTGTGCGGTAAGGACGCCCTTCGAGGCAGGGCCCCCTGGCGAAGGTTTCTTCCCTTGTTTGGAATCCCTCGTTTCCAAGTCTTCAGAGGCGGTCCTTTTCCTTCCTTGGGGAGAGGGGATTCTAGATTCCTCTCCCCGATTATCCTCCTTCGCGGAGACACTAATTTCCCGGTTTGGATGAGTAATGCGTGAGGCCCGCTTTCGGCTTCTTTATTCCTCCCTTTATCTTCCCCTGATGGCACTTGATAAGGTGCGTGCTCAAGCATCTTGGCTAGTATAGGATCCAGTGAGCCTTCGGGAAGGGGGGCCGAACACCTGATCATCTTCGCCTTTCTTATCCAGTCCTGGCCAAGAGCGGTTTTTTTAGAATGATGTTGTGACAAATAAAAAGACAGCATGTTCGGCCGTAGAATTACTTACATGGGTATCTGGACGATTGCAGTTTAGACCCGCATCCTCGGTGGTGTCCGGACACTTTATTTGTGATCCGAAGAACAATCCATACATCCCTTCGAGCGTCGTGCCGAAGAATTGCTGAATAGTTCGCGGTCCTTCCAGTTGAACTCCCACATAAGGGGAGATCGATGTTGGCATGGCAGGACCCGACTAGCATAACTTGCATCACCTTGACGAGATTGACATCCCTCTTGAGGAGATCTTGGATGCGACTTTGCAATGTCAGCACGTCATTAACTGGCCCCCATTCCAACCCCTTGTTGACCCATGACGCCAGTTGTGGCGGGGGGCCCGAACAGAAGGCGGGGGCAGCTACCCACTTAGTACTTCGGGGAGCTGTGTTGTAAAACCACTACCGCTGCCATAAGTTGGACACCTCCGGAAAGGAACCCTTTGGCCATAGAGCATCAGCGCCTTTGCTTATTATGGAACCTCCACATTCTGTGTGTCACCCATCGATCATCTTCGTCTTCACATTCAAGGTCTTGAGCCATAAGCCGAAGTGTGGAGTGATGCGGAGGAAGGCCTCACACACGACTATAAACAACGAGATGTGAAGGATGGAATCT
This sequence comes from Triticum dicoccoides, assembly GCF_002162155.2. NCBI lineage: Eukaryota > Viridiplantae > Streptophyta > Magnoliopsida > Poales > Poaceae > Triticum > Triticum dicoccoides. The sequence continues at coordinate 591,913,726 of NC_041380.1, forward strand.
GGGGCTAGATCGTGGAAATTGAGCCCGTAATAGAACATAAGCCCTCTAACAAAGGGATCAAGACTAAAGCCTAGCCCTCGGAGGAAGTGGGAAACAAATACGACACTCTCGTTGGGTTCAGGAGTGGGGATGACCTGCCCTTGAGCAAGCAGCCTGTGCGAGATTTCGGCGGTCAGATACCTGGCTTCCCTTAGCTTCTTGATGTCCCCCTCTGTGACAGAGGGGGCCATCCACCGGCCTTGAAGGTTGGATCCGGACATGGTTGAAGGTCCGAAGCGCTTAGCCTAAGACTTGGGTGTTGGAACTCGAGGTGGGGGAGGGGAAGGATCAAGCGCGAGAAGAAAAGGACAGGCCTTGGCCCCTTTATAAAGATGATGAATATCAAGCGTCCTCCGCGTGCCCGTTCGGAACTTGCCTAAAATCGAGCAGTCATACCAGCAGGCGTGGTTGGGTTACTCACATCCGTATTGATGAGAATCCCGTGATAAGGGGACACGATCTCTGCTTCGACAAGATGTGCCAAGAAAACCGCCTCGCAATATGTCCTGTAGCTGGTTGAGAAAAACGGTTCGAATAATGACCGGGCCATGGCATGATGTCACGTTATGAAAAGTTGTCAGCAGATTAGATTTGTGGAAATATTATACTCTCTACGGTGGTATGTGGAATTTGTTTTTGCAGAGCCGTACACTATTCGTGTGTTTGAAATCTTCTATGGAGTATTCGGAGGAAGAACCCGCCTTGCAATGCCGAAGACAATCTACGCGCCGGACTTATCGTCATTGAAGCCTGGTTCAGGGGCTACTGAGGGAGTCTTGGATTAGGGGGTCCTTGGACAGCCGGACTATATCCTTTGGCCGGACTGTTGGACTATGAAAATACAAGATTGAAGACTTCGTCCCGTGTCCGGGTGGGACTCTCCTTTGCGTGGAAGGCAAGCTTGGCAATTCGGATATGTAGATCTCCTCCCTTTTAACCGACTCTGTGTAACCCTAGCCCCCTCCGGTGTCTATATAAACCAGAGGGTTTAGTCCGTAGGACAACAACAATCATAATCATAGGCTAGCTTCTAGGGTTTAGCCTCTACGATCTCGTGGTAGATCTACTCTTGTAATACTCATATCATCAAGATCAATCAAGCAGGAAGTAGGGTATTACCTCCGTCGAGAGGGCCCGAACCTGGGTAAACATTGTGTCCGCCGCCTCCTGTTACCATCCACCTTAGACGCATAGTTCGGGACCCCCTACCCAAGATCTGCCGATTTTGACACTGACAGTCATATTAAGAGGGCCGCCAGAAAACACATCCAGAAGGCAGAACCCTTGCCTCCGGAGGGGGAATCAATCCAAGGACTCTGTCGCCACAATAGTGCATCAAGAAGGCTACATCATCATCACCATCATTTCATCCTCATCTATTTGTAATAAAATAGTTGGAGCGTATTCAATCTTGTGATACATGGGTGCCACGTGTATGCACGTATTTGTACCGGCCCCGTCCACAAAAAGAAACATACAACATGGCTTGGGGATTTGACGTAGCATTATGCTTAGGTATCATTCGTTAGACGCACACTAGTGGGAAATCCAGACTCCTTGTGACACCTTAGTCCTATCAATTTCAATAAATTTCACTCACGTCTCATGTTACTTTATTTTACCGCTTCAATTTACTTCACTATTTGCTACACCACTTCCATTATATTACTATTTAAATTGCATGCATTGCTATTTGAACACTACAAGAAACAAAAGGCTCATTCATGTGCTCCTCGAGGGTTCAATATTCTTACTTGAAAAAAGCTACAACTGAACTCTGTGCACTTATAGGCCATCACCCGGCCGCATCCGCGAGCGTCTGGCAACCCATATTAGTTATATGTGGTTGTAGATGCTCTTAGGTCTGGCAACCTAAGGCAACCTTAGTCACAAACTAAATAACCCCTAGAAAAGTAGTTTTAGGGAATGTTAACTAAGGGCATCTCCAACACTGATCCGCAAACTGGACATCACATCCTACCACGGATCAGGGGGATCAGTCTAGAGACACTAATGCGGGAGCGGTCATCCAACCATAGCCGCATACATTTCAAACCGGATTTCAACTGGACGAATTACATGCAAACCAGATGATTTCCATCTAAACAAGAGCACATTCATTAAATTTTGGGTATTTTTCATTAAAAAAATTGTGGGCGGACCTAAACCTAGCCTACGGCGGCGGCTATCGTCCACTTCCTTTGTATTACGCATCGGTGATCACATGCTTCACCTATCGTCTCCATGAGCAGCGGTTGGCAAAACTTGTGAAGAGAAGGTGTGGTCGCCAGCTAGGAAGAGTAGAAAATGGGAGATGGACCAACCCATTTGGTACTAGAGCCCCCGCTGCCTCGCATGCCCTACTCATCGTCATCAGAGTCCGTGACTTGTCCGTCGCCGGTGGACATGGACGGTTCATCACTGTCCTCCTGCCACATGCACCCCCGAAAGTTCACTGACGGCGCGTAGGATGCGCAACTGACGACGTTCTCGTCATCGATCGCCTGCACCAGCGGCACCACCTACATGTTCAACTGCGCCATCTCTGCGTTGCAAGCGGCGGCTTGAGCACATGCAGCCTTGCTACCTCTTGAGCACTGCGTTGGTTTTCCCTTGAAGAGGAAAGGGTGATGCAGTAAAGTAGCGTAAGTATTTCCCTCAGTTTTTGAGAACCAAGGTATCAATCCAGTAGGATATCACGCTCGAGTCCCACGCACCTATACAAACAAATAAGAACCTCGCAACCAACGCGATAAAGGGGTTGTCAATCCCTTCACGGTCACTTGCGAGAGTGAGATCTGATAGATATGATAAGATAATATTTTTGGTATTTTTATGATAAGGAGAAATAAAGATGCAAAGTAAAATAAATGGCAATAGAAATAACTAAGTATTGGAAGATTAATATGGTGGAATATAGACCGGGGGCCATAGGTTTCACTAGTGGCTTCTCTCAAGAGCATAAGTATCACGGTGGGTAAACGAATTACTGTCGAGCAATTGATAGAATTGAGTATAGTTATGAGAATATCTAGGTATGATCATGTATATAGGCATCACGTCCGTGACAAGTAGACCAAAACGATTCTGCATGTACTACTATTACTCTACACATTGACCGCTATCCAGCATGCATCTAGAGTATTGTGTTCATAAGAACAGAGTAATGCTTTAAGTAAGATGACACGATGTAGAGGGATAAACTCATGCAATATGATATAAACCCCATCTTTTTATCCTCGATGGCAACAATACAATACGTGTCGTTTCCCTTTCTGTCACTGGGATCGAGCACTGCAAGATTGAACCCAAAGCTAAGCACTTCTCCCATTGCAAGAAAGATCAATCTAGTAGGCCAAACCAAACTGATAATTAGAAGAGACTTGCAAAGATAAAGCAATCATACATAAAAGAATTCAGAGGAGATTCAAATATTGTTCATAGATAAACTTGATCATAAACCCACAATTCATCGGATCTCGACAAACACACCACAAAAGAAGATTACATCGAATATATCTCCAATAAGATCAAGGAGAACTTTGTATTGAGATACAAAGAGAGAGAAGAAGCCATCTAGCTAATAACTATGGACCCGAAGGTTCGAAGTAAACTACTCACACATCACCGGAGAGGCCATGGAGTTGATGTAGAGGCCCTCCGTGATCAATGCCCCCTTCGGCGGAGCTCTGGAAAAGGCCCCAAGATGGGATCTCTCGGGTACAGAAGGTTGCGGCAGTGGAATTAGGCTTTCTTGGTGCTCCTGGATGCTTGGGGGTACGTGGATATATATAGGAGGAAGAAGTAGGTCGGTGGAGCAACAAGGGGCCCACGAGGGTGGAGGGCGCGCCCCCTGTCGGTGTCAAAACTGGCGGATCTCGGGTAGGGGGTCCCGAACTGTGCGTCTAGGCGGATGGTAACAGGAGGCAGGGGACATAATGTTTTACCCAGGTTCGGGCCCTCTTGATGGAGGTAAAACCCTGCATCCTGCTTGATTAATATTGATGATATGGGTAGTACAAGAGTAGATCTACCACGAGATTAAGGAGGCTAAACCCTAGAAGCTAGCCTATGGTATGATTGTTCTTCGTCCTACGGACTAAAACCCTCCGGTTTATATAGACACCGGAGAGGGCTAGGGTTACACAGAGTCGGTTACAATGGTAGGAGATCTACATATCCGTATCTCCAAGCTTGCCTTCCACGCCAAGGAAAGTCCCTACCGGACATGGGACGAAGTCTTCAATCTTGTATCTTCATAGTCCAGGAGTCCGGCCGAAGGTATAGTCTGGCTATCCGGACACCCCCTAATCCAAGACTCCCTCAGTAGCCCCTGAACCAGGCTTCAATGACGACGAGTCCGACGCGCAGATTGTCTTCGGCATTGCAAGGCGGGTTCCTCCTCCAAATACTTCATAGAAGATTTTGAACACAAAGGTAGAGTCCGGCTCTGCAAAATAAGTTTCCACATATTGCCATAGAGAAAATAATATTTACACAAATCTAATCTGCTGACGTATTCCGTAGCGTGACATCACACCACGGCCAAGTCTTTATTCGAATCGTTTTAATGTTCCACCTCAGCGTGTTTAGCGAGGCGGTTTCCTTGGCATGTCTTGTCAAAGCAGAGATCGTGTCCCCTTATTCCGGGATACTCATCAATACGGGCGTGGGTAACCCAACCGCGCCATTGATTACGGCGCTTGGGAGATAAGCGAGTTTTACCAGGCTTTCTTCCACCTTTTCATCCACGCCTTCTTCCTCCTTATCCGCCCATATAAGGGGATAAGGACCCACCTTTTCATCCGCGCCTTCTTCCTCCTTTGCCTATCCATTTCCGCGCATTTGAGCTCCAGCGCCCAAGTCCGCACACCCCTCCTCAACCTTCTCCAGCCATGTCCGGAGCGGGAGGCAAGTGGATGATCTCCTCCGTTACGGAGGGACACATCAAAAAACTGAGGAAGGCTGGATACTTGTCTAACGACATTGCGCACCAGCTTCCCGAAGAGGGGCAGCTCATCCCCACCCCTAGGCCCCATGAGAGGGTGGTGTTCCTCCCCCATTTCCTCCGCGGACTGGGATTCCCTCTCCACCCATTTGTCTGGGGGCTCATGTTCTACTATGGCCTGGATTTCCATGATCTGGCCCTGAACTTTGTCCTCAACATCTCGGCGTTTATCGTCGTGTGCGAGGCTTTCTTCCACATCCGCCCCCATTTCAGCCTATGGCTCAAGACTTTCAATGTCAATCCGAAGGTGGTGCACGGCACCCAGGCGGAGTACGGAGGCGCCATGGTGGGCAAGATGCCCAACGTCCTATGGCTCGAGGGCTCCTTCGTGGAGTCCCTAAAGGGGTGGCAATCGGGATGGTTTTACATCACCGAGCCGCGCGACCCTAAATGGGTCGCAGCCCCCGAGTTCGGATCCGGACCCCCTACGCGGCTCGCCTCCTGGAAAGAGACGGGCCTGTCGTGGGGTAAAAAAGGAGAGCTGACCGGACTCCAAACATGCGTCCAAACCCTGGTGGACAAGAAGCTCAAACTTGTCAACGTAGTCCAGGTTATGCTCATCCGCTGGATCCTCTCGTGTCAACAACGGGCTTTCAACCTGTGGGAGTTTTACCCGGCGTGGCACCAAACTCTGAGCAGGCTCTTCGACATGATGTACGACGATGCCTGGAAGGTGCTTTTCAAGGGCGCCGAGGCCCCCGCATCCGCTACCGAGGATCGCGGATTCAGCACGCAGCGTCACGCTCGTGCGGTAAGCTGTTTTTACCTTTTACAGGGTATTAGTTTTTTCATAGTTTGACTCCATGCGGGATCTAAGCTCCCTTACCTTCGACAGGATTGGCAGGAGACGTCCAGACAGATCAACTGTCCGGCTCCTTTGCCCGAAGGCCCTATGTGGTGCCGGAGAAGAAGGCCAAGAAGAAGGCCACGGGGACTCGAAAGAGTGCCCGGCGCCAGGAGGTGTCAGATGTTGGAAATATGCCCTAGAGGCAATAATAAAAGCATTATTATTATATTTCCTTGTTCATGATAATTGTCTTTATTCATGCTATAATTGTGTTATACGGAAATCGTAATACATGTGTGAATACTAGACACCAACATGTCCCTAGTAAGCCTCTAGTTGACTAGCTCGTTGATCAACAGATAGTCATGGTTTCGTGACTATGGACATTGGATGTCACTGATAACGAGATCACATCATTAGGAGAATGATGTGATGGACAAGACCCAATCCTAAACATACCATAAGATCGTATAGTTCGTTTGCTAGAGTTTTCCAATGTCAAGTATTTTTTCCTTAGACCATGAGATCATGTAACTCCCGGATACCGTAGGAGTGCTTTGGGTGTGCCAAACATCACAACGTAACTGGGTGACTATAAAGGTATACTACGGGTATCTCCGAAAGTGTCTGTTGGGTTGACACGGATCAAGACTGGGATTTGTCACTCCGTATAACGGAGAGGTATCACTGGGCCCACTCGGTAATGCATCATCATTATGAGCTCAAAGTGACCAAGTGTCTGGTCATGGGATCATGCATTATGGTACGAGTAAAGTGACTTGCCGGTAACGAGATTGAACAAGGTATTGGGATACCGACGATCGAATCTCGGGCAAGTAGCATACCGATTGACAAAGGGAATTGTATACGGGGTTGCTTGAATCCTCGACATCGTGGTTCATCCGATGAGATCATCGAGGAGCATGTGGGAGCCAACATGGGTATCCAGATCCAGCTATTGGTTATTGACCGGAGAGCGATCTCGGTCATGTCTACATGTCTCCCGAACCCGTAGGGTCTACACACTTAAGGTTCGGTGACGCTAGGGTTGTAGGGATATGTATATGCAGTAACCCGAATGTTGTTCGGAGTCCCGGATGAGATCCCGAACGTCACGAGGAGTTCCGGAATGGACCGGAGGTAAAGAATTATGTATAGGAAGTGCTATTTCGGGCATCGGGACAAGTTTCGGGGTCACCGGTATTGTACTGGGACCACCAGAAGGGTCCCGGGGGTCCACCGGGTGGGGCCACCTGCCCCGGGGGGCCACATGGGCTGTAGGGGGTGCGCCTTGGCCTATATGGGCCAAGGGAACCAGCCCCAAGAGGCCCATGCGCCTAGGGTTTCAAGAAGGGAAGAGTCCCAAAGGGGGAAGGCACCTCCTAGGTGCCTTGGGGAGGAGGGATTCCTCCCTTGGCCGCACCCCCCTAGGAGATTGGAT